>NC_081428.1:33410743-33732827 GCF_949786415.1 Peromyscus eremicus
AGTTCAACTAGACCAAGCTCTCGTGCCTACAGGGCCATGCACATACTTGAGGCTTTGGAGAGAAATCCCCATTGCTGCCTATTCCATCTTTCAGAGCTGCATTCTCAACATTCCATATGTTCCGGATTCATTCTCTATCTTCACAGTCAAAAGCATCTTCTGATCTATTACCAGTCTATTTGCTTTCGTCTCATTTTTCTCCAATAAAAACCTGTGATCTTATTGGACTCTCACAGATAATCCAGTACAATCCCTCCAAAGGAAGATCTTTAATTTATTCCCCCACATGAACTCTGCCTTTATCATTCTTAGTCCATTTTCTGTTTTTACCAAAGAATAGTTGGGGCACGGGTGGGTGATAAGGAAATGAAGCTCATTTTGTCTTCTGGTCAGGAGGTTGGGAAGTCCAAGTGTATGATACAAGCATCAACTTAGTTAAGGGTCACATGGTGGAAAAGGAAGCAGGAATGACTATAAGAGACAAAACACAGGACTCTCTCCCTTCGTAACAACTCACACAGATCCAATTCAATCCTATGGGAATAGGAGTTATCCAGTCCCATGGGAACAGGGACTTCCTTCTAGGGAAAACACCGATTCCTCAAAGCAACCTAGACTCTCCTTAGATTCCCACCTACCAATACCTCCATGACAGCAAACGACTTTCAACATCAGATATGACAAGATCGAATTGCATCCATACCATGGTAACTATGCCAGACAACATTGACAGAGCCTGAGGATTCCAGTTTATGTGCAGTTAGCACCTCTTTGTGTACGGTCTTTTGTTTATCTACGTAAGGGCCAGTTTTCTTAACACCGTTAAGAGCCCAATTACTTTCTAGTACCAATTTCTCTAAAATAGCTTGTCTCATAATATATGCCCTTTTTTGTAACAGCAGCCCAGATGTTCCAAATTCAGAATAATTTGTCCCTTGGAGAATGTTTGGAAATATCTGGAGAATATTTTGCTTCTCAAAACTGGAGGATGTGGACAAGCAGGGGACTGCTAGCTGGGATCTTTGGGATAGGAGTCTAAAGATCTTATACTGAACAGAGTCACACACACTGGAAAGGGGTTGGCAAGGAGGCACAATGAATAATGGCTCCTGCCACCAAGACTTAAGACCAGAGTTTCATCCACTGGATCCACACAGTGGAAGGAGAGAACCAACACCCACAAGTTGTCCTCTGCCATCTACGTGTGCAGCATGGCATACTCATGCACACACACACACAAACACACACACACACACACAATTTGTAATTTACAAGAGACACAGAAGGGGGAGAGAGAAGAAGGAGGAGGAGGAGGAGGAGGAGGAGAAGAAGAAGAAGAAGAAAAAGAAGAAGAAGAAGAAGAAGGAGGAGGAGGAGGAGGAGGAGGAGGAGGAGGAAGAAGAAGAAGAAGAAGAAGAAGAAGAAGAAGAAGAAGAAGAAGAAGAAGAAGAAGAAGAAGAAGAAGAAAGAGGAAGAGGTACATCATGTACCCTAATTCTGCTCATTTCCCAATCCCCCATATTTGCCCTTCACGCTTGCAGTATCCCCTCTAAAAGAAAACAGAAGAAAAAATTAAAAACAAATCAGAACACACACACACACACACACACACACACACACACACACACACACACACCAACCTTCTTTACTCCTCCATCTTTTCTGCCTCTCCAACACCTCTTCATTCATCTTAGTGTCATTTCAAGCTGCAGTGTGTCACGCAGTATATCCTTTTGTCCAATCAGCTTTACCTGCAAATGTTCATTGCAATGAGTCATTGCTCTGGTTCAAGGCCTCTGGTTTCTAGTACACCACCGTCACTGGACCCTCACCAAAACATCTCTGTGGTTACTTCAGTGCCAAATTACTTTTATAATATATATTCTGCTATATATCTTCATAACATTTAGGATCAATGATTCCTATGTTTAAGAAAAGGCAGCTGGACAAAATGGTAGTGTACACCTTTAATCCCAGCACTCAAAAGGGAGAGACAGAGGATCTCTGTGATTTGGAGGCCAACCTGATCTACAGAGTAAGTTTCAAGATAGCCAGAGCTATGTAGAGAAAATTTGTCTCAATCAATAAATACATACATAAATGAATAAATAGTATCTGCTACATTGTAATAGATAACTGGAAAGCCTGGAATTTTATTTGGAGTTAGAAAGGTTTTCGGGATTAAAATTGGAGGGGTAGATATTTTCACAGTGAACGGTGAGTCACACCTCTGAATGTCGCTGATCACGTTCACTCTGGGTGTGCTTCCGTCATGTAGCCTACCTCTTAGCAGAGAACTTAGCTGGATCTTCTACTGTTGTGCACCTAGACCAGGTATGCACCCTCCAA
Organism: Peromyscus eremicus; assembly: GCF_949786415.1. Taxonomy (NCBI): domain Eukaryota; kingdom Metazoa; phylum Chordata; class Mammalia; order Rodentia; family Cricetidae; genus Peromyscus; species Peromyscus eremicus. The sequence continues at coordinate 33,413,093 of NC_081428.1, forward strand.
GCCCCAGAGTAATGCAGGTTTAGGAAACAATTTTAGGAAACAAAACTGCTACAATTTTCCCAACTAACATTATACTGTATCTGCACCATGTGGCTTTAATGCTGTTTGTCTATAAAACCTTCACACAACAGCTAAGTTATAATTCTCTCCATGGACATACCTCTTTAATGATTTTCAGTATGTCTATATGCCTTTACAGAGCCATAAAGTTGTATTTCTCACTCAGCCACACATAGATGGGAAATCTATATCAGTCTCTCTCCCATAAGACTCAAGGAGCATCATCAAAGAGGGCTTGGAAAGGGCATAAGCCCAGGAGGATGGGGAGGAGTGCTAAGAAATTCTGTCCTCTGCATATGACATAGTTGATGGACATAGGAACTCACAGGAACTGTGGTCACCTATACCAGACCTGCATAAAATCAAGCCAGTTAAGCATTACAGCATGGGAGAGGAGTGCAGGATCCCCAAAGCCCGCCTCTAACTGAAAAGCTAATGACAGTTGAGCACTGCTAAGAGAAGAGTCTTTTCTCTTTGGTAGGTGTGGGGCCATGAAAGGCTGCCAATGTCCCAGTGCATGACCCCACACATGGGCACCACAATTTGATTCAGTTAGATTTTTTTTGAAAGGAACTTAGAGGACTATTTGGAGGTAGGATCTGGGGACAAGTTGGAGGGAGGACATAGGTGTGGATGTGTCTGTTTTCTATTTCAGCTGTTTATTATTATTTTGACAAGTTTACCAAACTGGCTGCCACTACCCTGAAGAGAACACAGAACTCTTATATTGCTCAAATTTAAAATCTAAAGTAGCCTGCCTTTGTCTTAGTTATCCTAAAACTAGACAATAAAAAGAGTGAATTATTTGAGAGAAGGTCTCCAGTAAAGATTGTGATGGGTGGTAGGACAGGGAAGGAAGGCAGCTAGAAATGTATGCTCTACTTAGCAAATCAACCCATGGGCAGGCAGAATGACAGAAAATATGGTCGGCACCCGAAAATATGACTCAGATGTACCACAGCTGAGAGTCAAGAAAAATGAATATTTACCTAGATTATTTACCTATACCAGTTTGAGAAAACTCATATTTGCTTTGGAAGAAGCTAATTATGTTTTGGCAAATGCGCTCGCTCTCTCTCTCTCTCTCTCTCTCTCTCTCTCTCTCTCTCTCTCTCTCACTTAACATAAGCTTTCCAATTAAGCAGGCTTTGACCTTGATGTAAGAACATAAGAAATGAAAAGTTGTCCTTCCCACTTCTTCATTCTTCATATATAATCAATCCTCAAAATCTGGACAGCTGCTTTATTTCAAAAAGCTTTTCTAGATCCATTTCTTCTTATCTGCTGATATTAATTTTCTGTTGCCACATAAGAAATTAACATACACTGAGCAACATTAAAAATCATCCATTTCTTATCTCACAGCTTCAGTGCATCAGGATCCCAGGCACAACTTATTAGTGTCCTAAGCTCAGTTTCTCAAAAGACTGTAATCAAGGGGTTGGTCAAACAGAATTCCTTTCTGGACCTTGGGGTCCTCTTACAGGCTTATGTGGATGTTGGCAGACTTTAGCTCCCTGTGGGTGATTTTTTTTTTTTTTTTTGGTCTGAGGTCTCTGCTTGCTTGTTGGCTGTCATCCAAGGGGGCACTCCTGTGTCTTGGAGGATGTTTATAGTTCCTTGCCAAGTAACCTCTCAGGACCTCTTATAACACAACAGATGACTAGTTCCAAGCCAGCAAGGAACATCATTAAGGAAGACACTGCTCAGCGCCTTCGTCATATCCAGTTTATTCACTCTATTTATAGTTCCTGTCCACAATCAAGAAGAGATACACAAGCATTGAAAAATGGAGAATATTTAACCCCATGTCCCTGGAATGACTCCCTTCTGCTCTCAAGACTCTTGCCAAGTCAAGGGATCAAGGAAAGCTAACTAAGACCAGAACGTTCAGTTAAGGTTATCAGGAGGGTCACTGAGCCCCTGTCATTTGTACTGGGAGAGAAAGCCAGCTAGTATGATCTGTAAAAGCTTCTCTTCACACACAGGCTTAGCCTTCTCCAAAGAAAGTTAAACTAGTGATGCCACTAATTATAGCACCTAACTGATAAAAAAAGAAGAAAGAAAAAAACCTTTCCTTGCAGTAGGCAATGTGATAAAGAAACTGTGGTTAGGACAAGCACTCTGGTCTGGCTGGCTACTCATCACTATTGCTTGTTCATGGACTGTAGGGATCATCCTGTATCACTGTTACGACTATAGGTGCCCTTCATAGACCATTGCTCTTAGTATGGTCATCACTGAACATTGGAACTTAGAAATGCATAGCCCATTTGTTGGCTTTCCTGTTACTAATTTACCTCCCTTGTTAATTTCCCTATTAGAAAATTTCAGTCAACTTAGTGTCTTATATACCACCTCCCAATGCTTCAGTCTCCTGGTAAGATATCCTAGTGCCCTAGCACATTTTAGCTGTCAGAGATACAGAAGGGAATAATACAGGGTCATGTTTCCAGGTTCCCTTAGAGTTCTTCTTCCACAGGAACGGCTTGTGTCCTTTTCAAATAATCTATAATTCCAACAAACTGTATAACCTTTAGTTGTACTTCCATAACACGACAGACAGATCTAACATGAGTAGGAATCCATCTTTATAGCTCTAATCCTAAACTTTAATATACTGAGTCCCATCCTCCTCATAGGGCATTGCCTTACCTCAATCTCCACTGCTCATTCAGACTTCAATAACTACAACAGAAGGTATGCATTTTCTCTCACCTACAGTGCTAGTTTCATTGTCTCGTTTTTTCCTTGTCAGCTGCCCCTTCTGCCTAAAATGTCTCTGCATCTTGTCTGCTACTTAACCTGGATGGTTCATCCAAGGCAATAGGAAATATACACAGACCCCTAAACTGGCCTCGATCACGTTCATTTGTGCATTGACTTCTTGATTATACATCACTAACATAATATTTCAGATGTGTTCTATCTAACTTATTAGACAGTAAGATGCTTGAAGGTAGGAAGAATGCTGTCTTTGTGTCTTTTTCCACTATATGTATGTATGTATGTATGTATGTATATATATATATATATATATATATATATATATATATATATGGGTTAAGGATTTTATGTGTGTATCTGTGTGTAATGAACACAATATTTTGAATTAATGAATGAACAGTTCATTAATAGTCATGGGAGTCAGTCACAAACTATCTAAAGCAATCATGAATAGTAAAATGTGGTTTAATAATAATTAGAATTATCATGCATGCAAAAAATATGATAAGCAATAATTGCATTTTTCATTTAGACTGGTGTTGCATAAGCTTTAGTTTATTATTTCGGAACCCTTCATCAGTGTTTATGAGACATTGCCCATGGGAAAATGGATCTTCAGTGAAATCAGTAAATCTAATATATGCATCTCATAAAGAAAAGATGAAGGGGGATTAAGATCCAAGTCTGAAATGCCAGATGAGTTCTGTATCTGACTGAATGATTTTCTTGGACCAGAACTAATTTTTATCATCATGGCATTTGCCAAAGCTGCGGACACATGAGGCCTGTGATGTCCCATGGCAAGTGCACCAGCACTTCCCAAGTTCATGAACCATGTTCCTTTGACCTTGACACCAGGCTGAATAGAACTAGGCTGCAATATATTTTTGATTTCTAATCCCTTGTTAACAATTGTTCAACTGTTTTAGCATAAAAATGAGAGGGATATCATTCCTTTATCCCCTGCTGGTTATATCCCTGGTAAAGTCATAATCCCTGCCACAGTAATCGATTGCAGAAGACATTGCTTTGATAAAGCTCTTTAACCACAATCCTCTTGCACAGTATTTGGGATCTGTACAATGATTCAGCCTTGCTTTCTCTCATGACATCTTTTCACACTGCTGTAGCCTCCCAAACTTACAATTCAGTTTCATTGGCATAAAGACAAAGAAAAAGCCCTCTCAGCCTTGGTTTATAATCATGCCACCATGGGGCTTAATCTCCTTCAAAAGCCCTAAAATATAAATTAGGCCGCTATTCATTGTGTCCCAAAGAGATTTCTTTTGTGGGCTCTCGCTGCCGCAGGGCCTCCCCAGCAGCTCACAATGGCCATCTGGTTCCTTTGCCTTCCCAGATGGGTGTAGTCAGCACTGATTCCAGGGGCTGGGAAAAGGAGAGGGAAGAGGCAGTTGGTAGCTGACAAAATTTTCCATTTGTAATACAGACACAGATCCACTTTTCCTTTTCTCACAGCTTTGCTATCACCTGTTTGGTTGTTAACACCTAACAGAGAGGGTCTCCTTAGCTATCAGACCACAATATTTCATGGTTTTGTGACGTTCAAAGAATGCTTTTAGGTATAAAATTTAATCCTATTAGGAGGGATCAATGCTTGATTTTTACCAAAAAAAAAATTATAAAATGTGTAAGAATATTTACATTACGTAAAAGTAGCAAAAGAAAGATGGAAGAATTAAGATGTAGTAAAAACACTTGTACATGTTTGATAGAAGCCGGGCAACATCTGAGCAGCTTACGATAGGATAAAATAAGTACACTGGCTCTTCTGAAGGTCATGGCAATTTGTAAATATAATCAATATTGCATTTTTAATATTTTGAAAAATATATCTTAATATATTATTTAAAAGACAAAACAAGCCTGAGAGACTCTGGCTCTCCTTTACCCAGTTTCCCCAAATAATGACATCTTGAAACTAACATATATTACCCACTTGATTGAAATTTATAGCAATATCCATCTTACTCAGATTTTGCCACTTTTATTTGATTTATTTATGCATGTGTATTTAGTCTGTACATTTTTGTCATGTGTAGAATTATCTACCCACTCTCATAGTTCTGAAACTAAACAATTCCACCACCAAAAAGACTCTCCTGTTGTTTGCTAGAATCACGTCTACGGCTGTCCCCTCCTCCCTCATTCTCTGCTACTACTTATGGAGCCTCCGTCACTAATTTTCATTTCAGAAATGTTACCTAAGTGAGACTGCAGAGTGTGCATAGGGCTGACTCTCTTCACTTTGCCTAGTTCTCTACAGATTCATCTAGATATTACAGAGATTAGTAACATGTTTGCTTTTATTTGTTTTATTATCGTATTTCATTTTTTCCTATTTGCCTAATGGCATTTCCTTGTTAAGTGTCTAAACTGTTAGATCTGTAGTGATGTTCCATATTTTCTTACTAATCTTAGAGACTTTTGTCTTCTCTCTTGTGATTTTGGTGATTCTTTACACAAGGTGATACACTTTTGCTTTAAAAAAACTTAGCTTTTTCTTTCATTGATCTCCTACACTGTTTTAATCTTCGATTTCATTGATTTTTCATTCTCTGTAATTGTCTTTCATCTTGCTTCTGTTCATTTTTGCTCTTTTGTTCCATTGAGCTGGGGCCTTAGGTTGTGAGAATGAGATCTTTCCATGTTTCTAATGTAAGTAATTAGTGGAATGAGTTCTAATTTCCATACTGCTACAGCCTGTGTATTGTAATAAACTGCATTTTTCTTTCTATTAATTTCTGTGTACTTTTTTTAAAATTTATTTCCCCATTGGAGTACTTAGAAGTGATTTCTTAAATTTTAATGTACTTAGGTTTTTTTTTTTGTGGTTCTTGTTTCATATTTCTAGTTTGATTATATTCTGGTGAGGGAACATGCTCTATGTCACTATCATTCTAAATTTGCTCAGGTTTGTTTGCAGCGGAGGTTATTTCAGTGAATTCTCCACAGGTGTTTGATGTTGCACACTTAACAGGAGTGTGTGCACTGAGATTTCAGGTAAGGATTTGTATATATGTTGATTACTTTCTTTTGACTTATAATTCAGATTCCTTTAGCCATGTTAACTTTCTGTTCCAATGTTTCCATCAGCAGTGGAGAGAGGTACTGAAGTTACTGTAGATTTATTTATCCATTCAGAGATTGTGCTGTATGTAGTTGGAGGGTCTGGCTACTTGTGCATACACAGTTAGGATCATGGCTTCTGAGGAATTAATCTTTTTGTTTCCACATAATGCTTTCTTATATGCCTAGTAGTTTTTGTTCTCTCTGAATTGTACTTTGATAGTACTACTACTCCATCTTTTACATTTTTATTAACTGTTGCATTGATACATCTTTCTTCTTACATTTATTTCTGTACTTATTTGTGTGGCGGGGGATGTGCCTTTGCGTGTCACAATGCATATATGAAGGTCAGAGGACAACCTTCAGGAGTCAGTTCTCTTTCATGTGTGTCCTGGACATAAAACTCTGGTCACCAGGCTTAGTGGCCAGCTCTTTTACCTGCTGAGCCACCTCATCAACCCAATCTCTTCTTTTTCACCCTCTTACTCTCAACCTGCTTTTGTCATAAAGTTTGAAATAAGGTGGGGCTTTTTGTAAACAATACAGAATCTCTCAATCGGCCAAGAGTGACATTTTATCCCTAATAGCGAAATAAGAAAGCATTACTTCCATGCATGCACCTATACTTCTGACCTTCTGTTTTACTGATTTTCTGAGGTTCCAAAGTTCTCACTTTTATCATCCCCTATCTGCCTGAAACGGTCTGCAGTCAGAATGAAAAGGTAGCCACAATACAGAAAGCCTCTGCTTCTCTTCACCTGAGAATGTCTTTATTTCGGCTCTTTCCCCAAAGGGTAGTTTCGTGAGATACATAATTCACAATTGGCACTTCTTTTCTTTCATTGGGAAAAATATGGCACTTCCTTTTTGCCACTGTGGTTTCATGTGGGAAAGTAATTGTCATTTGTCATGTTAGTTCAAGCTCCCATTTAAAAAAAAAAACCACCATAGAGCAATTGTACAAGCAGTAAAATGCAGTTCTAGAAAATGCACATGAGATTTGTGCAAGCAAGAACGGGTTCTGGTGAGGGTGTCATTCTGGGGTGCAGGTTGCCATTTTTCTCCTTGTATGCTCAAATGGCAGAAAGAGAACAAGAGAATCTCTCAAGCCTCCTTCATAAAGGCACCAGTCCCTTTCATGAGTATTTCACCTTAATGACCCCTCTGTAGACCAGCTCCTAATGTGATCACACTGGTGCATGTAACCACTAGTGATGCAATCACACTGGAGATTTGAGATGCAGGATAGAAAGACAAGGGGATATAGGAGGGGAAGGAAGCCCTTCACCACGAGGTCTAATTTACCTTTCCTAACACCACTGGTAAGGCCCAAGTTGCCTACAGAGGCACTGAGTTTTTTCCCAAAGACCCTTCATTCAGGGATGTTTAGAACAAGTGGGTAAGAGGACTTGTCACTGAGCCTGACAACCTTAGCTTGATCTGTAGAACCCACACAGTACCCAAAACAGACTCCCACAAGTTGTTCTCTGATATTTAAGGAGTGAGAGCCCATAAATTCACACACACACACACACACACACACACACACACACACAAACTGTAAAACAAAAATTAAAAAACAACCAAAAAAGAAACAAACAAGCACTACACTGTGCCTACTGAGAGTCAAGCTATTTAAACCTGAGCTTTATTGTCGTGGTAGTATTTAGCCCACCCAACGTTGTCATTAGAATCCTTTTAGACAAAAGGAAGGAGCATTCTACCTGGTCTGGCTTCTACTTCAAATCAGAAAATGCTGAGTCTGGGACACACAAACTCCCCTCACACTGTGCTTCTCCCTCTAGACTTAAGGGCCTCAAATCAACCCAACAGTCTGCATTTCTTTTGGGGTTATATCCTGAACTACACTCGGGGTTTTCAGCTGTCCTTTGTAGAAAGGAACAGAGAGAGACAGATTTGGGGAACAGAAGTCATATGTACATTTTTAAAAACAAAATTTCACACTGTCTCTAATATTGTCTTGTATCTCCCCTCCTCACTTGCATCGCCCCCTCCCAAAATTAAATCAACAAATGTAGTCTGTAATCCCAATGACTTAAAACTACATTTTCTTCAAGGTTTTGGACACAATACAGCTTTGATTGCTGTTCAGATACCAAAAATAATCAAAATCTCAGCTGAGAACATAAATCTCAGGTCTGTGTAAGGTTTGAGAAACTCTTTACACACATAAAGAAGCCACTTATTTGTCCAAATTTATAATCATAAAGAATTAAATACAAATTGAAATACTGTAAGAATATTTGTCAATCATGTCACTGCAAATATCATTTTTAATAGAACTAAATTGTCCTAAAGTTTTTGAGGACAGCAATATTTTACTTATCCCTAAAGTCAATCAATGATGTGAAAATCATCTTTAGGGAATGTAAGTTAAACAGAGAACATAAAGAGTGGGTTAATTGTTGTTGATACATAGATAAGACAAGATTTCTAGAATTCTTTAATGCTTTATATTGAAAGTTTTTATGCAAGATTTTGCATAAGAAGGGAATTGCTTTTCTAAAGCAATTATATTCCAGTAATATATATTCCAGTTTTAAGCCTAAAATACAATTTATCAATAACAATAAAGAAATTTAGATGTAATTTTTGTTTCAATGGTCTATAGAACTCACATATATCACACTGATTTTTTTTTTAATGGAAGGCTGTCGTTTCTCTGAGGGCTCACATTCTTTATACAATCTGTCAGTTCAATTAATCATATATGCTACCTGATATGTTTTTTAAAATTCAGTTTTCTTTGACATCTTAGTATTTGAGTGGAGTTTTCTTTCCCCTTAAATAGGATGTCACAGAAATTTTCACTTTCTCTGTGAGTTTGAATCTAGCAGTGCGTCTGGTTTGGGGACAATGACTAAAAACGAGAATGCCACTCGAATACATTGGGTTGGAGCAGAGTCTAACATAGAACATTTTTAAGTGAAATGGAAACAAAAGAGAGATAATTTTGAATATTCACAAGTTATTCAATATAATTCCCTTCAGACCTTGTCACACCCCCTGTCTTTAGAAATCAACTTGGATTCTGTAAAATTCCATCAAATGCACGATGCGGAATTTAGTTGTGTAAATCTCAAGATTAGCTCATTGAAGGCTTGCAATTGTCACTTTAGAATTTACTGGATCACTTACTTCGGTGGAAACTTGATGCCTTGCCATGAGGACTCTCCAGCAGCTCTTTGCAGGGGGCCATGTGACTGGGAACAAGGCCTCTTGCCAAAACTGTCTGGCCTGGTGCCAAGTATGGTGGACGTAAGCCATTGCAGAAGTGGGTCCTCAGCCTTGGTCAAGTTGTCAGATGACAGTAGCCCTACTCACAACTTGACTTGAGCCCCAGCCAGGACCGTCTAGTTCGGCTACCTTTCAAGTCTTGATCTGAAGAAATGGTGATAATAAATGTTTGCTGTTTTAAACTCCAAATTTGGAGATAATTCATTATGCAGAGACAAATTACTGTTACAGATAGTTTCCATTTCCCACTTCAACAAAAAAAAAAAAAAAAAAAAAACACCATACCTTTGATGTCCAGAAGTAAACATAGCCTGACGTGACAGATTTTGAAAATGTTTTGGGACATGCAGAACTCTTTGCTTCTAACCAGCTCATTCCTCTCCACTCAGTGCAGTTCCCCAATACTCTTACCGAAGTCTAATTTAAGCTTTGATTTCTTTCTCCCTAAATCAAGAAATTAGTGTGGTATATCTAGTATGTTCTTGTTTAGATAAACCTAAATCAGTCAAATCCTCACATTCCATTACTGTTTTTCGGTGAGAACATTCTATGTGAGAAATCTCTATTCCCAGAAATCAAATAATAACCATTCCATTCACACAAAAGGTATATTTTACTCTCATCCCTCTGAATAACCTTTGTTCTGATATTAAGCAGGTTTTGTACCAATGATCTATGCAAAATATTTGAATGTTTTATTGGGAATGTCCAAAAAATGATATGAGATTTTTAAACACTGCGTTTGAATATATCAGCATATTTACCTTTTAAGACAGGAATTCAATCAAAGTTAATGGAAAAACTATCTACAGCAAGCAAGCCTGTTGAGTTAAAGGCTAAGCAAGAAATTTATGGTAAACAATGGCTTCCTAAACTCAACAGCCCTGGAGTGACATAACTCTGTCAATGGCTGAATGTCTTCTCAGAAACCCCACTGTTATGTGCAGGGAACTCCCAAACTAAATACCCTAAGAGCAATATTAACAGCTCCAGTCAAATCTGGTTTTTAAATTTTTTTTGTATCTGACTGTACTTGTCCTTTCCAAGGGTGGCAAAAGTATTGTAATGCGTTAGGACAGACAATTCTTAGAGGGGAAATATACAATTCCATCCTAAAATAGGTATGTATTTCTTACTCAAATTATTTCATTGTTATTATTTGTTTTTTGCCAAAGGCTGTGTATTGTCTAATGGTGTGTTTCCAAGATAGTCTTTCTAATTCCAAACTTAGGGTATGCTTGATATATAAAAATATCCCAAGACTACATACATTTCATGAAAAGAGTCTGGGAAAAGATATCAAAGTTATAGGTAAAATATTTTAAAAGTCATAAGTAGTGGCTATATTTAATTAACTTTCCTAGTTTTGTTTTATGCTAGATCACAATGCAAACAAAAAAACTGAATAAAAGCTATATACAAATAGCCTTATATATCATCAAACAAAATATAGCAAAATAAAGTCTGCTGTAAGAGAATACATATCCCGGTTCATTTAAGTAAGAAAGATCAATGTAAACATTACTTCAGTGTTAGAATGAAGTAAAATGCAACTGGAATCTAATTGTAAAGACACAGTGACAGGTATTAATTGCTAAAAAGAAGTATTGTGGCATTTGAAAATGAAGATTAACAATTTCACCATCACAGCAATCACCCTTGACACCTAAAGCTGAACCCTTCCCTTGTGCTAGCAGTTATGACAATACCAGCTCCTGTCTTATACCGAGAGGGGACATTTCAAAGAGCTGACAGCTGATCTGCAGGAATCCAAGAGGAAATATCAAATAGGTGTCACTTCTCTCTACAGCGGGGCTTCCAGGAAGACTGGGAGGAATTTGAGTGTCTCAATCTTGCTGGAAATTCACTTAATGTGCTCTGCCCTTCTCCCCAGTGTCTCCGTGGGAATGATTTAGGGATGTGGACTGCCACGTCTTGATTTAGCACTAAGACCTTAATCACAATAAAACCCCAGCCTTGGCAGACCTTCGCTGTTATCTTCACAAAGTCTGCAACCGCTGCCTCTGGATTCCTCTAAGTTCACTTAGAACCACCTTACAGTTCTTCTGGCCAACCACTCTCCTGTTGGAGTTTGTGTTTAGACCAATTGGAGAGAAGACTGAGTGTTTTGGGAAGCAGGTGTTAAGAGACCTAACAAAAAGCCGAGCTGTTTGGGGGCTGTGGAACAGGGTTGGTTGAAGCAATCGATTTTATTGCTGTACACTGTTTCTCTTGCTCCTAACAGCTGCTCTGAGGATAGTGGGAACCTACCCTGCTGAGCAGATTTAGGTCAGAGGATGGAAAATCTGCCTCATTTCCAGGCTGGAGGGTCCCACATTAAAAGACCATAAAGCTCAAGTCATTTAAATTCTAGCTCCAGGGGCGAATTAACTTTGCCATCTTACAAAATGTCTGCCAGTAGAGATCTCACAGGCAGGTTGCTTGTCATTTTCCCATGCAATCCTACGTAGAGGCTTTTAAAATTTGATTTCCTGCCTCAAGTGTTTGTGTACACACAAACACACACGCGCACACACATACACACACACATACACACACACTGACACGAGATTAAATGAAAAGCAAACAAGTCATTAATACATTACGTATATGAAAGCTACTACCAACCTAGATCTAGCAAGACAAGCTGAAACTTTTGCACTCATTGTACTAACATGGCCATTTCATTATTTACGTTAGGGAAAATGCTAATTTATGACCACATGCACTCAAACAAACACTGTGAGGTTTGATTGAAATTTTCTGGATTGTTGATCTGGATCATTTCTGCTCTGGAAGAATGCCTTAGACTATCTGATTTAAATTTTCAATTGGTCTTGAGAGTCTGCTGAGTTCAATGGTTGGCTGTGTGTCACTTGTGAACGTGCCACCGCTTTTCTTGGGAGAGCCGCACTGATTCAAGGGCTGACTGCTCCTGCTGCTCTCGGTGAGACATTCTCTGGTGAAACTCCCTTGGGAAGTGTGGCTGGTGGGTGCTCCACTGTAACTGTAAACTACTTGGAAAACAAGGGGAGAACGGAATATAGAAATACTTCTGGCAGCTCAAAGATCAGGGTTGAATGCCAAGTAGCAGCTGAGACAACTGGTAATAGCTTCATGTTCCCAAAGGGAGAGGAGGAAGGGATTGAAAAATAAAACACAAAGAACAGAATAAAGAAAGGGTGCTGAACAGATGGCTCAGTGTGTAAAGCATTTGTTGTACAAGGATGAAGACCAGCACAAAGATCTCTAGCCGGAACGTAAACTGATCATAACAACGTGCTCTGTAATGCCAGCACTGGAGAGACAGAAACAAGTGGTTGTGTTTGGAAGGCCATGCTGCCTGGGTCCCCATTCAGTGAGAGATCCTGCCTCAAAAAATAAGATACAATTTGGGCTGGCCATCTCCTCCTGAACATGGCGCTGCCCTGGATGGGAGCTGATAAACCCAGTATTGCTTTAATGATGTAAACTAATTTACTCTCTCCCAACAGCTATCATTCACAAATAGCTCAGGGGTAGGGGTAAAACTTTATGCCCATTTCCCCTCGTTCATGCTGGGATTTTTCTCTGGCTAGGGTTCCATGGTTTTCAGCAGCTTTTTCCTTTCTTTTTTTTTTAAAGAGAGAGAAAGAATATGAAGTTGAGTGGGTAGGGAGGAGAAAAAAATCTGGAAGAAATTGGCAGAAAGGAAAGAATGGTATAAAAAATATATCACCTGAAATATCAAAGAATAAAATTTTTAAAGTGCTCTACAAAAATAAAAGGTACAAAGAAATTGATGAATATGCCTAGCACTGATATCTAGCATCCACAAGTCACACAGAGAACACCACACACAGACACAGACACACACAGACACAGACACACACACACACACAGAGACACACATACACACACACACACACACACACACACAACATGAGAGGAAGGCTGGGAGAGAGCTAAGGAAGAATAGAAGGAAGACAGGTTGACTGGTTTCCATTCATAATTACTTTTTGGACAATAGAAAATGCTTCTCAATGATCTTATTATTTAATTTTTTATAAATAATAAATAACAAAGTTTTATGCCCAGAGAAAATTGAATTTACAACTGATGTGTCTGTTTAAGTAGAATTATATAAATCTGGTCATATAGTGCACAATGTTTTGTTATATTATGTTATATGCAAATGATTACACAAAGTACAAAATATAGGAGTTATTGAATTCAATTAGAATAAAACCTTACGCAGAGTAGAAATTAATGGAGACAAATTTTATACAGGATCTTTAAGTATACCACAATGTAAAAAACATTAGCACCGTCTTATTTCAAGCAATTTTATTAATTTTCTCATTTTTTCATCAAATTATTTGAAAACATCAGCACTGCATGTTTAAATAGAAGACTGTGCAATCAATTAAAAACCAGCAGCTGTGATGAATAGGAACAATGCAGACTGTCAAATAACCCTTCAAAATTTTAACTACTAGCCAACTCAGAAGTATACATGATCCCCAGATACGGGATCTTCCTACACTTTCCACTTTGAGTTGTTTGGTTTAGTGTAGCACAGCTGATTTCTCAAAGTAGGACGTAAACAATTTGCCTAGATGGTATTTCAAGAGCAGCGTGGTGATGAACACCAAAGAGGCCATTTTAATCATGCTCTAGCTTCCCCCTGCCAAACAGCAGTGGGAACTTCTAGAAGGTGTCGCTTCGGTGCCAAATCAGCTCTTGGCTAAAACTGGAGTGGAGTTCTATAGGGAAAGTTATTCTGGACACCTATCTGTTGTAAAAATCTTTGGCTGAAAGAGGGAATTAGAAGAACTTGCCACTGACTGAGCCTCAGAACTCCTGCCGTGAAGGGCAAGGGGATGTTCATTGATCCCCTCGGGCCATCTGCCTCCATCTTTCCTCCCTTTGTATCTGCCTGTCTGATTCCGTGGCTCATCAGCTGCAGCAGCTGTTGCACTGTCTTGCTGAAGATGCTTAAGCCTCAGGCCTGCGACTTCACGGAGAAGGAAACTGTAATTTGTAAATATCATCACCCTTCAGTCATGCTGTGGCTGAGTCATGGAGCAAGCCCAGGGTGATTCATAAGCACACAAACCTACAGAAGTACTCCCCAGTTCACACTGTTCATTCCCTCTAAAGAAAGAGTAAGGTCCAGACACTTATGTAATTCTCACCTTAGCCCCACACATTTTGAGAATTACCAAGGGCAAGGGTGGAATGGAAAAAAATACTTGGGTATGTATGATGCTTACCATATGTACCAGATTTTAAGTAATTATCATCAAGCATTAAAATATTTCAAAAATTTCAACATTTTGCCCTCAAAAATATCTATTCTATATTGGCTCTCATACATGCAAAGCCATGTGTTTCTGATTCCAAGCTTTCATTTATTTGGAAAACAGAGTCCAAATGGTTTGTCTAGGAAAGAAAGAAAGAAAGAAAGAAAGAAAGAAAGAAAGAAAGAAAGAAAGAAAGAAAGAAAGAAAGAAAGAAAGAAAGAAAGAAAGAGAAAGAGAGAGAAAGAGAGAAAGAGAGAGAAAGAGAGAAAGAAAGAGGGAAAGAAAGAGGGAAGGAAGGAAGGAAAGAAGAAAGGAAGGAAGGAAAGAAGGAAGGAAGGGAGAGAGAGAGAAAATCTGTGTCTTTGAGCACATTATGAAAAGTTTCCTATTATTAAATTAACACAACTGCTTAGACCTACACTTCAAACATACTAGGAGCTTAAATTAATGTTCATCTTGTTATATGTATCTACTGCTAAAAGTTATACGGCCAGTACAAACTTTGTCATTCCACATTCCTCAAAAATGTAGGTTCACTGAGGTTTAATTTAAAGGGTGCTTAGTAACTGAGGAACAACTAATAAGCAAGTATTTTATCATGAATAATGGAGATCATATTACGTAGTTGTATGTACAGTAGCACAGACTAGCATAGTAAGAGACCAGCAATGTGATTTCGATATAGGCAAAATTCACAGTAATAGAATTGATATTATAAAGCATTTACTAATTGATCTGGCTCAGGATACATTAAGTCACACAAAGCAGTATTTAGTTAAGTATGAACTGCATCCAAAGATATGTAGCATGCTAACCAGGCCTGTCAGAGATAAGTAAAATTTACTCTTCTAGGATGTAAGTGCTTGTTCACTGTGACTGGCCAGCCAATAGGCCCCCAAAGATTGTGCCTCCAATGGGAAGCTCAAGGGGGCAGTGCAGGGGCACAACCCATGCTAAGTCCTGCCCTGCCATAGAGTCCCCCAGTTCTCTTCTTGAGAAAAGTATAATTCTTCCAAATGGGCAAGATGACCCAAGATAACAACTACTTGAAAAGAATAAAACTGGTGTCCTTAAGAAATAATCCTGGCAATATCGTTGCTATGTCAATCACCCATCTGCCCAAATAGCTAGACTTCCTCAAAGTGTTACCTGGGGCCAACATATGTGAAACGCATAAGCCCAAGGCATGTATAAGTGAGTAAAATCTTCTGTTCAAGATCAGCTCCTCTTTGAGCCTTAGCCAGAGCAGAACAAGCACTATTAAAGACCTTTTCCTCTATAAATCTCTAAGTGTGCAGAGTGATTTTTCACTCAGAAGGCATATCATCTCTCTAACAATTTACTGACTTCATGCATTCACACACACACACACACACACACACACACACACACACACACACACACACACACCTGTCTTATTGCGTTGCCGGAAGAATCTCACATTAATGGAGATAAACTGCACCGAATCGTCTTCAGTGCCTCTCCTCGTTCGTGTCCCATCTTTATGTTTTGCAACAGATCTCTGACTCTTGAAGTTCATCAATTCAGATAGGCTGGATAGCCAATGAGCTTCAGGATCTCCTTGTCTTTACCCACCCATGCCCAACACTGGGGTTCCAGGAATGAATTGTCATGCCCAGCTTTTCTTGTGGGTGCTCAGGAGCCAAACCAATTTCCCTTGCTTATGTAACAGACACTTTACCGACTGAATCATTGTCTTAGTGCCAACATGCAACTATTTTTCAAAACAATATTGTGCATTAAAATCATACAGTTCACTATAAGAGTCTTACAATACCACAACTGAAAAAAAAAAAAAACAATTAAATTCCAGGGAAATGGCTTAGTGATTTCTTGATTTTTGCAGATATCTTCTACATAGAATTTTATCCCAATCAACTGCTTAGTGAAATAGAAACTCCCCCACCTGTGTGTGTGTGTGTGTATGTATGTATGTATGTATGTACATTCTCACATGTTATAGTACTCAACAAGAGAACGTATCGAAGATTAGAGTTCTGAATAGAAAGTTAAATCAGTATTAAAACCTGAGTCAAGGTAAGGAAGCCTAGCCTTAAAATTATTTTAGACACATGATATTTGCCAAGGTTAAAAAAAAGAAAAGGTTATTGGTGGGGTGCTTCCTAGAATTCATGAGTGTAGAGACTGGAGGCCAGTGTCTGTTGTCTTCCCCTTTCATACTCCACCTTGTTTTAATTTTTTGAAATTATAATTACTTCATTTCCCTATCCCCTTTCCTCCCCACAAACCATCCCATATACTTCTTTTTGCTCTTTTTCAAAGCCATGCCTCTTTCATTAATTGTTGTTGCATCCATATATCTTCCGAAATATATAATTACAGCCTGTTCATTACCTGTGTTCCTCATATGTATTTTTTCAGGGCTGACCATTTGGTATCAGATAGCCAATCCGTGTCCACCTCATTTTTTGAAAAAGAGTCTCCCATGTAACCTGTAATCAAAAATTGCTAGAAGGAAAAGCAAAGGGTAGAATTGGTGTTAGATGTTTTAAATAAGCACTGCATAAGGTCATGTACATGTAATATGGAGCCACTCCATTGGGGTGCTGACTTACAGAGAAATGAATGATCACAACACTGACGAGCCTTAAGAAAACAAGGCAGTGTAAAAACAATGTAATAATGCAGTTACACCTTTTGGTGACCATCCTGAGAGTCCTGAGAGTCGATCCCCTCTCTCTTGGTTAACCAGTATTTAAAGCCTGTCACATGCCAGGCAGTGTGCTTGACGTCTCTGTAAGCTGATATTCAACCTTCTTAAAAACACAATATAGATATCATTATCTTTGCTACTAACTACTGCACAGGGAGAAGACTGTCATTCTTGAGATGGTAATTTTTTTCTCCCTTTGGATTTAGTGTTTTGGGTTCCTTCACCAAACTCAGTTCTTGGGTCACAAGCATAACTATCACTAGAAAAATACTACATTTTTAAAGGCTACCTTGTTTTCCATAAATGCCAAAATATATTCATTCATACACTCACCGTTTGGTTCACTACATGTCTTTATGAACCACAAGCAACCACAGCTTGTATCTACAGAATTCATCCAGAGCCAAAATGACCTGTAACCACAGACAAAGCTCACAAAACCAACACAGAAGTCTTACCTAATGAGCATTTGCCTGCTCCATCTCCAGGTACTGATGCTTGCCTTAGTGTCGTACTCAATTCTAGTGAGAATGTTCAAGCACATTTTTCTTTTCTCCTTTTAATGGCCTTATTGGGGAGTCAATTATCTTTATTATTTCAAGTCACCTAAGTAGCACATTGCTTCACAATTTTAGAAATCTGTATTTTAATAATGCCTTTGAAAATCCTAATTGAACACTTACCATTGATTTCTATGAGAGGGGTTTCTTGGCTGTGTGGGAATTATTTTGATATTTGTTTTATAATTTATTTGGACACTATTAAATTCTGTATTGAAATTTCATAACAGATTACAAAAGATAATTTCTTAAGGTGCCTTACAAAACCAGAGCATTTGGAAACTAATATTCTCTAACTAAATCTTTTTAAACTTGTCTATTATATTTATGAAATTATGAGTGTGCATGGGTGTGTATGTTGAAGAGGTGCTCAATTGGGATGGAGGAGGAGGCCAGAGGTCGATGTCTGGTGTCTTCCTTTATTGCTCTCCATCTTAATTTTGTGTTAGGGTTTCTTTCAAAAAAAAATTATTCATTTTACATACCAACCACAGATCCCCCCCCTCTTATCCCTCCTCCCGCTCCTCCCACCCTCCCCTAACCACCCTCCCACCCACCACTCATCCCTCCTCCAAAAGGGTGAGTTTTCCCATGAGGAGATAGCAAAGCCTGGTACATTCAGTTGAGGCAGGTCCAAGTCCCACCCCAAGGGTGTCCGACCATAGGTAATGGGATCTAGAAAGCCAGCTCATGCACCAGGGATAGATCGTGATCCCACTGCCCCAGGGCCCCTCAAACAGACCCAGCTATACAACTGTCTCCCATATGCAGAAGGTCTAGTCCAGTCCCATGCAGGCTCCACAGCTGTCGGTCAAAAGTTCATAAGTTCCTATGAGCTTGGTTCAGTTGTCCCTGTAGATTTTCCTATCATGATCTTGATCCCGCCCCCTCCCCCTGCTCATAGAATCCCTCCTCCCTCTCTTCCATTGGACTCTTGGAGCTCGGCCTGGTGCTTGTTTGTGGACCTCTGCATCTGCTTCCATCAGATACTGGATGGAGGCTCTATGATGACAATTAGGGTATTCACCAATCTGATTACCAGGGTAGGCCAGTTCAGGCATCCTCAACCACTATTGCTAGTAGCCTAATCTGGGGTCATTCTTGTGGATTCCTGGGAATTTTCCTAGCACCAGGTTTATCCCTAACCCCATAATGTCTCCCTCTATCATGGTATCTCTTTCATTGCTCTCCCACTCTGTCCCTTCCCCAGCTTACTGAACCTTGAACTAACTGTTTCAGCTGAACTAGTTGACCAGCACATGCTGGGCTCCACCTGCCTAAACCTTTCAACGACAGCATTACAAATGTGCTTGGTCATGGCCAGTTTATACATGCATTATGAATTTCCAAACTCAAGTGCTCCTGATTATACAGCTAGCATTTTACCCACTGAGTTAGGTCTTTAAACCAAAACTATTTTAATCTACTGAAAACATCATAGTCTTTTCTTAGAAACATTAGTATTTTGATTATTTTTACAGTTTAAGTTTGGTTCCCTAAATCTTTATTGATGAAATCTAGAGTTTATCCAATTCATGTACAAAGGACAATGAAAATAATAGGGAACAATTTCAGCATATTACAGAGAGTCACCTCTAGTGAAAATTAGGCCATGTGGAAGTCTCAATATAACAGAATGTGACATTCTGTTTAAAGGTACAAAGTAATTGAACCAATTAAAATGCCAAATAAAAGTTATATTGTAACTGTGTCATGCCTTTAGCTTTCTCACACAAAAATAATAAATGTAAACAAATCTTGCAACCTGTGTGATGACTCACAATTCTAATCCCAGCACTTGGGAGGCTGAGCCAGGAAAACTGCTTTGAGTTCAAGGTTAGCCTGGGCTACATAATGAGCTCCAGAAAAGCCTGAGATATATATAGCATTGTACTGTCTCAAAAAAAAAATGGAGCTTAAGTATATGTGTAGCTATATGTTAAATTTAAAGATATGTACCCAAAATATTTTAACTAAGTGTTAAAAGATTTGATTCATTAGAGTAAGGTAATATAATTTAGTTTTTACCACATTTGGGTTTACTTACTTCTTTGGAAGTAATCCAAATAGAACTCTGAAAACTCCCTTTACAAATGATCCAATAAAAGAAAATTGCCAATTTTAACCATTTATGACCCTGCAAATGTTAATATATCACAGAGAAAATAACAATAAGACAAAAATTTCAGTTTTTATATTGAAAAAGAAAGACATGAGTTAAATATTTCCTTTTCCATCAAAGTGCCATGAACTTGAAAGGATTTGCAAAGTGGAAACAGGTGTAGTCAACTGTTAGAGTATTTTTAAAATTGTTTGACACGTTATAATAGTGTGATCCCAAACTGAAACCTGACATTACATAAGCATTGGAAGATCATAAATCACTTTCGACAGCATGCTGTGGTCTCAGTTCTCCTACAGTGGAAGCATTCTATAACTGTGATATCATTGCCGAATAGCACAACAGAAATACAAAGCTTAAATATAAAATGGAAATTTAACTTTCTTCCTCTGTGTTCAGAGCTACATGTATTATTATGATATTTGTAAGGTAATTTAAGATTGCTTTCTGTTTAACAAAAGGACAGAGAGTTTTGAACAGTGATTTACAATGAGCTTCACATGATCACATTTACAGTTAATTGAGATGCACAGTGGAAATTACAAAGAAAGTATTTCCAGTTAATACAGAAAGTTTTGTATTAATTTTGCTTGTAAATAATAAAAAAAAAAATGTTTCACAGAAGTAACAATATTACCACTCTATAGGATGACGTTTCCCCCTACCAAGGATTATAATTTTGTGTGTGAGAAAAAACCTCCTGATACCTTTATTTAATGCCCCCTCCCCTTGAAAGTATGAGTATGGAACAGTCCCGGTCAGTAGAGCACAGCACTGGTGCCTTCCATTACTCTCTGCACCGAAACCTTAACCCTAAGACAGTCTTTTCAAAACAAACAACCTTGCTGAGTGCCATCTCACCACATTTCTGAAACAGTTTTATTGGTTTGTAGTAACAAGAATAAATTTAACTTACTTCTATCAAAAGCAACAATTTTTTCATGAGCCATTTACATATATAATATATACACAATATTTAATCATTAAAGGTATTCAATTAAATAATTTACTTTAGATCAAATATAAAGAGATCTGGGGAAATGTGACTTTTGAGATATACATAATATAAAATTCCCAGAGACATAATGCCAACAGTTTTAACATTCAAATCAATCTTCACCTGTTAGTTTTTCCTCCTTCTGTTCCTAACAGATGTAGTTCTGCATGTCTGCTCAATCCCCTTACTCCTTTTCATTCCTAATTCTACTTCGGTCAGTTAAGTGCATTACAGTAGAATAGAATAAAATTCAGTCACCCAGCTATTCTTAACATTAAACTGTGCTTGCTTAATGCTCAATGGCAATAAACTTACAGTGTATATTACTATAACTTTCTTCTTCTATTGTCTACGTCTCTTCTTGTTAGGAACTTTCCAGGATTATAATGTACTTCCTAGATTTGAAAGTACCCAGTCTATAGCAGGAATATATATAACACATGATCCTCTAAATGCATACAACAACAGCTGAGACATAACAACCAATGAAGGCAAAGATGAAGGAAGTATACAAATCATAAGCCTCAGGAAACACATAAATCTTTATGAAGTCTTATCGCAACTCAGACAGAACGTGATCCTTTCAAAAACCTGCCAGATGATGCCAGACAGAGTGCTCAGCATTAAGACTCAGGTGCTTTGAAGTTGGGATCTTTGAAGCTCTCTTTGAGGACTTGGAGCTTGGGTCAGCCCTCAAGCATGGCAAGCCAGGTATTAGTTCTATGTTGCCTTTCATGTCCCTTATATCATCCATTGTCTTGTCTTCTCTTTGATCCAAAAGCATGTCATTTTGTTCTCTATGTTAACTAATTTGAAATTTTAAGCACTTTTGTGCAAAAAAATTGAAATGTATCAAAGACACTAAATATGGTGAAGCATGTTGGAGTTACATAGCCATAAGATCAGACTGAGAGCAGTCTTCCCAAAGAAAGATAAGAACCCACTTCTTTTTTAAAAATTTTACGGAGAGGTTTTCTGCATGAGTACAGGTGCCCCAAACAGGCCAGAGGAACTGAATACTTCTGCAGCTGGAATGCTGAGGAAGCTATGAGCTGCCCATCTTTCGTTCTTGGAACCAAACTTGGGTCCTCTGCAAGAGCAATATTCCCTTCTAATGGCTTAGGCATCTTTCCAGCCCCAGGATCTCACTTCTTAGTGTAAGCACAATGGCAATGAAGTGTCTACTTGAGAGGCAAATGAGAAGGCTCCTTTGGCAAACTTCCTGCCCCGAAAGAATGAGGATCTGAGTTCAGATCCCAAGTATTCATGTAAAAATCAAGTGTAGCAGTACTTGCCTGTGATCCTGACACTGAGGCGGTGAAGATCGGGAGAATGTGGGTGCTTGCTGGCCAGCCATCTAATTTATCTGATTGGTGAGTTGGAGGCTCAGTAACACATCGTTTCTCAATAAACACAATGGGGACAGTGATGAAGGGAAACACCTTATGTTGACCTCTAGCTTCCACATATGCGTGTACATCACACACACACATACAGGCACATAAACTTATACACACACAGACACAGACACATACATACACAGACACACACACACACAGACACATTCTACCTGAGTTTTGGAGAGGGCAAGCATTAAAACCACTTCTTTCAAAGAATCTAAAATTTACTTGGTAAAATGATCAGAAATAGCAACATTTTCTTGCAACCAATTGTTACCAATATCTCTGTCTGTTGTGTTTGTGTTGCTCAAAAAAAGTGGGATTTTAGCCAAAGTCAATTGCACTCTGGTCAGTTCATATCCAGACATTTATTCAAAAATTGGGTCAGTTGGCTAAGCACTATTTTAGGTACTTACATATACCAGTGGCAAATATCAAGAATCTCTAAGAAATGTTTTGTGGCTCTGTTGCACCCGTCTCACAGCATCTTGAAGCTGCTTCTCGGGCATTAAGATGGAGTTGTTCTAGGGCTATCGGGTAAATAAGAAGGAATCAGCTTTGGCTAGTGAAAAAAATCAGCAGTTAGTAAGTTCGCCTAGCTCTAGGAGTAAAATTGAAGAAGATAAGTAGGGATAGGAAAAAGATGAACCATATCAAATGCTCTTGATACATTTCATGGTTTGTTAAAAAAAAAAAAAAAAAAAAAAAAAAAGCACGTCCAAATCCTGCTGAAATTTGGACATATGGAAAGATACCTGGTGGTCACATTACCAACCAAAAGATGTTTTAAGCAAGATGACCTGCCAGTAATGATAAAATTGTTTGCAGCATCATCCTGCTGTTTGTGAGATGGCAATTTTGATAGCGCTATCGTGCCATGTACAGGAAAATTTTCTAACTGGATTGTAGTAGTCACATCTCCATTATATTGACGGTTGCTGACTCTGAACCTGTCATTTCTAGCATCTTTCTGATACTATTGGCCTTGAATAGAAGACATTCTGCATTTAATGAAAGTCTTTAGCTCAGTCTTCATCCTCTGAAACCTTAGAGGGTCTTCCAACATGTGTTCAATAGCATATTTATGGCTGTGACTGATTTCAGAAAGCCGGTTGTATTTAACCCTCTCATTATTACCTTTGGGACCAGTATACAAATGCATAGTTTAAATTTTTCCCCCAATGCCAAAGCTAAAAGACCATAAAACTTTGGCACAATAAAGATGTCTGCCAAATGCCAATCAATCATTTTCCAAAGGGTCTTTGAGGAAGTTACAGATAAAAGCCCTCCCTAAGTGCATTCTATTAATACTGGAGTGTAGAAAAAAAAATCTAAAGGCATTCTTAGACCACTGCAGACCGTAAATTCATACTTGGAACAAAATCAACAGTGATTATCCCCACCTGACTCATCCTAAACCCAGGATACCCAGACAATATATTGTCAAACCAGCCAATAAAACGTACATTTTGTTTTTTAAGATTTTTCAATTGATTCTAATTATCTTTAAAAAAAAATTTCTTTTTTTATTAAGGAATTGTTTTATTCATTTTACATACTAATCACAGAGCCCCCTCTCCTCCCTCCTCCTGCCCCTCACCCCTCCAGCCTTCCCCCCCAACTCACCCCCCTGTTCTCTCCTCCAACAAGGCAAGGTCTCCCAATGGGAGTCTGCAGAGCCTGGTACATTCAGTAGAAGCAGGGAATTTTTAGGAAGCAGGGTCTTACACTATAGCTCAGGCCGACCTGCAACTCACTGCCTGGATTCTAAGTGTGAGCCACATGCCCAGCAATCCTAATCATTAAGAAGCCCTTTAAAAAGTGAAAGTGTTTTAAACCATGAGTTTTACCATGAAATTAATTTTTAGTACAATTATGATTATTTCTTCATAAAAATTCACAAACATAACGGCAAAAAGGACCTAAATTTTAATAAAATTAATATCATTCATTAAATATTTGGTATGAGACAGTCTTGTCCCAAACGCTTATTATACATATTTTAATCAATTTTAAATTATTATTTGATTTAGACGTGACTATAGTGTCTATTCATAGGCAACAAGCTTGCTCACATCAGAAATAATGAGTTTAAGCCAACACTATCCTGTTGAGAGCTATTGCAATATTTGTACCTGAAGAACATGGACATCAATTCTGACTTCATATTTAATTTTTGTATTGTCATTAGAAATTCAGTTACTGAGTCTTCAGTTCTTTATCTTTAAAATGATACTATATATTTTAAAGTGCATTATATTGGAAAAACTGTATAATGTAAAATCTAAAGTTACAGTAGCAAAACAAAGAGCCAACAATTGATGAAATATATATAAAATCTTGAATTCTCTATTTTGCCAACATTGCTAGCTAGATTAGTAGTCTCCAAGTGAATGAAAATTTAGCTAAAGGAATCCATTTATGAGACCATAATGGCAAGCGAGTGTAAAATCTTCAAGGCAGGGCAGTAGCATAGAGACCTCCAGCACAAGCTAATATTGCCATCTAGAATCCTAAGGCACTCCAGAGGCTGAGTTGTTATATTTTCAGACAACCTTAATCCTTCTCCTGGTGGCTTTCAATTGACAGAATGAGGTAATTCAGTTATTATGAAAAGCAATCACATTGCTCCATCTACATATTTAAGTACAAACTACAACTTAAAAATATTTTCACTGAAAGATCCCAAACCATGCTTGTCTAAAGAACTGGTCACCAGATTGTAGCCAAGTTAATAGATAAGTTAGCCATTTGAGTCTAACCTTTGTCAACTGGGCAATGAAGCGTACACATCTCCTTAAACCGTAGTTAATCTCTAAATAATGCCAGTCTTTCTTCTTGATTTCATATAACTTACTTAGTATTTTTATGTAATAACTTGTTAACAAAAGAGAAAAACCCCAGATACGTGCAACATAAGCACTCATAAATACACACATTAAAAAAAAACAAGAAATAACAAAAATTACAACTCTCACAGCTAGCGTTTCTATAACCCCATTTTTCTACTATCTGTTTCATATTTCCTTTACTCTCAGCTGGTTTGAATATTTTTACCTGAGAGGGTGACCTAAACTTGCCTTCCAGGAAACTTTGCACCTTGAATTTTCCAATTTCAGTTGAGTTGAAGTTTTCTGTTTACTTAAATTATTCTGGATGGTTGAGCTAAAGATGACCTGATAGATCTCCTATGTTCCAAACATACCTTTCTTTCTTACTTCCACAGAGTGGAACAGTCTGGTTTTCTTCTGTAATCAAGGATCAATCACCTAACCAGTATAGTAAATGCATTATTTGCCTGCTTATTCTGATGCATAAGATGCCCAAACTGGCAGAATGCCACTTTTTTACATCCTATCAATGCAGTCATTGGAGCATCTCCTAGTGAAAGCAATCTTCACATTGGAACTAAACATCTAAACTAACAGGGCAGAATACCATGAAAACAGAAAACACAATGTTTTGAAAGTGAACATGAGGTGATAACATAGGACTCTCATATCCACATCTTGATTCCTGGACCCATGAAACCAAAACCTGGCTGTGGCAGAAATACCACTGGGTTTTAGATGTAGATTTGAAATATTTAAATAGACAAAACTTTCTGAACACTATCACCAAAACCTGTAAAGGTATTTCTACCTATATGACACTGGACCTAAGCCATTAAAAGGCCTCTCTGCTTTATATTAATCCAGATGTTTCAAGGTAGTTAAAATAGTGGATTCCATAACCGTGGGGCCATGGATGCACTTAACTTGCTAAGAAGTGAACTTAAAACAAGTGAGCATAGAGCCACTTATAAGCCCAGGCCCAGTATTCTCTTCTTATGTCAACTGAATATACAATACTATTCCTGAGGCCATAGATGTGGGCTGGAAGATCAAAGGCCAGGCATAATAGTAAGAGTGAAGGCCAGAAGCATTCATGGAGGCCATTGCTTCATGTGCTTCTGGGGACCCTATTAAACTCGGTCCCATATACCTTATTTACTTTGGATAATGAAGTGCTGCTTTGTGAGGTAGATAGGTAGCTCAGGAGACAGGGTAACTTGATGGCCTATGGTTGACTAAATGGTTTCTAATTAGACTAGCAACATACTAAACACAGCTTCTCATGAGGTCGGTAGTTAACCACAGACAATGGAAAGGCTTTACTTCAAAATGTGAAGGGCCTGCTCAATGATCCAGCTAAAGGCCCCAGCGCCAGCACTTCAAACTCTATCAACTGTTAGTTAGATTTTATTAGTAAAATGGTAGATCAACTATCACTGAAATATGTACCTGTTTTTGAACATTTTCTGTTTTATGAACTACTCAAGACTAGCTGCTTTGTGGTTGCTTACCAAGTGGGATTGAGTACCATCCTAAAAAGAAGAATACGTCTTCTTGGTGGCTGTGGAATTAAAACCATTTACAGAGGAACTGGATTTGATTCCTAGCACCAAATGGTGGTTCACAACTATCTGTAACTCCAGCTCCAGGACATTCAATACCCTTTTCTGACTTCTGATGGGCAACAGACTTGTACATGGTACATAGACATACATGAAGGCAAAATACCTATACACATAGGATAAAATAAAACTTATTTTAAATAATGAATATGTCTTTTCCAAAATCCAAAGTGGTCCTCATAATATTATGCCCCTTATCCAGGTTGTAAAAAGGAACCAAGCATAGCCTCAAATTCACCAGATAGCATAGATTGGCATGGAACTCACTTTCAGCCTCTTCAGATTTCCAAGTACTAGGTTAAGAGGCATAAGCTACCACATGTATGTTATCTATAATTCCTAACCTTACCTCACAAATGTATTCCTCACAAAGGAAGAAATATATCTGCTCTGTGGACAATTCCAGGGTGAGTTGACACAAGCTGAAGTCATCTGAGAAGACGAAACCTCAATTGAGAAATTCTCCCCATAAGATCAGCATTTTTTTTGGGTCATGGTTTTCATCACAGGAAGAGTAACACTAATGAAGAACATAATAAATCCAATTTTACATTGCTGTCTACCTTTGTCTGCCTTTTTGATGTCTTGCTACCTGGCCTAGCTTCCCTTTTATAAGGACTTAATTAGTAATCTCTAATGGTGATATCTTGCGTGTGTCAATTGCTATATCACAGCAGTTAGTTTTTCTACCCTTTCCTCTACAGTATTTGAAGACAGATCTGCCATTTCAACTTATTTTTGTGAAGACCAGGCTTTTGTCTATTTTATTTAACCAAATAAACTGTTAGAGGCCTTTTCAGTCCCTTCAGCTGTTATGTGAAATCTGGAATCCATGTTTTGTGGGCTGATATCAACAGCCTTGTATAACCAACTTCATATTGCTTCTACTGCTATCATACCCTACAAATGTCCATTCACCAAATATATTCTCCAGATTTTTGTCTGTAGAAGTAAATATATGAAAAACTTAACAGTGATTTTTATGGAGCACACCATGTTATGTCAAGATTCTATGTTATACCTACCAGTTTGTGAGGCTAAAAGAAAATAGTTGATGATTTTATAAACAACTGAAATTTATTCTTCAAAGTTCTGAAGATAGGACAGGCACCAAACTACACATGGGAAACCCTGTCTCAAAAAAAAGAAGTACAAGATGAATACATCTGTAGATTAAATGTCTGTTTATAAAGTGCTTCCTGGCTTATAAAGTAACACCTTTCACTGCTTCTTTGTGTGGTGGAATGGACAAGAAGTACTATAATTTTTTAATAGTTCCTAATTTAATTAATAAAGGGTCTAATCTGACCCAATTCTTCCTACAAGCTATAAAACACATAGTGATTAGCTTCTGTGATGGTTTGAATTAGAATGGCTCCCACAAACTCATGTGTTTGAATGCTTGGCCCCTTGCTGGTGGGACTATATGGGAAAGATTAGGAGGTTTGGTCTTACTGAAAGAAGTGTATCACTAGGGCGTGGGCTTTGAGGTGTCAAAAACCCACAATATTCCCAAATGTTTCTCTCTATATATCATAGATAGAGATATAGATATGTTATGGGCTTTTGACACCTCAAAGCCCACCCCCCAATGATAACACTTCTTCCTCCTGCTCCTGGATCAGATATAAGCACTAAGTTATTGTTCCAGCACAATGCTTGTATGTCTACTGCCACAATCCCCATCATGATATTCATGGACTCTACTACTACCCTCTGAAGTAGTGAACCCCAAATCAAAAGCCTTCTTTTATGAGTTTTGTCAGGTCAAGGCAGAAGAAAAGTAGCTAAGATGGCTTCCTTGTGAATTTTGAGAGGATGCAGCTACTCAAACCATCTATAAACCTCACTATTTAAGGCTGTTGAGGTTGGGACCTAGTTACAGCTTAGAAGTCAAAGTGATTGTCGGCTTGTGTTGAGTCAAATCAGCAGGGTTGTAAAAGTCACTTGTTTCAGAAAAGGCCATTACAGTTTGCTCAGGCAAATCCCCATTAATCTCCTCTGATGGAGCAATTCCCACTGGCAAAGAAGACCAGAATTAAGGAGTCCAACGCCCTCCTTCTGATCAGGATTTTCTGAAATGAGCATTTACATTTTCAGGATTCCATTCCATCCTAGTCAATGCCTTCATTTTACCAGCAGATACTGTAAGGCCAGGAATTAAATTTATGTTTTAATTCAGTCACCAATAGAACAATACTCTGGATTTATTTTCTAGCCATCTCATATTTGTATTCATGGGAAATAAGGGTTTTGGTTTTTTTTAGAATAGACAAGGAGCCTATCAAATCATTTACATATTGTTTTAACTGGGAATTCAAGTACTTGAGCTCATTATTTTCTTTTCTCACTTTCTCTAGCATAATTAGAAATGGTCAGAGTCCTTATATTTGCTGGTTTAAGGAAAACGTTTTTTGTGACAAGTACAAACTTGCCTCTCACAGGTACCTGAGTAGCAATACCCAACAGCACTACTTTGCACATATCTATTGTCATAACATACAGTTGACTTGGCACATCTTTACTTCTGGAGCTAGTGACTTTAAATCGAGTCAGATTAGAAAACTGATTGCCAGAGCCAATTTATTCATTCTTAAGTATCAATTGCTTTAGACTCAATCTCAATATCAAAATTCAGATTATAATTTCTCCAGAGAAAGCCCATAAGTTGTACATATAGATGTAGAGAGAGAATTACTTTAAGGAACTGCTTCATACAATCTTGAAGACTTGAGTGCCCAAAATCATCAAGGCAGGTCAGGGGGATAAGTACTCAAAGAAGAGCTAGTGTCACTGTGCGAAATCTAAGGCAGTAGAGAGAAAGAATTTCTTCTGGTCTGAAGAATGGGTCATTTCTCTTAAGGCCTTCCAGTAATTGGTTGAGGACCAACATTTACCTACAAATTATGCAGGATGGTCTTACTTTATTAAACCTCTACCTACATAAATATTAATCCCATCAAACAAAATATTTTTACAGAAATTGTGTTTGACCAACTACCTGACATTATAACTAGCATCCTTGGCACAAAAAAAAAAACCTTAAATATCAAACAATTTAATATCTATTTTTCTCTTCTTTCCTTCTCAGTTTTTGACCAACAGAATCTATATTTCCTTAAGTGCTGGAATATGTCCAACTAAAGCAATGCTATCTCCTGGACTCTGATTTATGGCCAAGGAGATTACAGAAGCATCTAAGTAAAAATGCAAGGAAAAGTCTTCAAAAGTGTGTAGAATCATTGCACACATAATATTATCTTTCCCTTTTGCTCTTCTTCATGTCAGGGGTGAGAGTTGGGAACTATGTGGGATGAAGAGCAGGGAATGAAAAGAAGAATTTGGAACTACTTTCTGAGTTACAAAATAACAGTATTGACAATGAAGGCCTCAGAAAATATGGCAGAAAAAAAAAACGTAATGAGATCCCTGAGGTCTGAAGGAGGTCACATGCTAATCTGTCCAATTTCTGATCTTCAGTGTCAGAAAAGATAAATTTCTATTTGAGTAAATTCTTTGAAAATAATGTCCTAATATGTAGCCCTCTTGCTCTAGATACTTGATAATTCTTTAATAGGAGGGATGTGTGTGTGTGTGTGTGTGTGTGTGTGTGTATGTGTGTGTGTGTGTGTGTGTGTATGTGTGTGTGTGCCCACACGCATGCTAGCAATCTATCTCTTTGAGCTTGTATGACTCTGAAGTTCTCAAAAGAAACTATGTCTTTATAAGAATCTTGAAACTAGTCTTTGTGATGTATGCCTATAATCACAGTACTCTGGGCAAAAGACAAGATCACAAGTTTAAAGTCAGCCTGTGTTCCATAACAAGACTCTGTCTCAAAAAAACAAAAACAAAAAACTGAAAAAAAAAGTAAGATCCTGAAGACTGTTTGACCATGACTGAGTAAGACATGGTGACCAGAGAAAGGTAGAAAATTGTAGATGAAGAAGTAAATTATCTTAGGCTATCTTACTACCTCTAAATAAACCGCTATTCATTTTAACCTTTATATCTAGCCTAACATTCTCATGGATATTAGGTAACCTCTCAAAAATGCATCGTTATGTGTGCTCAGGTGATGTCTAGCCTCTACTAGCCTAAAACTGATGCTATAAAATACTTCTGAAACCTTTTGGAAAGATTTCTCCATGTTTCCATAGCCCTGCCTAATGCTTCAGTCAATGTACTTGTTGACTATATTAATTGATGACTTTGTCCTTAGCTTACCAAAATTTGTGTAATTTCTTTTGCAGAACACAAGATTCAAGGTCACTCACATATGGTGATATTTTATTTGTACTGAAATGTGATTTTATTTGTATGTTAATAAATAAAGTTGCCTGGGGGCCAGAGCTAATAGCAAGCGATAGCAGAGCTGGGCGTTCATGGCACACGCCTTTAATCCAGCACTTGGTAGGCAGAGCTAGGTAGATCTCTGTGTGTTCAAGGATACAGCCAGCATTGGAGACACACGCTCCAATGTGTGTCTGGAGGTCTGTACAGACAGGCAGTGACGAGGCAGTCACGTGGTTGGGTTTATAACCAATGAGAAGGCAGAACAGAAAGTCTATATAAAGACAAACAGACAGAAAGTAGGTCTCTTTCGGAGAGGTCTCTTGGCTGAAGAGGCTAGCTACAGCAGGCAGGTAAGGCTCTTAGCTCTGCTCTCTTGGCTTTCTTCTTTGCATTGGTTTTGTGTTTCTTATTTAATAAGATGGTTGGTTACATCTACACTCACATTTGAACCAATAGAAACCATTTATTATTCCTTTAAATGGGAGTTGTTATTTTAAGTTCACATTTGGAATATAAATGAGAGCCACAGAACAAATGCTGTAGAAGTGTGTTGCCAATGGTGTTCAAGGAAAATTTCTGTGAATGAGATATTTAAATGTCATGGGAAGTTTGGTTCTTATAGTATTTAAAATATAACAAATTCCAGATTATTGAAAGCTATTTCACCAAGTTGCTTTAATCCCACAGATCATAAATTATAGAACAATATAAAGATGTCTTAGGATCTACTTTCCTCACTATTTTCTCATAATACAAATTGGACTTACAAATCCCATAGAAAGTTGCTAATTCTCTTAAATTTAAGAATTACATATCAATGTCAAAACTGACTGACATAAAGCAGTCATGCTTGAGCAAAAGGTTATATAAATAATTTTCTCAAAGGAAGATGAAAGACTAGAGTAAATGTTTATATCCACAAGAAAGTCTGTCTAAACCTAAATTAGGGGAACAAAGGCTATGATTGAGTGCATCTGTCAAATAAAGTGCCAATCCCACCCTTGTACCCCACAATCATGAATAGGATGAGGCAGGGAAAAATTAAAATGAAGCCATTTCTAAAGCAACTAAAATGAGCATTTTAAAAGTGAAAAATTGTGTAGTGGATCAGATTGAAACATTATCACTAGTTTGAGCTCAGGCTCTCCCTGTTCTAAGTTATTCCATAGTCTGTGAAACAGTGGTTTTTCAGGCTGTACTTGGCCCTGGGAGTAGTTTATGACTCCCTCCTGAGGGTAGAGGATGAGTGCACTCCTGGATTGACAAATCAACACCATAGATCTGGTACCATCCATGCAGCAAATACTGATAAGTGACTTATTATTAGTAATAAATTATAGGGGGAATTGAAGTTATAGAGACATGGGTGTGGGTATATTACATAACAGTGAAGCAGGCCCAATAATTTGTCAAACAGGCCAGATCAGCAGAAGTATGTAACTCCCTTACCTGGAACGTTAAAGTGATAGACCCAAACACTGAGATTCAACAACCCTACCTCAGCCTGTCATCTGGTACCTAGTGTATGCTCCAGGGACCAACAGCAGAGGACTCCAAACTGACCCTGGAGCTTGAGCCCTCCTGAAACCCTTAGTGTTGAGGAAGCCTGTTTGTCCATCCACGTACTTGCTCATCTGAATCTAAACCCACTACTTCAGTTCTGACCCGTTTCTACCCTCACATCTCTGTAGCTGACTACATCTCTGCTCTGCCTCCTGACTCTCTCATGACCTGGACTCTACCGCAGCATCTTCTTCATAGCTGCTGCTTCTGCTGCGTTCATTATGTTATCAATACAGACTCCACTTTCGGTTTTCTCAGCCCACTTCTGAAACCTCCAACTCTGCGGCAGCCTCTCTAACTTGTACTCATTCTGTAAACCACATAGATAGATAAACTTACTGTGTTCTGTGTGATATGTGATCTGAGACTTGATATTAGGAATTAAGATTGCAATAAAAGAAATTTCATTGGTCTCTGCCGGGTTATCAAGTAGTCAGGAGGGAAGATATCCTGGATTTCTGCCATTGAAATTAATGTACTTTGTGAATTTATTTTTATTCAATAACTTCTCACTTTGTAGAAAACATGTTTGTCTCTGTTTCTGCCACAGCACACTCATAACACTCTCATTTTACCCATAACAAAAATAAAAATGTTTACAGTGCCCAAGAGGATGTCACATGACTTACCGCCAATCTCCATTACCCTGCATCTGTTCTTTATAAGAAATGAACCTTAGAAGGAAGACGTAGCTCAATGAAGGAGTGCTTAAGTAAGATGCACAGGGCCTTGGATCTAATCTCTAACACTAAAAGGAAAGGAGAAGACATGCCTCCAACCTACTTTGAAATGATATTCTGGGAGTATTCGATCCATTGGTCTCGTATCTGTGATCTATGGCTTGGATGTCATCTCTACTCCATGTGGCATTTCATTCTCCTTTCGCCTAGCCTTGGATTGTCCTGTGATGGTAGCAGGGCTCCATGAGAAATCAAAAAGGCTTTTAATAGACACTGTTTGAATCAAGTTTATTTCTATTCAGTTGTTAAAAGTCACAGCCCAGCCCAGAGGATCTCTACCAAAGGGTATAGACTGAAGAAGGCTCAATTGACAGGTCTTTACAGTAATAAGCCATTCATGTTTTTACATTTTGTCTACCTTCTTTTATTCATACTGATGCAGCCAAACTGTCTTTTTGGTGAACTTTAAGTACAACCAAAGCCATTTCTACTCTGGGACTTAACTCGTACTTCAGCCAGTAATGTTCTTCCTTCCATAACTAATACAGTCAACTAAAATACTTCAAGTTTTTAGTTAAAAGTCCACTTTTGAGGATCCCCTTCCTGTTCATCACATTTAATAAGATGCTATAGCACAATTCCTATTCCATTTTATTTTATTTTCTCTGTTGCATATATATATATAGGGTTTCTTTGTTATTATTTATTCTTGTATCTTTTTATTCCTTTGTTTGTGGTTTCTGTTTCTTTTTTGCTTCTCTCAGTAAACTATAATCTATTTTTCTTATTTTGTTTAGTGGTATATCTCAAACCATTAATAGAATTCTTGAAGGATCCAAGGTATCGATATATTTTCATAGATACATTAAAAAACAGATTTATGCTTTTATGACTTGAATATAAGAAATAGGGAGTCTGTGTACATATCACTAGTGTGGAACAGCA
The DNA here is from genome assembly GCF_949786415.1 of Peromyscus eremicus. Classification (NCBI taxonomy): domain Eukaryota; kingdom Metazoa; phylum Chordata; class Mammalia; order Rodentia; family Cricetidae; genus Peromyscus; species Peromyscus eremicus. Next base: position 33,447,227 of record NC_081428.1, read on the forward strand.
AGAAATTTAGTACAAAACACACTTTCATGAAGATAAGAACTGGTTTAGAATCTGCCACCTCACTTAGTCCATGTAGCCTCTGTGTTGGGAAGGATCAGAGCAGGTACAAGCCCGGGAAGCAAAGGCAAAGGAGATCATTTTATCTAAACCCTTACTCTCCTGATGAATACAGTTAGGCCAAGGGAGTTAAGTGCACTGAAGGGTACTGAAAAGTCTGCTAGTAGCAAGGCTAGGATTAGAGCCCACTTTTCTAATTACCAATGTTACTTACCCCCATTTTCTCAAATTGACAAAAATCACTTCTCAAACAGAATTTATAACAATCAAGTAAGAGTGTGAAAGAAGAAAACCCCGTCGTTGTTAAATCATTAAAAACAGCGGACTTGGAAAATTAAGCTTGCAGTTTCTAATTTCACCAAACTGCAATTCAATAGGCAGATGTATTTGTTTCTCGGGAAGGGTCCACATGACTGCCAGCTCACTTCACAGGGTTTGAAACTGTGAAAGAGGAATAGGATGCCCTATGGAACCTAAATTTACAAACTTACTTTGCTAAACAATTGGCCTTTACCACTCTGGGAGAAAATAATTTTCATCATGGAAATGAACACAGGGAAAAAATACCCTAAGAAGGGGAGAGATTGTGTAAACTAAGGGATCTGAAGGAAGGAGAAGTTACTGCGACAGGAGAATTTCTCTTCAGTCTGCTTTGCCACTGAATAGTTTCAAAGAACCTTTTTTTTTTCTTTTAACAACCAAGGAATTAATTTAACTGAGAGAAAAGTTCCTAATAGTTGTGGCCATGATTCTACAGATTGAATTATACCAGTGAAGAGTAATTCTCCCACAGTGTCTTCTAAAATGAGAATCTGAGCCAGTGTTCTATAGGACGACGGCCCCTTACTAACAACAAAAGTAATGTGATCCTCCTTCATTGCTGTGGTTTATAAGAACAGGAAGTTAATAATGCTGTAGCAGAATTTATAATTTTCTTTCCCAGGCATTTTACTCTTCATGTCTTGTGACTTCTGTCTCCATTTCAATGTCATAGCTGCCTGAGATATATTTCTGTCTGACACAGATTGAACGATTCTTCCATGGTGAAAACTTTATACATTTGTAGCCATTAAGGTCCATTTATTCAATCCCATTTCACTGGCAATGAATTAGTTATTAGATTTTCTGCATGAATTTGTGAGACAAAAAGTTCATAAAACTAATCATTTGGAGGTTAATGTTTATATAGGTTTAAAAAGTAGAACCTAGGCAGACAATTTAATTCCCTACTTTGCATTAATTAAGGAAATGTTCTTCTACTCAGCAGCCACTGTACCTCTGTTCCTTAAGTTAAAATTAGAATTTCAGAATAATCTGCAAATTCTCTCACACTGAAAGTTAATTACATTATCATTAATCTGATGGCTAAGGTTTGAACTGATTTATTACAGTATAAAGACAAGAATTCTTCAAACACTGTTATCAGATTATTTCCGTATTCAAACAAAATATTCTATTAGTTCAAAATAATTTGGTTGCATAGCTGATGTGTTACAATTCTTTATATCCTTTTTATATGATCATGTTAAAATGTCTCTGTGAATAAAGACATATTTTGTAATAATTATTCTCTAAATTTTAGAAACTAACATGATGCTCCTGTTTTCAATGATACACATATTTTTATTTGAAGAATCTTATTTGTATTCCAGCTACTTCAACCCTTATTTAAATGAAAATACTAGTCTGGCTTGCCCCGGACTTCCCTTCTGAAGCACAGGTGAGTCCCCTAGCTTGCCCCCGACCCCATCCCTGGGCACCAGCCACTCCGGGGAAGACCTGTCCAACTTGGCCCCAGGTTCTGGCCACCGGGCAGGTTCCCTTCTAGCCCCACCGGGAAGGATCCCCTTCTCCAAGACCCCTGGCAGACCCTGCAGTCTCCACGCCCTGCCCCCATGCCCATCTGCCTGAGCCCCAAGCCTCTTCCTGAGACTTAGAGGCCAGCCCCCAGCTCCCATCTTGCCCCGGACTTCCCTTCTGAAGCACAGGTGAGTGCCCTAACTTGCCCCGGACCCCATCCCTGGGCACCAGCCACTCCGGGGAAGACCTGTCCAACTTGGCCCCAGGTTCTGGCCACCAGGCAGGTTCCCTTCTAGCCCCACCGGGAAGGATCCCCTTCTCCAAGACCCCTGGCAGACCCTGCAGTCTCCATGACCTGCCCCCACGCCCATCTGCCCTAGCCCCAAGTCTCTTCATGAGACTTAGAGGCCGGCCCCCAGCTCCCGTCTTGCCCCAGACTTCCCGTTTGGAGGAGAGAGAGAGAGAGAGAGAGAGAGAGAGAGAGAGAGAGAGAGAGAGGAGAGCTCCCATCCTCCCACGGACTTCCCTTCTGGACAAGTGCTCCCATCGTGCCCCGGACTTCCAATTTGGACAAGAGAGCTCCCATCTGGACAAGAGAGAGAGACTTCCTGAATCTATCAGCTCTGTCTGAACCAAGTGTGTGGATAAGGCCAAGAACGAACCACAAGGAGATGGGCAGACATCAAGGCAGAAACACATACAACAAAATGAATAGCAATACAGCATCACCAGGCCCTAGCCCTCCTCCAACACCTAGACTTGAACATCAGAAATTGGAAGAAGCAGAGGAAAATAGCCTTATGAATGTCATCATGAAGAAGCTAGAGGCTCGTGTAGAGGAAAAGACAAAAAAATGTGAAGAACGTTGTAAACAACTAGAGGAAAGGGCAAACAAATTAGAAGAAATCAATGAAGTCCTGGAAGAAAACAATAAAGTACTGAAAGAAAGTCAAGAAAAATCAATGAAACAAATGAAGGAATGTAGCTAAAGTTTTCCTGCCTGGCCCACAGTCAGGGCAAATCTCTGTCACCTGCCAGTCCCACAGCCACTCAGACCCGACCAAGAAAACACAGAGACTTATATTGGTTACAAACTGTATGGCCGTGGCAGGCTTCTTGCTAACTGTTCTTACAGCTTAAATTAATCCATTTCCATTAATCTATACCTTGCCACATGGCTCGTGGTTTACCGGCATCTTCACATGCTGATTGTCATGGTGGCGGCTGGCAGTGTCTCTCTAACTCAGCCTTCCACTTCCCAGCTTTATTCTCCTCCTTGTCCCGCCTACACTTCCTGCCTAGCCAATGGCCAATCAGTGTTTTATTTATTGACTAATTAGCAACACATTTGCCATACAGAACATCCCACAGCAAAGGAAACAGTCCAAGACCTGAAAAGGGAAATAGAAAAAATGAAGAAGACACAAACAGAGGGAATGCTGGAAATAGAAAATCTGAGAAAACGATTGGGAACTTCAGATGCAAGTATAATCAACAGAATGCAAGAGATGGAAGAGAGGATCTCTAGCGTTGAAGATACAATAGAAGAAATAGATTCGTCAGTCAAAGAAAACACTAAAGCCAACAAAGTCATGAACCAAAATGTCCAAGAAATTTGGGACACCATGAAAAGACCAAACCTACGAATAATAGGGGTAGAAGAAGGAGAAGAATACCAACTCAAGGGCACAGAAAATATATTCAACAAGATCATAGAAGAAAACTTTCCCAACTTAAAGAAGGAAATGCCTATGAAGATACAAGAAGCCTATAGAACACCAAACAGACTAGACCCCCAAAAAAAGTCCCCTCGCCGCATAATAATTAAACAATTAAACGTACAGAATAAAGAAAGAATATTAAGAGCAGCAAAGGAAAAAGGCCAAGTGACATATAAAGGCAAACCTATCAGAATAACACCCGATTTCTCAATGGAGACTTTGAAAGCCAGAAGGACCTGGACAGATGTAATGCAGACACTAAGAGACCATGGATGTCAGCCTAGACTAATATACCCAGCAAAACTTTCAATCATCATAGATGGAGTAAACAAGACATTCCATGACAAAGCCAGATTTAAACAATATTTATCCACAAACCCAGCCCTACAGAAAGCACTAGAAGGAAAATTCCAACCTAAGGAAGTCAGATACACCCTCGAAAACACAGGCAATAGATAAAGCCACAGCAGTAAACCTCAACGAAGAAAAGTACACACACATCACCACCAAAAAATAACAGGAATGAAAATACTAGTCTGGGATTTATTTCTGTCAACAAAACATTCTCAACTGAAATAGAGCACTTTAATTAAATAGAGAAATGAATATGATGTTGAATTTATTAACTGGGGATTTCATTAACTTCATGACTATATTCATAAGGTGTCTAGAACTACCTCAGTTTGAATATATTTAGTATACTACAAATAAAAAATAATATATTATACAAAGAAAAAGAGATGGAGTAACTTACCATGTCATCAAAGTCTGATAGATTTTTATTTTTGCACGTTGGTATATTTTTACTTTTCTACAACAACAACAACAAAAAAAAGGTTTGCTTTGTTTCTTTGTAGCTTTTGTTTTTATTTTTGTTTTGTTCATTTGCTTTTTTGCTCTTGGGAGGCTCATGACTCAGCTCCCAAATAAATATGTGCAGACTTATTTTTACTTGTGAATACCTGGCCTTAGGTTGGCTTGTTTTCTAGACAGCTTTTCTAATTTAAATTAACCCATTACTCTTCTTCTATGTTTTGCCTCTGGGCTTTTGTCCTTATTTATTCTCTGTGTCTTTCTTCCCTTCTTACTCTGAGGCTGGCCCTTGGCATTCTCCTCTACTTCTCCTTTTCTCACTCTTTTCTCTTTCTCTTGAGCCTAGATTTCTCCTCCTATTTGTTCTCTTTGCCTGGTAGTCCCACCTATCCCTCCCCTGCCTAGCTATTGGCCGTTCAGCTCTTTATTAGACCAATCTGGTGTTTTAGACAGGCAAAGTAACACAGCTTTACAGAGATAAACAAATGCAACATAAAAGAATGCAACATATCTTTGCATCATTAAACAAATATTCCACAGCATAAACAAATGTAACACATCTTAAGCTAATATTCAATATTCTGTAACATTTCTTTGTTTATTGTTTTCCTAGTTTGTGTGTGGCTATTTTTTGTTTGGTGTGTGTGTGTGTGTGTGTGTGTGTGTGTGCTTTGTAGATTTGCTCTCACTAGTATAGACAAGTCTTGAGTTCATGATCCTCATGCCTTAAGCTCTAAATACCAGGATTAGAGATATGCACTATCACACCCAATGTGGTGGTTTGAATAAAATAGCCCCAATAGGCCCATAGGGAGTGGCACTATTAGGGGGTGTGGCCCCCTAATGGAGTAGAAGTGGCCTTGTTGGAGGAAGTGTTTCATGGGGGTGGGCTTTGAGGTTTCAAATGCTCAAGCCAGGCCCAGTGTCAGTCTCTTGTCCTGCTGACTGAGAACTATAAGCTACTTCTCTAACACCATGTCTGCTTGTAAGCTGCTTTGCTTCTTACCATGACAATAATGGACTAAACCTATGAACTGAAAGTCATTCCCAATTAAATGCTTTCCTTTGTAAGAGTTGCCATGGTCATGATGCCTCTTCACAGCAATTAAAGACCTAACTAAGATACCCAGTTGACACAAAAACTTTTGAACAATTGCTAGTTACAGCAATCGTAACATCCTCAATCGTATGTTACCAAAAAGCAAGGTGGTCAACCAAACCTTCCAAATTTTCAGAACTTCCCCAACATTCCACCTCTGGCTGAAGAGCAAGCATTCTAAACATAAGACTGTGGAAGACATTCCAGATTCAAACTATAATTCTTCTTTGTCTCTAGCATTTTTAATCATGCATAGAAAATATTCAAATTATGTTAAAATTCGAAAATTGACTGTTCCTTCATTACCACATTGTCTCCTTGGCTGGTTTGTGAAAAAAATCTACTTTATGTAGAAACCTTCCAACATTCAGATAGTACATTCCTAATCTATCTAACATCATCATTTTTTAAAGGTTACCAGAAAAAAAAAAAAAAAAAACCTTTCCTTTTAAATGTTCTAGAAGGTAAACACAACAATACAAAAAAACAAAAACAGAAAATACATTATCTTAACTAAGTCAACTTCACCCTTTGCCTCTAAAACTTAGTGAAAGTCTCAGCAACTTGAAAAAGTGCAGGAGTTCTGACTATGTGCTTTCTATATCTTCATATTGCTGTCATCTGGAATTAAAAATGCTGAGACCTGACAAGCCTGAGACATGGAGACATTTCCAATTCTAAAGGACAATAACAAAAATATATCTTTAAAAAATAAAGTCTACCAACTTGGGTCATCTGATCAACTTTGCCTTGAGGTATTTCACACCAAATGCAGTTTATCCTTTAAATTAAGTAATAATCTCACTAGAAAACAACACTATAAAAGTAGTGCCTCTGCCCTACAAGACCTTGGTACTTCTTGCTACCAAACACGAGAGTACACTCAAAGAGAATAAAAACTTTTAACAAGAGTGGGAAATAATTACACATGTCTATAGAAATATACAGCAGGGGAAAAGGCAAATAAAGAAAATCAGTTCAGCAAAGTTTCGATGAAGCAACAATAATCTTCAGAACATGAGCCTATCCATTTCATAACGAGGAAGTCCTGATGTTTAGAATCTTAAGGATAGCAAGAAAGTCAACAAATATTTGAGGTTATTTATAGCTTCAAGAAATCAAGATTTATGGTATGTAGTATTGGGGCAGGGATGAGTCACCAACTTATAGAGCATTGTTTTATTGAAAATAGATTTATTGTCATATAGTATATTCTGATTATCTGCCCCCCTCCTCCTTGGTTTCCACCCACCCACCATAACCCACACCCTATCTTTCTCTAATAAAATGAAACTAAGGTAAAATGAAAACAAACAAAACAGAAAAACAGAAGAAAAAGAGCCAACAAAAAAGCACAAGGAAAACATACAGATGTAGAGAAACATACATTTCACACACCACAGAAATACCATAAAAACACAAAACAGGAAACTATAATATGTACACAAAGGGCCTATTAGGTTAAAAAAAAAAGGGGGGGCTGGAGAGATGGCTCAGAGGTTAAGAGCACTGGCTCTTCTTCCAGAGGTCCTGAGTTCAATTCCCAGCAACCACATGGTGGCTCACAACCATCTGTAACGAGATCTGGTGCGTTCTTCTGGCCTGCAGTCATACATGCTATATACGTAATAAATAAATAAATAAATCTTAAAAAAAAAAAAAAAGAATCTGTTTGACAAAAAAAAAAAAAAAAAAAAGTCCTGGCAAAGCATTATGAGAAAATGAACCTCTGAAAATGCCATTGAATTTGTTTTGTATTGGCCATCTCCTGCTGGGCATAGGACCTGATCTTAAGAGTGGTTTGTATACCCAAAAAGACTCCATTGAAGAAAATGAATTTTTTATTTGCAAGCAGTTATCAATTGGAGATAGCTTCTGGGCTAGGGATGGGAACTTGTGTCCATGTACCCTGCCAACACTAAGATGCCATTTTGCCCAGCCCTGTGTAGCCCTGTGCATGCTGCCACAATCTCTGCACTCACAGACTCATGCATGCACGCTCACACATACACACACACACACACACACACACACATACACACACATACACTAGTCTATAGATTGATTGGCTTAATTAAAGAGTTTAAATTACTCAAATTATATAACTAAAAATATTAAAGCCAATATTCAAATCCTTCTTAATTTGACTCCCAGAAACTTTTCTTGAAAAACAAACTACCACTAAAATCATGTGCCATGGGAAGCACAGTGAATTCAACCTAATTAGAACTTTTAACCTAATTAGAACCTAAATTAGACTTTTAACTTTTTATAGTCAATTCTATTGTTTTATTTTGTTTTATGACCTCTCATATTATTTATTCTTTGATCATATTTTAATATCAGAAAATAGCTCTACTATGCAGAAGTTGGGGAAAACATTTAATTGAAGCTATAAATGATACTACTAAAAATTCCAACATCTGCCTTTATTCTGATTATTTTCTCTTGCTTTCAGTAGTTCACCTGTGTTGTGGAATATTAGTTTAAAATGTGTTACATTCAAATATGCTGTGGAATATTTGTTTAATGGTACAAAGATATGTTGCGTTCTTTTATGCTGCATTTGTTTAACTCTGCAAAGCCTGTGTTACCTTGCCTGACAAAAACTACTGATTGGTCTAAGAAAGAGCTGAATGGCCAATAGCTAGGCAGGAGAGAGAAATAAGTGGGTCTGGCTGGTGGACAGAGGGAATAAAGAGGAGGATAAATCAAGAGAGGAGGACACCAGGGGCCAGCCACTCAGCCACCCAGCCAGCCATGGAGTAAGAAAGAAAAGAAGATATATAGAATAAAGAAAGGTTAAAAGCTCAGATGCAAAATGTAGTTAAAGAGAAATGGGATAATTTAAGTTAGAAAAACTGGTTAGAAACAAGCTAAGCTGAGGCCGGGCATTCATAAGTAAGAATAAGTATCCATGTATTTATTTGGGAGCTGGATGATGGGTCTCCAAAAAGTAAAAAGGCAACTACACACCTGCATCTAGAACTAACCTAAAGACAGCCTCAAACATCGGAATATAGTTCTGAGACCAAGACTCCTTTCATCAAGATGAGAATAAATGTCCCACCCCTATACTCTTACTCTCTTTGTGGCATGTATACCAACTAGGAAAACTGTCTCAGAAATATAACAATAACTTGGTTGAGGAGATATCCCATGGTTCCATATTCCAGCCTAATTCTATGACTTCTCACTGTGAAAGTAGATTTTTTTAAATGTACCTTATAAAATGCATGCCAAGTCTAATTCAGTGCCTTGTGCCTGCCCATCTTCAAAAGATAAGTAACTTTATTTCACCTCCTCAATCATATGTTACCAAAAAAAAGTGTATGAGTTTTCATCAATCATAAAAGTTTTGATAAAACCTTCCGCCATTGTATATGATACATAGCTTTCAACCATTAAAATATGATAGATATATTATAAAGCAGTCAAGAAAATAGAAGAAAGATCACTTTTATTATTGTAACGGTGTGTGCATTATGTTTGGTTCTCTTCAGGTAGAGATGGGTTGCCAGGAAAATAAAAGCTATTTGAGGAACATGAAGTGTTTAGCAAGGAAGGAAATAAAAGGTAATATTAAGTCTAACTCTCAAGTAGATAAAGCTTAGACAAACTTCACAGGAAATAAATGAATAGTGCTAATAGCTGGGTCCAATTTATAAAGCACTAAACGGATATTATAGGAGGAAGGGAGATAATTAATCTTCGGCTAGAACAATGAAAGATCAGCTGTGGCATTATCACACTGCCACATTCCAAGACTCTTGAGGTGCTTTGCCTTCCAACGCATTAATCATAGAGTCTCCAGAATTAGGATGTTTAATTATTTGCAAGGATCCTTTGTATTTTATCTCTGCATGAAGCCCCTGATTACACTACAAAGAAAGTTTTCTTATTATGTGCCCCACTTAACCTGTAACAGCAATTTTAATAGTCTTTGAGTGTATAAATAAAGACATTTCATTTCAAAATCATCAAAGCTATAGTCATCATAATTATTCAAAAGAAAAAATATTTAATTTTAATATTTTATCAAAAAAGACATGGTTTTTGTGAAGTTTTCAGTGTTGATTCCATATTTTAAAAATATTACAAATGACAATAAATTATATTATAGTATTTTCAGTTCATTCAAATAAAATACTTGAAGCCTCACTAATTATAGGCAGAAACATGTTTTGAAGACTAATTTCATTTTACAGCTTATCTCACAAATGTATAGCAATGGATACAGAGAACAATTTGGAGTGATCCAACTGTTCTATATAGTTTCTACAACTATACAAAAGGCAATGGGAGATGGAAGGTCATAAATTTATCCAAGCCTATCCTGTACCTTACAATAATTAATGAGTTTGTTCTTAGATGCTGCGATGAATAAATTTTTACCACCCTCAAAGTGACATCATTGTCAAAATGAAATTGCTTGGCTATTTTCCAGTGAACAGGTGTCAAAATAAGGTTGTCCTTGCAATTTTTCCTTCCTCTTCTTGTACACAGAATTTTCTATCTGTTCCCCAAAGGTGACCTCCAAAGTCTCTAACACACTCTAATTCTTCCTGTCACTTTGACCACAACCTCTGGTGCATTTCACAACTATAGTTACAGTCACCTTTTAACTGTCTCTCTAAACAAATTTGATTTATTTTCATGGTAGTCAAGACTTCCTTATCGTATGACTTTTGATGACAATATATTTTATCCACAAGTCTCCAGTGTTTGTTTTCTTAGTACTACAAACTGAATATAAATGCATTACAGTAACAGCCAGGCCTTAACAAGGGCCAGCTCTACTTAATGCCCAGCCATATCTCCTGTGCTTTTCTCTCACTTATGCATCATTTCAGATGAGCTGCCAAGTGTTTCTACAAATACTCTTTAGATATTTACTCTTACACTTTTCCATTCATAGAATTCCTTTTCCCCTCTAATTGTACTGCCCTTGGAAAATACCATTTTTGCAAAGAAAAAAAAATGCCTGCCCACTATCCTGCTTCCCCTCTAGGGCTATCCTCTTTTCTGAAACACTATAGAGATCTGTGTTCCTATAAAATAGTCTTATGTTTCCTTATATGCTTTCTCCCAAGATCGTATATATCAGAGACCCATAATGGAATCTATTGTACTATAATGATCAGTAAATATATACGGCACACATTGACAAATTCTACACTATTGGTAGATAAAAAACTACAGATACTTGCTGGTGACCTTTCCCCTCAGAGTTGCCATAGTGCTTTCTGCTCCCATTGATATAATGGCACAGCCTGAGCAACTTAAATGAAAAGAGATTTACTTTGTCTCACAACTCTAAACAGGTAAGGCTGAAGGCCCGTGTCTGGTCAGGCTCTTACTGGTATAGCCCCAGGCAACACAGGCGTCATTTGGCAAAAGACAGGGAAAAGGCATGCAGAAGTCTCTGGTCCCTCTGTTTCTTCATATATAACTACCAGGATTCAATTCTGGTGGGTCCCTACGGGTGATCCTATCTCTTTCTAATCACTACCAAAGTCCCCATTTCTAAAAATCACAACATGATAACGTTTCCATAATCTTAATTCTGTATAATGAGAATTTAAATTTTTAACTTATATATCTTTAGAAGAACACTCGAGTCATATTCAAACCATACTAATACGTGTGTCTCCACCATTGAAAGCACTTCAGCTTTTCTATTCTTATAAATGGAGGTTCTATTATAATTCGTGGGGTTTTTTTTAAAGAAAAACTAATAAAGTAATAACACAGTAAGAACCAAAAGGAAGGGTCATTACTTTTAAGAAATGGCTCCTTAAAAACTCATTTTCTATGAGTCTTTAGCATTTCTGTGCATCTTGTGAAAGTCCACATTGTCCTTATAGTCCTATTTAATTTTTTAAATGTGTTTGCACAGAGAACACCTTTAGATCTCATCTCTATCAAAGTTGATGACAACTTTCTTTTCAATATATAAAAGATAATATTTTTCTCTAATCAAAAATTGTGTGTATTTCTTTGCAATCTCTGGAGATGATTCAGTTTTCCTAAACTCAATAATGCCAAGGAACTTTAGAGAGGCAGGAAGAAAAAACATCATGTAAACAGCAGGCTAAAATTTCTGCAAAATATCACCTACTGTTTCACCTACTCATGTATCTACAGAAGTAGGATTATAAAAGAAAATTACTTCTATTACAAAAGAAGTAGAATCTCTTGCCCCAGTAGTGTGGTGGATGTTGACCCCACTTTTGAAGGTGGGATGAAGGAAAGATGTTCTTATAACATTGGAGCAGTAAACATCAATGATTGAGCTGCAGTGATGAGGTTATATCAGCCTGTCAGGGAGTCTCCAAAGCTAAAATAGATGGGCTTAGTCATGTGAATCTGCCACCTGATATATGGATTATGTAAGTCAGAACGTTTTTTTTTTCAGTTAAAACAAGTGCTAAACTAAAATCAATTTCAGCTCTACTTGAAACCAAAAATGAAAATGTCATGCCTACTAGTAGAAGACCCACCTCATACTTCATCTTTAATGGCACAGCCTGAGCAACTTAGGCTTTCCTGTGTAAAGAAGCTCAAAATAACGCATATCTGCTCAATTAAACTGGGCAGCTTCAAAACCAGGAGAGACATAAGTGTTTAGAATTCATGAGATATAGGTGTCCATCCCTCCTTCCTAACCATACCTATAAACAAAGAAGGTGATCATCTTCAACTATTGCTGTTTGAAAGAGGTCGCAGGAGGGGTAGGCGCTAGGGTGACAGTAGAAGTGAAGTCTTTTAGAACACCAAACTGGGTTTCATTTAGTGTGCTACATCACAGTGCACAACTTCATTAATGTTCGCTTGTACTTCACTGTCCCCATAAATGCCATAGTCATCTAGTCAACAAGGAATCGGAAGTAAAGAAATATCAATGGAACAAATTCCCCTGAAATTTTCTACCACTAGGTCAATCATTAGATTTTACCTCTGCTCTCTGGTGTCCAAATTATATTATTACATAGATGATGTTTCATTGACTGGCAAGTCAGAAGCTACAGTTGTAGTCCTAATGAGGTATTATAAGGAAGGGCTGATCCAACCTTGAGAAAAATGTTCTGATGACTACAGACCAAGTGCTTTCTTAGGGCTATGTAAGTGGATCACATCATAATGCCTCCAGAAAATAAGATAAAGGAGAGGAGATAATTCATCATTAGGCATCAGGTATTAGAGAGAATATTAACCCTTTGGACATTCTGTAGCCTAGTTAAGGCTGGAAATTGATACCCTTACCACTGTACTAAGCCCTATATTTAATTCTTTATATCAATTAACCTGTAAGTCAGTATCCTCTGAGTGGTCCTTAGACCACCATCATGCTGTACTGGAACCTATCGAGATAGCTATGGAACATTTTCCACCCAGACAGTGCAGTCTCATTAAATGTTGATGTGTTCTATGAACTGTGAATGTCTATGGCTGATTATTTTGTGAATTAGAGAATGTGGCAAAGGAAAGCAACATCCACCCAGTGGAACACCATTTGATTCTCTTGGATGCAACTACTAGAGGCATTATTTTCGAAATGCAACCCTATTTTCTCTGAGATCTTGCAGAAATCTAACCCCTAACCCAGAAAAGTTAATTCCTAGCCTAGGAGAGGTTTTAAATTCTCTAGACTGCTATTCTGAATTCGAAGCTGGTCACACTGTACCCAAATAGTTACAGATGTTAGGAAGTCCAACAAATCCTGCATGTCAGGCAGAAATGTCATGTTCCAGGAAGCAGGCTCAGCACCAGTACTATCTCAGCTTTACAGTAAAAAAAAATGGCTGCTCTCCAGCTAGAAGAAATGTACTCCTCATTCCAGTTCCTGCAGCCAAGCTGCTGACTCAGCAGGTCGTCTATACACAGAGATCATATAAAATCTAGTCCCGGTTCTTGGTCATGTATGGTTCAGCTAAGCTGGAGCCAATGACAGCTACTGGGCTGCTAAAGGTAATCACTCCAGTAATAGTGATAGAAAGTTCAAAAATGAGTGTGGCTAGGGAATGGAACTATGTTTAGGGAATGGAACCGAAGACCTTTGTCTTAGTTCTAAAGAATACAGCCCGTAATGGACCGCACTGTTTTCTGATTCTAGCTCACCCAACTTCACTGTTCCCTGTGGCCAATTTGGAAAGCTACAGGTAACATGTTTAATCACCGTTATTTAAGAGTACAAGCTATGGGACTGGAAAGATGGCTTGGTGATTAACAGTGCCTGCTGCTCTTGCAGCCCTCCTTTGTCCAGCCCTCATGGACACACACACACACACACACACACACACACACACACACACGCACACACGCACACACACACACACACACACACACACACACACACGCACACACACACGCACACAAATAAAATAAGTCTTGACTTTAAAATAAAAGACTGCCTGCTAAGGAAGGGCAGAAACTGCAGGTGTTACCAATGGTCAGCGTCTTTGCTGGGTATTTCTAAGTTGTTACACTTTTATGCCAAAAAAAAAAAAAAAAAAAAACCAAACCTACAGTAAAAGCCTACACAGATTTGCAAAAGCAAAGACATTTTTTTGTTTACATGAAACGATAGGTCAAGGAAGCAGCACACCACAGGAATGAAGATACTTTGGGACTTCCTTTTATGGTGCACAAGGATAAGAGGAGTTTGGTTGTTAAGGGGTGTAGTCTGAGTGGTTTTCTATTTTGATTGACATCTAACTATATGACTATTTCTCTACTGTACATGTACCTTCCCACAATGCATCTGATTTTAATCGTAGTCAGGTGCATGTCCAGTTATGCACAAGTATAAATAGGAGATTCTCCCTAAAACTTCATTTTAAAGACAGTGTTTAGTTTTTCATGCATGCAGCCAGAACCAATTGAGGTAAAATCATCCTTTTTGGTCTCATACATGGACATAAGGAGAGTTTGACTGAATAGATTCCATCTTATGGCTGTCAAGGAGTAGTGAATTATCACTGTAAAGAGAGGAGTATGCATGCCTGTAGCCAGACGTTTCTCTCCCACCTTCCAGTTTCCAAATATCCGCTCAGAGGCTTAATATTATTTATAAATGCTTGGCTGATAGCTCAAGCTATCAGCTCAGCTGACATGGGCTGATAGCTAATTCCTATACTTAAATTAACCCGTATTTTTACCTATGCTTTGCCACATGGCTCATGGCTTGTTACCTCATTTTCTACATGTCCTGCTTCCTCAGCAGCTGGCTGGCATCTCCCCTGACTCCACCCTTCTTCTTCCCAGAGTCCTCTGTGTCTGGCTGTCCCACCTATTCTTCCTGCCTGGCTACTAGCCTGTCAGCTTCTTTATTAACCAATGAGAGCAATGCATATTCACAGTGTGCAGAAGGATTATTCCACAGCACATGCTGTTCTTTGCAAGTAGAAGTCTTAGATTTCTGCTAAGTGTTTGGAGAGAGATGTGGGAATAGCCCAAACCATGTAGAGTCCCAGGCTACTAACCTATTCCCTATGCTTGCCTGCTTCAGCTATTTATCATACTTCCTGGGTCTCTCAAAGAGAGCCCCATAATAAAGTCCCATTTTCTGACATGACTAAATCAGAGTATACTTCATGATTGCCACAAGTTCTTCCCAGTTCCATGAAATTCAACATTATAAACACCCATCCTTCCTCAGAGATTTGACACAATATCAAAGACTCTATTTTCAGTGCAAAAGCTACCAACACATATCAGGTATCTCATTCTGGCTAAAACTCAACTGTATTTGTTTGTGTGCTTCAGCAAGGTCCTCACAACATCATCCAGATTGGCCTATATAGCTCAGGATGCTCTTGAACTCACAGCAGTCCTCCTGCCTCATTCTCCAGAGTGCTGGGATTTCAAGCATGTACTACCATACCTGGCTTACAGTCAACTATCATGTGAGAAAGGCACAGGGTGCTGCCTCTCCCCAAGTCTTGCAGATTGAATTCTATACTCAACTTTATCCCTGAGTTATCAGTGGTGTTCACATTTTTAGGATACAGACAATTTAATAATAAATAAAATCAGTAAGGTAGTCACTGCTTTTGATAATTTAAACAATATCACATGTACAAAGCAATAAATGAGATGTCATCCCACTTTCCTTATGAATTTCATTTATAAATAGTAAAAAGTGGTTTATTATAGGGGAAACTAATTAATAATTAAATTAAGCAAGGGAAGATGGGATAGGACCAAGTCCAATAAGTATCACAGAACTTCTAATAGTCTTCTCCCCATAGGTTTATGGATAGCACAGTTTTCCTAACTTTGTGTTATAATGTATATATAATGTATAATGTATAATATTACCAACCAAAGACTCTCAATGGTTGTTTTGTTTTGATTTTTGGAAATTTTATTGAAACTTGATTACTTGAATGTAGTTGAGCACTGTTAGAGCTAATCTCAGTTATCAACTTGACAATATTTGGAATCACCTAGGAAAATCATAAGGTACATCTCTGATTGCTTCTGTCAGAATGCTTCAAGAAAAGATTAACTGAAGGGGAAGAGCCACACTGGATGTAGGTGCCACCATCCCATGAGCTAGGGGCCTCTTCTGCCTTCACTCCTTCACCACTTAGATGGACTTCATCCATGAGCTAAAATAAAGTTTTTTCTCTTTTAAAGTATTGTTGTCAAGTATTTCAGTCACAGTGATAAAAAGCTAATTAATACCACCACCCATTAGCTGACTTTGGTCAACAACCACAGATCAATATTAATACTGCAAGAGTATACTAATACCAGCACCATACTAAATTTCACTGTATCTCAAAGCCCTCAGGTAAATAAATACTCTTTTATTATGCATGGCATACCGAGAGATTGAGGACTACTTCTCAGCGACCAAGAACAAAAGCTAAACCTCTTCGTTCAGACGTTATGAGTTTGGACAATTTAGATACTCTATACATTAAAAATGAGTCAACAATCTATTGACAGTCAAGATGACCAATGGGCACTCCAAACTTCTTACTCCTCCTAAGTCCCTGGTGTTACTTATATATTTTTACTCAAATATTAACTTAATATATTTCTCTCTAGCTCATCTATTTTTCCCACCTTTTATTCTCTGTACATTTTTAAAAAGTAGCTTGCTCACTGGATGGGACCATCTCTTTCAGCCACTTCTGTGGGATGGGCATTGTGGCCAGTCTTCCTTTGAGCAGAGCATCATCAGAGTTATCTCCCTAGTATGGATGGCAGACATCAGCATAGCTCCCTTCCCAAAGCATGGAGTCTTGGTAGCCATCATAAGAAACCACCAAATGTTTAAAGACTTACCTTGATGCAGGACAGCATTCAGATGAGCCTGGACTCACTGGCCTCAGTTGATATGAATAAGAAAATTCCCCTTGACTTCCTCATAGGACAAGGTGGATACTTGGAAAACTCTATCACAGCCTCTGCACCTGGTTTAATAATTTAAACAAATTAGGAGATCCAATACAAAACTTAAAGAGAAACAATCTGACCTTCTGAGACATACCTTAGTGGTTCATGAAGGCAGATTGGAGGTAAACAGGCCGTGTAGGCCCGTCTATTTGGACTATTTGTTTAAAAGGGCGTTAATGAAGAGCTGTCTGGCTTTCGCTTTTTATCTGTCAAATTGTCCAGGCTATTTTGCTCTTGGAAGTAAGAAAACAGGCAGTTATTTGCATGTAACTATCCACAGACACCTCATATTTTGTTCTAGATACTGTTGAAGGATTGTGTGAACAGCCTGGTAAACAGAGATACTGAGTCTCTCCTGAGATAGAGTAAATGAACCCTCTATATGATATAGCATTTCATACAGGATAAAAATCAGATTCTTATTATAAACTGGGGTTCCCTTAGCTTGGGAATCTTCTGCTACGTTCTGTGCTATGGCAACTATGACCCTATTGCTTGATAAATGTCTCCCTAAACCTTAGTATATCTCAGTACCAAAAGACCTAAAGACAATGGAGCTGATATAATTACACAAAGTACATATCACTAACTCACTGTGCTTTGACTAAAAAATCTCCTGTGTCTGAAATAATACTAATATTTATTCTGTGGGATTTATAAAATAGTGTCATGACAAATATTAACTTACAAATAGAGTAAAAGGCTCAGGGCATTTATGATACTTGACAGTGTTCTGCATTTTCTAAGCAAATATGTTTCAACCAACAAGCTTGGGGTTGAGGGCAAATCCAGAATAGGAAAAAAAAAATCACTAAAGTGATTTCTGGTTCTTCATTGTTCATTTATGCATTTATTTTTCAAGGAACAAATTTCCTCTTGACTAACCAGAAGCAATATTCAAGGTCATGGCCCTCACTATCTAGCCTTCAACTGAGAAAAAAATTACACGCATATTTATTTAGTTAATTTGCAACTTGATTGAGATAGGCATGCCCTCATTTCATAACTGTTATTTGGGATATAAATACTTTCAATTAAATTATAAGAATACAAAACAATGATATCAATTGTTTAGGAAAATATTTGCAGAGCTAATATTGTCACTCTTGGTGTACCACTTTGCCAAATGAGCTGTGCAAAATATGTGTCTATAACAAATCATCTGTAAATTTCCAAAAATACCAGAGAAGTACATATTTACAAGAAGGATATGGTCCCATAGTAGGTTTATTGAACATCATGAGGCCTGTATATATTTTCATTATGTACAAATATGTGATCATTTAAATTTTTCTCTCTAAACACCTCTTTTAGAGTTCTGAAGCAATAAAGAATAAAATGACAGTATGTTTTAAAATAAGCCATAAATTCATTTATAATACTTTTGTAATCTTTATCCTTTCCACAATAGCAGGCAGTTTAGATGTCCATTGTCCCTTTTTTAATAGACAGCAGAAATGATCTTTCAACCACCTTTAAGTATAAATATCCAAAGGAACAATAGACTTGGAAACTGTTGTTAGGTAGGACTGATTTTTCATAAATATTCAATCTATGTTTTCATGTAATAGCTAATGCATATAAATATAAAACTAATAGTGATATGTTATTTTTAAATATTTTATGGTTGATAAATTCGCAGTCATTTAAACTTTACAGTGACAAAAACATAAAGTTTCCATTGCTGTAGACAAGCATCTATATAAGACTATTCAATAGAAAGCTGTTTTAATTCAAACAACTTTTATGATGTTAATTTTTGTGGTTATAATAGAAATATTTCACAAATTTTAAGGAATATGATGATAAAAGTATTTAAATACATTCTTATAAAAATGATCAAAATATTTCATTTCTTATGTGCCTGATGAATATATGCACATATATATGTCATCAAAATGGATAACATTTCAATTAAGAATTGTTATGCCTGGCATCAATGATGAAGTATTACTTTGCCATAAAGTATACTTAATAGTTCTTATATATCAATGCCTTTCAATATGATTCTTAAACCTTAATGTATATATTCTATGTCCATAAATGTAAGTGTATATTTTTTAATAAGCTTATAAGACAAAACTCAGCTTCACAGTTTTTTTTTTCACTTTTTTTTTTTTAATTTTTATTTTGCAATACAATTAAGTTCTACATACAGGCACAGATTCCCTTGTTCTCCCTTCTCCCGCCCCCCTCACCTTCCCCCCAGCCCGCCTCCCATTCCAATCTCCTCCAGGGCAAAGCCTTCCCCACAGACTGAGATCAACCTGGTGGACTCAGTCCAGGTAGGTCCAGTCCCCTCCTCCCAGGCCGAGCCAAGCGACCCTGCATAGGCCCCAGGTTTCAAACAGCCGACTCATGCAATGCAGCTTCACAGTTTTAATGAGCACTTATGACATCAATTGATCAATGATTCCATCATTCTCTGTACGAGCATGTGCACACATTTGGAAGCTAGAGATAGATCAACCTCGAGTGTTCTTCTTCACTTTGACTTTTTGAGACAGAGGTTTTCACTGTCCTGGAGCTCACCAAGTATGCAAGTGTGGCTGGCCAGGGAGCCTGAGAGATCCCCTTGGCCCTGTCTTGGCCTCCTCAGTGGTGGAATTACAAGCTTAACCACACCTGGCTATTTTTCATGGGCTCTGAGGATCGAACTCAGGTCCTCGTGCCTATGTGGCAAGCACTTTAGGAACTGAGCCATCTCCCCTGCACCTCCATCTTCCTTAACCAGATGATAAATAGGTCCGCTAGGTTATTGAATCCTCTAAAACAAAAATAAGAGGTGGAGTGTGGAGTAAAGCAAGAAGAAAGAAAAGTAGGAAGAGAAGGGGAAGTGAAGAAGGAAGCAATGAAGAAAAGGAGAAAGGAAGAAATGGGAAAGGGAAACGTAAAATTCTGTAATAGTGAGCCAAACTATCCACATTACTAGCTACAGTTAACCACATAACTAGGATCAGACTACAGAAATCATTTGCCTTCCAATAGAGAATCATGTACTTTAGCAAAAATAATGCTTTTTCTGCTTAATTTTTCATGTCCACATATCTGTGTCACATGGAAGTTCATATATGCAGGTAGTTAGTGTTGGTCGTTTTTACTCTTTTGAGGAGCCCACCACCCAGCTCCCAAATCAATCACACCGAGACTTATTCTTACTTCTAAATGTCTGGCCTTAGCTTGGCCTATTACTAACCAGCTTTTCTTAAGTTAAAATTATCCCATCTATCTTTGGCCTCGAGGCTTTTATCTTTCTCTATTCCTGTATACCTTTCTTTGTTTCTTACTCCATGGCTCGCTGTGTGGCTGGGTAGCTGGCCCCTGGAGTCCTCCTCCTTCCTTTCTCATTCCTTCTTCTCCTGCCAGATTTCTCCTTCTGTATATTCTCTCTCTCTGCCAGCCCTACCCATCCTTTCTCCTGCCGCACCACTGGCCATTCAGCTCTTTATTAGACCATCAGGTGTTTTAGACAGGCACAGAAACACAGCTTCACAGAGTTACACAAATACAACATAAACAAAAGTAACACACCTTAAAATAATATTCCCCAACAGGTAGTAGAGAAATTAATAGGTATCACAAGTGAAAACATGGAGATGATTTTAAAACATCCCAAGGAACCGTTTTACATGAAATCCTTGTGCTGATTCAGGGTCCCTAGTAATTGTAAGAACTAAAGTGTAGTGTCTTTGGTATTGATTCTGCCATTCAGACATGGTGGAAAGAAATCTATTCCCTGCCTTCTTGAAAAAAATCATGTTTCCTGTAATCATTCATATAAGAGGAATTTTGTATCTGTTTTGTCTTTATCATTTTCTTCCCCCTTTATAGTTATTCACAATGCCTTTCTTCTGCACATTCCTCAGGCATCTGATGCACCTTTGCATCATCACACTGCCTGGCATCCATCCTTGCATAGAACAGGTATTCAGAAAACGGTTTATATACAAAGAAATATATTTTTATGATGAATATATGCAAATAATAAAGGAAAGAAGAAGGGGAAGGAGGGGGGAGGGAGAAAAAGGAGGAGGACAGGAGGGAGAAAGGGAGAAGGGGTGCTTTAGGCATTTGACCCTTGCAGATGAGTCCAGAATTGTAGCTGCTGACAGCTTAATCCATAATTCATTCTCCCTTCAGTTCTGAGCAAAGCTGTGAATGCCATAATCAGTCACTGCATGTTCACTAGACGTGCCTGCCTAGAAGTTGAGAGACTAAGCCTTGAAGGCCGATTACCTGACCAATTCCTATCTCTTGTTTTTGTTACATCCTCTAAAACATTAAAAATGGAGGGCACACATTGTCATCATCATCGCTTTACAATTTCACCAGCAAGCACACCAAGTTGAGAAGCATGCATTGGCTTTCTCCCACTAACTGGAGAAGAGAATCTGCCTGAAGAATATACTCAAGAATCAATCTCTTCTGCCTTAAAGGATACAGACTAAGGAAGATTTTGTTTCCTTTTCTTAAGCAAAAATTTTTTTGTCTACATTTTCTAAATGTGAACAAGCAGCTCCAAACTTTCCCTTAAGAGCATTTCAGGCTACATATTCCTTCAGCCAAACTTGGAGAAAATTCATCGTTGTAGCTACTCTCTCATTTATTAACAGATAGAAATTATCAAAACTTTCCGTAACATATCTTACTCTAGTAATTTAAACAACCGTGGTTTATGAACTAAAAGTAGTTTACAGCTTGAAAGTAAGCAGGCCTTCCTACCAGAAACAAGCTTGAAAACACAATTCACTTCATTTGATTAATTAAAACGCCAGGATAAACGCATATGACAGATACAACATGGTAGATTTTCACATGGAGCTAATTATATTTGATCGTGTATTTTGACCTTTAGTGAGCACATACAGACACACGCGCACACATGCTCATGTAAAAATTCTCACCATCTGCTGGTACAGAGGGGCATATGATACCTTACAACTTGACTAGATTTTCATTCTCCACCATTCACAGTTAGCAAAATAGAAACCAGAATTTTTTCAGGCTTGAAGAATTGAAGGAATGGCTTATGATTTATTCAAGGAATAAATAGCTCTGCTGCATTAGTATAATTGTAAAATACATCACTCAGGTGCATATGGAACTTGTAAGGACAGCATATTTAAGAGAAATTAGCTCAATATATGTAAATTGATTGAGTGCTGAAACCTCCAGTTATTAGGACTAATTTCCCCTTCTGAATCTTATGTTGACATTTATATGATTTTAATAAGAATCCATGATGAGTCTCCTTTTAGGGAAGAGTTGTATTAAGTGAAAGTAACTACATATGTAACCATGCAAATGCCAGCTAGGACAGGAAACCGATTTAATGGAAGTTAAAATTCATAAATGCACCAGTGACAATAATACATCATATTTGTGGCATTCTTTAACAAAGCTCTTTCAAATATCCTGTCTCATTTACTGCTTCCACAATTCGTTGGTAAAGAGAGACATGGATTTGCAGATTGGGCTTAACATCTCACAGTTTTCCATTGCTGCTTAACAATATTAGCTTACAATATGGGATTTATCAAGGCAACATTTAAAAATAAACCCTGGGAATTGAATTAATTATTTTAAAATGTCCAACAAAAGTCCGTTGGCTTTGGCACAAGATGACATTACATTCTCTCTATTCTTATCCTTTTTAAAAAATGTGGCTATTTGCATGAGAAGCCAGGTGGTCAATTTGCATAGATAAGACCAAAGAAAGCATGTACCACACTGCAAGACTGGGGAACAAGGGACCAGGAAGCTATGCAGAGTGAGCTGTTTTGCTTTAACAAACAAAACAAAACAACAACAACAAAACTCTGGTGTGCTAGCTCAGGCAAACTGCAAATGGATCAGTGAAAAAATTTTGTTTTGGTTTTTAACTATTTCTTTTTTTTTTGAGATTATGGTATAGTTACATTATTTCCCCTTCCATTTCTTCCCTCCGAACCCCTTTCTTTCTCCTTTCTTCTTTCTCTTTCTCTTTGTTGTTATGTGTGTGTGTGTGTATGTGTGTGTGTGTATGTTATGTATATATAATGAGAAAATATTATATATAACTATATATTCCCTAAATATGTAAGTACAACCTGCTCAGTCTATATAATGTTACTTGTATGCATATTTTCAGGGCTGACCATTTGATATTGGATAACTAAATGGTGTGCTGATCCCTGGAGAAGAATATTTCTCCCTCTCTTAGCCTGTCTTAGTTTCCTGAAGTTTTTTATGTAGGGTGGAAACCTTCTGATCTTTCTTCAGTCTACTTTAGCATGTCTCTGTGGTTGTCCTTCTTAAGTTCATGTATGAGCAGTCATGGTTGTAAGACTATGCGGGTGTAGCTTCTGACATTCTGAGGAGACAGAATCTCACAGCAAACTCCCTGTTCATCTGGCTCTTACTATCTTTCTGGCCCCTCTTTCATAATGATTCCTGAGCCTTGGGTGCAGAAGTTATGTTGTAGATGCATCTTTTGGTACTAGGCTCTATGACTTTACATTCTGATTTGTTCTTAGAGATTATGCTGATATGGGAAAGTGGCAGTTGTAGGTTAACCTTCAAAATCCATGACTTCACTAGTCCTGGGTAGTTGTCTAGGTTTCAAATACCAAGCATGTTTCGTCTTGTTGCGCAAATCTTAATTTCAATTAGACAGCTGTTGATTGCCGTCAGGAAATGCATGCCATTACTCACACTTAGGGATTGTTATTGTTGGTCATTGTTATTGTTCATAGTCATCATAACTGTTTAGGACGGTTGATTGTTTTCCTCCTTTGGAAGCTTTCATGGCACTCCTTCGACCCCGTGTGTGTGTGTGTGTGTGTGTGTGTGTGTGTGTGTGTGTGTGTGTGAATGGTGGGTGTGTGCATTTGTGGGGGGGGGGTGGATGTGGGTGTGTCTATATTATGTATTTATGTATATATGTATGTATGGTTGGAGGAGGCTTAGTTTCAGTTAAAGGATCTCTGGGCTTTGTGTCTAAAGTGCATGGTGTCTTCAGCAATAGGGGCCTGCCTTTTCCTTCTGGGGGCAAGCAAAGGCAACAGAATTAGTCTGCATGTTTTGGAGTCTCTTAGACAACCCAGACCAACAACTGAGAAGAGGGCTTCTCATGCCTGGTATTAGGGGTATTGTTAGATGATCTTTGGTTCTTGGAGGGAGCATAGTCAGTCTAGATGGGAAAATTTCACTTAAAGTATATTTGCATATTTACACAATGACTCATGTTTTATAGTTATTTCAAGTAGGTAGTTAATAGTATGCTTCCTTATGATTTTTTCGGACTTTTTTTTTTGTAATGTTACCTTCTTCCATCCTAAGTGAAGGCTTGTTTAATCCCTTTGCTCATTTTTCTTGAAACCTTGGTAATTTTCTTCAAGTGAAAAATATCATATTCCTATTTTAGACACACTAATGAAACAAAAACATGATACAATAAAAATAAGAAAAGACAGATTGAAAACAAAACTGGAAAAACACAAAGTTAAACTTAGACATGTAGTGATTTTAACTAACCATGTATCTTTCTTGATATATCATGTTTTGTTCTTTCTCTAATATCACAATGTACTCATGGGAGAAACATTGCTGATTATTGGCCCTAAACGTTGATAACAATGGACAAGAAGCTACTTCAAGCCCTTGAGATAGAGTTGTTCTGATAGGAGTTAGGAGAAATAAAGCAGCCACTTTTATAGGCAGCTGGGGTTCCAAGCTCAAGGAAAGAAAACTGTTTATATATCATGGAGGAACTGGTACTTGGCCCTGAGAGTGAGGAGGTTTTACAATGAATGCCCTGTTGGTGAGCTCAGGACTCAAATTCAAAGAAGGCGACACTCCAAGATACAGCTTAGTACCAATCAGCCTTTGTTGTCATTTAGTTCAAGTTCTTCTGTCAACTTTTGGGGGAGCTTCTAAGCTCCCCATCCCTATTGGCCCATTTCTATAAACAATAAATATGTTTATCAATAAATGCACATTTTAAAATTTAATTTTAAAAGATTATCCAGTTTGGGCTTATCTGGGAAACGGCTCAGCTGATAAAGTTAAAGGCACTTGCAGTGCAAGCCTGGAAACTTGAGTTTGTTCCCTGGAACCCACGCAGATGTAGGTGGAAGAAAAAAAGCTATCCTCTGACCTTCATGTGAAAATGTCATGGAGATACAAACACACACACAATAATAATGATGAATAAAAATATAAAAATATGTTTATTTTGACCGTGAACCTTGCAGAGACAGCACTATACATATTGCCTCTCATATCTGGCTCATTTGAAAAGTTGTGTCTCTGAATTTAATCCAGGTAGTTGCATGTGCATCATTCTGTCTGTCCCTTCTACAATGTACTCCACTGAGCGACTGTGTCAAAATACATGTATGCATTTGTCCACCGGTAGAGATTCAAATTGTTCCCATTTAAAATTATTGTGGGTATAGGAGTCATAAGTACTGTTTGATAGATATCCATTTTGCTAACCAGACACATTTCATTTTCTTGGACACAAAGTTACATTTAGCTTTATTGAAACCAAGTTTCTTTATCATGTAAATAATTCTGTTTGATTCAAATCACTATGCTTTTAAAACCATTTGATTTTGTTCCAGTTTCAATAGCAGAAACTTCAGAAAATCTTTTACTGTATTTTTTTGCTGATGACTTTTCCAGCTTCATCCATTGCCCTTACTAATATTTTTTTCCCCTATGGAGATATGAAGTGCTTGAAACTTGCTCTGCCATCATCACAGTTCTATCCTGGCTAACAGAAATCGTCAGCTTCGGGTGCCATTGCCCTGGATGGGCATCTTGTTACATCATACTCAACCCTAAAGATGGATTCACGGTTCCCACTCCTCTTCCCCACTGTGAGCTCTTTCAGAACAGTCCTTCATTCATCTTCATGTTTGTAACCTCCATCATTATATATGACACATTGTTAAATAAATGAACAAATGGACTTAGGAAACACATTCCAATAATCAGAAACAAAGATACCATGCCCCTCATATTGCAAGGCATCTTTGTAAATAAAGTAGAAAAAAAAAGAGAATCAATCTGAATACCTTACATCTCTGAGATTAATATATGCATCCTAAATTTTCAAAGATCATTGCCACTCATTTGAACACCAATAGAAAACTAATAACCGAAATTGTCCTGTACAATTGCCCCTGATCTTAATAATTTCAAGATGATGTTCCAAATGGAACTTCCATAACAAAGAATATAAATGTTATATTTTTGTAATTTCACATTAGGACTTCTCTACATACATAAAAAAAAAACAGATCTGGAACTAGATTGCACATCTGGAACCATTTCATAAACTGGATTAAACCCTCATGAGAAATCAAAATGCATTACAGACTTAGTCTAAATTTTTAGCTTAATTATACTTCTCATTTTCTATAAGAAGCTATGCTTTGAGATTGGATTGTCATCAAAGGCATATGGTTAAGCAAATGTGTGAAGAAATACAAGGTTTCAGAGTAAAACATTAGCAATATATGTGCAAATGAATGTTGTACGTGTCTATACCAAAGCAGGCATGTGCTTTAAATAGTTGCTGTTTCTCTTCCTCATCACAGAGCCATTTTGGTCCTATGAAGAAGCCCAACTCCACTTAGCTTGAGAGCTCAAGAGATAGCTTTTTATATTGGCCAAAAAATGAAAAGCAAAAAACAAAACCAAACAATGAAACTAATCTTGACAAATTAAATCCTCAGTGCCTCACAGAGCACTGCTGATTCCGAAGGTGTAGTGGGAGATCTTATTTCCCTTCTCAATGTAAGATCTATAGAAAATATCTTTTTATTTACTTCAATTACTTTATGCAACAAAAGCTAGATAGGGCTGAACAAATGAAGCTACACATCTACATATCTGCACAAGTGTAGAGGATGAAGTACTCTACCATTTTCTTAAAACAATTAGAACTTTCCCAAGATTTAGAAACTATAGTATTGTCTGCTTTATAACTTAAAGGGATTTAATATAAGTTCTGTAAGGTGTGAAATATTAGAAACAAATTCATATGGATTTTAGTTATGGAATCACTTGAAAAGAGATTTTACTTCCAGATGTCTAAATGATCATCCAGGTGAATATGTAGAAACACAATGATGGCTCAGGAGTCCTAAATCTTTAGGTATTTCCTTTTATATTTTATTACTATTACTCTTTAATCCTTACTTATTTAAACACCTTTTCCTGTATATTTTATTATTAAACTAACTCACTGGGGATTTTTTAATACATAAAATCAAAAGAACTGGAAGAAAGTTTATCTCCACTTCCTGCCAGAGATAAGCACTGTTTGCTTTTATGAAAAGGATGTAAGTTGTCACAGAAAAAGCATGAAGACCAACTCCTCCCATGGAATTCTGGATTTTTTTTTAATGGAGAAAACAGAGAAGACTGAATTTCTCTCAATTCTTGTGTATTTGTTCAAGTAATTTTACTCTAAGCAATTACAACTGAAAATGCCAGGAGTCTAAGAGATCTGTGAACATATGAGCTCCATGAGGTACAGAAATAATTAAACCCAGGGAATGGTGAGGAGAATGACAGCATGATAACCACACAAAATAAATAAATAAATAAATAAATAAATAAATAAATAAATAAATAAATAAATAAATAAAAAGAAAACTCAGTGAGTTTTAAGGTCGATTCAATGAATAGATATTTCTGAACACTGCAAACCATTATTTTGAACAATGCCTTAAGTAATAATTGCTTAGACATATTTCAAATCTTGATCCAAGATATTGCATAGCATAGAAAACTGTAGAAGAGGGATGGAAAGGAGTGAGTGAAGGGAGGAAAAGTTCGCTGTTGCTTACTCCAGTCTTTAAACCCTCTCACTTCACTGCTTTCCTAGATGGGGGATTTGGAGATGAAGAAGGAAGAAACAGTAACGGAGGCAATGTAAACTAAAAGAACAAGGAGAGAAGGAGTCCAGAGAAATGGATAGTGAACCAAACATGGTCAGAAAGAATCCACTTGTCGCTGCCTGGGGACCAGCCTTCAGCAGTGCATGGCTCAGAGGGAATCTATGGAGTAGGCTTACTATGACTTTCTGATCTGAGGGGGTAAAGGGAAAAGACACTCACAGACTCTCTTGATGGTTTCCTTCAGAACTTTTCTTTACTCTTCTTTTGCATTCTCTAGTCTTTATTTTCCTGGTGATTTCCTTCTCTCGTTCTTGAAATTTTCCTTTTAACTCTATCTTTATTCTTGATGCTTCCCTTCTAATTCTTTCAAACTCCCTTATTCTTGATGTTTTCCCTCTAATTCATTTTAACTCTATCTTTATCCTTTCCCTTACAGCTTATATACGCCAGCAAAATCCTTCAGGCAATATAAAAATTACAATGTGATTACATTCTGTTTTTCAAGTGAATGGTTACAATGAATAAAACTAAAAAAAAAATAGTATGTTTTCTACATCCCTTACATGATTAAACATTTTACTTATTACAGGTGAAAAACAAATTATCCCAAGAATCCACGTATATTCATACTCAAGCAACTTGTTATAGATTAACAGTGTGTAAGCAATCAAGATATTATTTTACTGGCAGGCCACATTTTGCAGTTACAAAGAAATGACCAATTACTTTATTACTTATCTTGGAAGGGAATCTTATAAGGAATCTTATAAAGGAAACACAAATCTAAACTTTTATATATGAAAAACAATCAATCAGCTCTACTTTAAATCTTTAGGTTGCATACCCACTCATCAAGAGTTTCTTATATCAGGAAACTGGGGGCAGAAATGGGTATAAGGAATTAATCAACACCTTTGGTCATCAACCAATCCTAGTAAGAAAGGCACATCTTTATTTCAATTATGATGCACTCCAAAACCTGTGAACACATCTCTCAACATTGTAGCTGAAAGTTTTTCTGTGTTCCGCCTCGCCCGTGTTCAGGACAAATCTCTCTCACCCACCAGTCCCATAGCCACTTGGACCCAAATAAACACACACAGGCTAATATTATTTTTAAACTATGGCCATGGCAGGCTTCTTGCTAACTAATTCTTATATCTTAAATTAACCCATTTCTATAAATCTATACTTTGCTATGTGGCTTATGGCTTACTGATACTTTTATATCTTGTTTCTCATGGTGGCAGCTCTTAGCATCTCCTCTGCTCTGTCTTTCTCCTTCTCTATTTGGATTTTCCACCTACCTCTAAGTGGCCTTGCCATAGGCCAAATGGCTTTTTTTTTATCAACCAATCAGAGCAACATATTTTCACAACATACAGAAAGATATTCGCCCATCACAGCATTAAGGATAAAAGAATTTAAGCTAACTAGGCTAGTGGGAGTCAATTGTTTTTCTTAATCATTAACCTAGGCCACAGTCTATACAGCTCCTTGATAGAAACTCATGGGTTCTAGCTGTGTGACACTTCCTTGTTTTATTTTTTATCATCAAAACTCTATTTAAACTAACATTATTATTATCAATTAGACAGTACAGCTTAGGAAGAAAACATCTTCTTAATAATCTACAGGTAAAAGGACCCAGAAGAACAGGGTGTATCCATGTGATAAACACACTACATTACAGGCAGTGGGGATCTCCCCACACCTATTCACACCATGCCAGATACCAGAGAAAGATATCAGCAGCAAAAATGTAAAGGCACAGCAGAAGCAAAAGACATTCTGAAGTCTGTGGTCTTGGGGTCTTGTCTATCTGAGATTCACCCATCAGGGATTTGCCTCCTGGTGGAGGCTGACACCGTGAAGTTAATTGCCATCTGTTGCTCTTTCGGCATGGCCACTGGCATCCACTGAATCACTCCTACCAAAACAAAAAACAAAACAAAAAAAATCCACCAAAAACCTACATTGTAGAGAAAGATGTATTATATTATTACAGCAATGATCAGAAAACACCTGCAATGAAAACGTACTGAAACAAAAACCAAAATCAACAGTAGCACTATGGAGACATAAATTGTCCTCAACTATATATTGCAGAAAGAACTTTTAGATTTTGCTCTATTATTTATCCTGTACAGAATTTCAAAACATCATCATTTGCTGCTTGTACACAGAAAAAGCATATGCTGATGAAAACTTGGCTACCAATAACAACAAAATATTCTTAGGTTGTTTGGAAACTCAACATGGCAAGAAATAGATTCATAGTTATTGACCTTCTATCCTTGAGCTCTCACTCCTAATACCAGCTGCGTCCAATAGCTTGTATGTTACAACTAAGGAAATAGACTCTTTGTTTCCAAGAATTTAAAATGGAGTCACTGATTAGAGATTTGGTCTGATAATCACCAAGTGCTCCTATGAGCCATGGTCCTTATCTGAGATAATAATCAAATTCAAACACATCTGTTTTTAAAGTACTTGAATTCTTCCACTCTCCAATGTCCCCAAATTTACCAAAAGAACAAAATTAACATTGGGCACTTAGTGTTTTCCAATACATGATACTGGGCAGAATAGCTGATAAGGCAAAAGGAAGGTATGCTCACAGGATAAAGGAGACAGTTTAATCACTATTAAGAGACAATGAATTGAACAGACATGAATTATAGCACAAAGTATACTTGGCATATATATTTAAATATATAAAAAATAATAACAATATCAAATAGGTGTAAGAATTTAAAGAATAAGTATTAGGTATAAAAAAGATAATATCTGAAAGAAAGAAGAAAAGACTTTGAGAATACATATGATGAGCACAGATGGAAAGCAAATTACTGATGAAGAAATTATACTCAGCCATATTACATAAGACAGAGTGAAAACTATAGCTGTATCAAATACAACACAAAGAGAGAGACATGGAATGTTCTGGAGACAGCAGACAAAGAATAGGACTATCTGAAACAGTAGAGGGAGGCGGAAGGCAGGCAAGAAGGAAGGAAGGAAGAAGTAAGAAAGGAGGGGGAAGGAAGGATGGGATAGTGTGAAGCCCAAATTACTCAGGGTCAGAGAATCTGAGCTTGCTTTACCCAGCAGGGCTGCATAAGGGGATGATTGATTGGACCACAGGTATGGTTGCCAGGTGTTTAGAACTGTCTACACTTGGCTGTACGGTGTGCTTTTATTTAGCAAGGGGGAGGTCTTTTGCCCTACCCTTTGGCATTGTTATAAAAAGCCCTTTTGAATAAACTTCTGGGCCATTGGGTATTGACCCAGGTCCTCCCGAAGCTATCCTGTGTTTCTTTCTTCTCGTCTCCATCTATCTTTCTACCTGATATTTTCTTATCCCTCTCTCCTCCTCCTAGGAACCCTTTAAAAGGTGGGAGCTGGCCTCCCACAGATGGTGCCCTGAACAGAAACTTAGGTTCAGGAACTCCCACAGGAGGGAGAGAGGCAGGCAGGCAGGCAGGCAGGCAAGAAGGAAGGAAGGAAGGAAGGAAGGAAGGAAGGAAGGAAGGAAGGAAGGAAGGAAGGAAGGAAGGGAGGGAGGGAGGGAGGGGGGACTAGGTTTTAATAAAATCAGATAATAATGAAACACCTTTATTGCCAGAAACATTATTGCAATAAGAAGTGTAGCTAGAGTTTTCCTGCCTGGCCCACAGTCAGGACAAATCTCTCTCACCTGCCAGTCCCACAGCCGCCCAGACCCAACCAAGTAAACACAGAGATTTATATTGTTTAAACTGTTTGGCCTAATGGCTCAGGCTTCTAGCTATCTAGTTCTTACATCTTAAATTAACTCATTTCTATAAATCTATACCTTGGCATGTGACTCATGGCTTACTGGTATCTTCACATGCTGCTTGTCATGGCTGAGGCTGGCAGTGTCTCCCTTCCACCTTCCTGTTCTCTCAATTCTCCTCTCTGTTAGTCCCGCCTATACTTCCTGCCTGGCCACTGGCCAATCAGTGATTTATTTATTGACCAATCAGCAACACATTTGACATACAGACCATCCCACAGCAAAGAAGACAAAAGCAAAAGGCCAGGCATGGAGGCTCAGACCCACAATGCCATCACTGGGATTTTCACAAAAGACTTTTAAGGCTAGGGATATAACTCAGAGTACTTGCCTGGAGTGCACAAGGAAGGAACTAAATTCAATCCCCCAAGCACCTCACATAAATAAATGAAAATAAATATTTAAAAACAAAAGACTTCTGGGATGAGAAGATGGTTCAACTGGTAAAGTATGAGGACCTCAGTTGAATCACTGAACTCATGAGAAATGTGTGGTGGGCTAGGGTTGGGGGGCAGGAGAGGGGGTGATTATAATGCCAAAACTGAGGACCCTGAGACAGGAGAACCTAGGGCTCACTGGCCAGCCAGTCTAGCCTAATTAATGAGCTTTAGCCAATAAGAAAGCCTATCTCAAAGGAGCTGGATAGTCTTCCTGAGGATGACACCGAAGTTTGTTCTGTGATCTGCATATCTACAACCCCACACAGAAACACATGCATACATTTTAAAACAACATACTTTCATATTGTTTACTGATTAATGAATGACAAGATTAGTTAAATCAAACCTTGGATATATTGCCAAAATAAGTCAACTTATTCAGAATTATCATATATTGAGGATAGCTTTTAATTTAGAAAACCAACACCGCTGGGGAGGGTTGGCACACACCTTTAATCTCAGCACTTGGAAGGCAGAAGTAGGCAGATCGCTTTGAGTTTGAGGTCAGCCTGGTCTACAAAGTGAGTTCCAGGACAGCTTGGTCTATTTCACAGAAAAACCCCATCTCAGGAAAAAAAAAGACAAAAGAAAACTAAAACCAAAAAAAATTAAAACAAAAAAAAAATCCACATGTACCCAACAAGAAATAATTTCTAATAGATACCAACAATTTGGTGGCTGATCATTCCAAAGAAAAAAATCAGTGAAATCAATTACCAGCTAGTAGAATTTAGCCTAGTTTGCTTTCTCTTGCTTTGATAAACACCATAATCAAAAGCAACTTGGGGAGGAAAAGGGTTTATTTTATGTTATATTGTATAGTACATCATGAAAAGAAGCCAAGGGAGGAAATCAGGAAGTAGTGTGAAGGAGAAACCATGGCAGAATGATGCTTATTTGTTTGTTTCAGGCTCACATCCACCTTCCTCTCTTATACAACCTAGGCCCACTTGCCTAGGATGTTATGGTACATAATGAGTGTTGTGGTTTGAATGCAAATGGCCCCCATAGGCCCATAGGGAGTGGCACTATTAGAGATGTGGCCTGGTTGGAGTAGGTGGGGCCTTGTTGGAGAAAGTGTATCACTGTGGAGGCAGGCTTTGAGGTCATACTCAAGCCACACCCAGTGTGACAGTTCATTTCCTGTTGCCTGAGGATCAAGATGTAGAACCCTCAGCTACCTCTTCAGCACCATATCTGCCTGCATGCCGCCTTGCTTCCTTCCATGACCGATAATAGACTAAACCTCTGAAATTGTAAATTAGCCCCAGTTAAATATTTTCCTTTATGAAGTTTTCATGATCATGGTCTCTTCAGAGCAATAGAAACCCTAACTAAAACAGTGGACTAGGCCATACTATATCCATTAGCAGTGAAGATATGCCTCACAGATATGGTAACAGGCTAATCCGCTGAAGGTAATTCCTCAGCTAAGATTCTTTTTTTCTAGGTTTGTATAGATTGTGTCAAGTTGACAACAGAAGCTGTCTATGAAAGAACTAATTGAAAAGGTATCCAAAGTAAATCACACAGTAGGGCTGGAGAGATGGCTCAGCAGTTAAAATCGTGTACTACTATTGCAGAGAATCTGGGTTTGGTTACGAGAACCCATGTCAGGTGGCTGATAACTATAATCGCAGCTCCAGGGGATCCAACACTGTTGGCATCTATGGACACCCATATATATAAACACATACCCCTAAAACACTCATACTGAATACTCAAATTATTACTTCAGACTTATACTTTGTTTAAAGAAGATCAGAGAAAAATGTAAAGCTGGCATAAATCTTCAGTGTTGAAAACTATTAAAGACCTAATGCATAGATCACAATAAGAAAATTTGAAATCCATGTTGAAAATCAGGCACAGTATTTGCTCCATCATTTTATGGAGTGTGGAGTCTTAAAGGTCAACTAGCATATGAATATCCATATTCTTTAGATAGCAGAAAAATGCCCATTAAAACTATGAAGTTTTTATACCAATACTGACAAAAAAATTTGAAAGAGACATGTGGTGTATGGTGTGGAAACATGGGAACCTTGAGAAAATTTGGGAAGCAAGGCTGCAGCCATCAGTCTTGCAGGATTAAAAGGTGGCAACAATATTCGTTTAAACAGAAGATATGTGTGACCCATGTAGCCCTTCCTTGTAGATAACTCTTCTTGTATATGTCACGAAGACATCTTCACACTGCTCCTTAGTGATCAGGTAGCTTTGATAAGGAACAGGAAGGTGGAGACATCAATCAAAGCGACACCCCTGAGAAAGTAGATATGTAGCACAAGATGAGGGTACACACAGTGCATGAAGCATTAGCTAGGAGCAATGAGTGCTATTCCTTGTAGCCAGAGGAAGAAGTACTAAGAATATATTTATGAGTCAAAAATGGTAAGAATAAGATGTATCACATTGTCATTTCCATGAACATTTGCAAGTAAAGCAGAGTGGCCAAAGGGGTATCCTGAGAGACACAACGCAGCTTCCAATGCCACTAAGACAAATGAAGAGGTGTTGGAGAGGTGAGAAAGATGGAGGAGCAAAGTGGTTTGTTTGTTTATTTGTTTTGTTTTTAATTACTAGTTTTTTTAATTTTCTTTTGGAAGGGATGCCACGAGGGTAAGGGGCAGATATGGAGGGACGGGGAAATGAGTGGGATTGAGGTGTATGATGTAAAATTCCCAAAGAATCAATAAAAAAAAATGTTAGAAAAACAGATTGGTGTTGTGACTCAGTTACATATATTTTATTAGAGCATAGGAACAGAAGGATCTGTATCATGGTGTCTTTTGTACAGAAGGAAGGTGATCAATGGGGAAACAGGTCAATAAAGAATATATTCAGAAGGATCTTAGTCAGAACTACTAGGGCTCATAAATAAAGAATATAGTTGACTTAGCCTTATTGCATCATTTGATGGTTTTGTTTCTGGAAGGGAGGTTGTTTGTTTGTTTGTTTGTTTGTTTGTTGAAACAAGGTCTCACTATACAGCTTTGGCTGGCCTGGAATTCACTATGTAAATGAGACTGGCCCCAAACTCTCAGAGACCTCCCCGCTGTCTCCCAAGTGCGGGGATTAAAGTCATATGCTAACACATGTGGCTCCTATTTCATCTTTTATCTAAAAATGTAACAAGAAGAGAAATTATGGGAAAAATTTTAAGTAACGTGGAAAAATGTTATAAATGTAATAAAAACTGCAGAATAATGGTGACATTCTCTATCTGCTCAATCTCAGGAAGAGATTCAGAGCTCTGTTTCTGACAGCAGAGTGATGCCATAATTATCTCTACCTCACACATAAGCAATAGGAGCACCTAGACTTCTTTACAATGAGTATCTTCATGAGTATCGCGTGTTATCCATTTCTTTACTGGAAATTATACATTATAATGAATGTAATTAAGGGACTTTTTTAATTTTCCAAAACTTTTTAAAATCTGTTTTATGTGTATGAATGTTTTACCTGCATGTATGTATGTGCGCCATATGTGTGCAGTGCCCAGAGGTCAGAAAAAGGCTTCAGAGTCCCCTGAACTGCTATTATCGATGGTTGTAAGCATGTGGATGCTGGGAACGAAACTTGATTGAGTTGTCTGCAGGGGCAATAAGTGCTCCTAATCACTGAGCCATTATCCAGCTCCATTTTCCATCCTTTATATAGGACAAAAGCATCATTGTATAATAGTCAGAGTTTTTAATGGCTTAAAAATAAACGTTTGAACTATCCCATCATTCACTCCTTAAACAAATGAATATTGAGGGCCTACTGTATATAACAGGGGAATTTAACAGAGAAACATACCCCAAAATAAATTTGGAAGAACATTTTCATACTCTAAAATACAGATTATTACTAGTGAAACTTTAGCTTTCAATTTGCAATTATTCCTGACTCATTGGGTCATATCTACGAGGAGAATTTACAGTTTGTATCATAATCCAGTCTCAATGCCTCATTGTCATTGGACCAA
The DNA here is from genome assembly GCF_949786415.1 of Peromyscus eremicus. Lineage (NCBI taxonomy): Eukaryota > Metazoa > Chordata > Mammalia > Rodentia > Cricetidae > Peromyscus > Peromyscus eremicus. Next base: position 33,483,260 of record NC_081428.1, read on the forward strand.
AAATCAGCTGTGTAATCTCTTTTTATTGTGTCTTTAAATGTCCATAATGCAGATCAGGAATCTCCGGCCACAAAATCCATACTGAAAGCAATCTGCTGATCGGCTCCCCAGGCCTGGCATTCGGCCATTCTTAATCGGCTCCCTCAAATCTGGTCTTTGACACCACGAACAAGTACAACTTTATTAGTTGCAAGTCTATTTGGCAGCCTCGAAATGGCTTTCTCCAGTGGCACAGCTCTCACGACGCTTTCATGTTGATTAAAATATCTGAGGGCTACAAACAACAACAAAAGAGTAACAGGAACCCCTCTCCTCCCTTTCATCTTCTCAGAGGGAGCTGGTCAGCACAACCAGCTTGACTTTCTTCAAACAAAATTTCTCCTTTTGTGGCTGAAGAAAGGCTCCAGCAAACACTTATCCTTTGATATGATAGGCACTTGACAAAAATCACAGACCAAATCAAGCCACTGCTTTGAAGAAAATGCTTATTAAAAACTTGAAGCTCTTAAGTGTACTGGGATTTAGTATGTAGCTAGCAACATGAGACTGTGGTGTCTGTGGCGTAGCTTTAAAGGCAAGTCCAAATGTATGGACTTCAAGGCCACAGCTGCTACCTCATCCCTTTGTTTGATTGCAAGTATACCTTGAAAAAATTTGTTTAGTTTTTAGTGTATTCTGGACTGTTGCTTCTGTATTTTTATTCCAGTAAAGGAAATATTGTATTATGTAGGTAGAAAAGAATGTGAGAAAATCCTTGTTCTGTAGACTTTGTCCCATGTCCCCAGCCTCCTTCAACATGCCAAACCGCTTTTGAAGAAAGAATGCTGATATACCCAGGGTCAAATTAGATTTCTAACATGAGGAGCCAAGTTTGAAATCCTCAAACACTTTCAGAATCCCACAGGAAATAAATGACACGTTCAAATTAGTATTGCCTGAGAGGAATTGAATAGAAAGATTGGACAGAGCTGGAAAACCACTGGAGATCAGGCAGTGCTTCAGGCATTTTAATGGGTGGAGTATTAGCAGCCTCTCTCAGCAACCCTGCTAGAAGAAGACAAAAGATGCAGAGACTCATTCCCTATTTTCTGTATCTTCCCCCCTACCCCACCCCACCCCCCCACCCCCCGCGCTAGTCACTGTTCTCACCTAAACAAGGGATGTAGAGAAGGAAGCCAAGTCACATAGTCCCTGCAAGTCAGCCTGGCAGAACCAGAGAAAGATGAATGTGGCTTGGTGGAGCTGAGAAAACAACCAACCCCACTGCCACATAAATCTCCTGAGACAATGCAGCTTATCGACTGGGTGTGATGTGGAGTCACCTAGGAAACAAACCTCTGAGCTTGTCTGAGGACGTTTCCAAAGAGTTACCTGAGGTAAGAAGGACCACGCTGAATGTGGATAGCATCATTTCACAAGATGAGGTCCCAGAGTGAAACAGAAGGGAGCGAGTGAAGCACCCACACTCATCTTCTGGACTGAGTGTGAACAAGGACCTTACATCCCTGCTACCATGCCCTCTCCACTGAGATTGGAGTGGAACCCCAAGCTCCAGGCCAAAACAACCCTCCCCTCCTTGGGTTGTTTTTGTCAATATTTCATCATAGGAATGAGAAAAGTATCTAATGACACTACGGCTAAAGGTATAGGCCACTTGTCAGGAGAACAGCCTCACAACGATTCCTGCAGATTCCTGCTCTAAGCATCCACTTCAGGTACAAGAAAAATCACTGCATTCTCAGATTTTCTGAGAAGGTTCTTTCAGTCTCCAAGATGGAGCTATGGGGGCAGAGCCACACGTGCAACTGAGTTAAAAATATTAAATGCATTCTGTTCATTCCATATGCCTCCCAAATAAACAACTATGTTAACATTTAGATGATTATAACAAGGGTACATGATAACACATGTAGACATCTACTTGGGAATGTTACCTGACTTAGCATATGTTATAGCAGTTTTTAATTATTTTTCTCTGATTCGAGAAGTCTTTGCTGAAGATAAACTGTAGAGTAAATATTTTCTTGTGAAGCTTCCTTCCTCCTAATCTCTAAGCTTTTCTGCTGGTGTTCATTTCAGAAATCTTTATATTCTTGTTTTGCCTCGTCCAAAACTCATAATTTCTTGAATGGGGTGTGTGTGTGTGTGTGTGTGTGTGTGTGTGTGTGTGTGTGTGTGTAAGACAGAGAGCTTTCTATATAACAAATATTCAACAGATATGTTTGTTGATTGTTGGGCAATTATACATTTTAAACATCTATTTCAAATGATTAATGAAATTTTGTGTGAACACTGTAAGTACGCAGTAGAGCTTGGAAGGTTTGAATTCATTTATTATCCTTAAATGATCAAGCCTTTTGCAAGTATGAACAATAATTTATAAATGGATCACTGTACTTAGCAAACTAAATGGAAACTTTGTACAAGAATCTTAATAAACAAAAATAATAATCCATCAAGGAAATGAATAAATGCATTGTTAACCTCTCAAATTCAGCAGAATTTAGAAATGTAGTGCTGAATAAAAAAATTAGGTTATAAAAATCTCACATGCATGCACATACAGGCACACAGACATGTATATACATACACTCATACATATGCACACATACACACATACACACACACACACACACACACATACATACACATGCAAAGACTTATTTTGAAGTACAGTAATGGGAAAGGCTACATGGTTGACAAGCAGGTGTTCATGCCAATTCTGGGACCGATTATCTATATGTCAAAGGCAGTTCTAAAGTGCTTGAGGTATAAATGAAACAAGATGGACCATGAGCTGGCGGTTGTTAAAGCAAAGACAGGTCTTCATGTGGGTTTCTTGCCAACACTATGTAAAAACCAGGTGGGATATTGATGTGATTTCAAATTTTCTAGCAGCAATATTTTAAAAAGTAAAATGAAATCTGCTCTTTTTTTTTTTCATTTAACTTGATACACGAAAAATGTTATCATTCAAAATGCCACTAACCACATTTAAAGTGCCCTGTGTCTGAGTGTGGCTGGCAATGCTGTGCTGGAACCAGAGGTCTCTGCTGTACTTTTTGCTTTTAGGCATGCTAAATATGTTTTCCAGAATAAATGAAGGAGGAGTTGGCTAAGTTGTACTTCTATCCGAACAATGCACATATTTCTGAAAAGCAATTCTTCTTATTTTTTTAGGAGACAGAACCTGAAGAGTGTCATTCTGTATCTCAGGTTATTTAGGTACAAATAATCATTTTATAAAACTCATTATCTTCTGCTCTAGGATGAAATGGCAATCCATCATCTCAGTTTGCACTTGCCAATGTCTCATTCATTCCCTTTTTTCTTTCATATACTATTCACTACCTAATCTCCATTAAGTGCCAAGGGTTGGGCTTGTGGCAGAGTTAAACCACAATCCAAATATAAATCACACTCCATATTAAAACAAGTGATTTGGAAAAAAGAGAAATTAGAATGCCTTCAATACTATTATCATCACTTTTTCTGAAGTATAGCACTGTAGCTAACCAGAATTTTAACAATGGTCCTTTTGCCTTTCACGTTCTGAGTAATTTTTTATGTCTCTATGTTTTGCATTGGGAATGCTTATATTTTGTAGGCTTTCAGTTACACACAGACAGAAATTAAATGCTGCAAAAGTGCTAAGTGTTTACACTTTTGATAGCCAGTATTACAACTAACCAAGTTGTTGGATTTTAGCTTCATTGTTTTTACCAGCCCATAGAACCACTCTCCTGTTTCATTTGGTTATTCTCATCAAACGTGTGTTCCTGGTGTCATTTAGAAGGAAGGTATCTTAGCTACTTTTCTATTGCCATGACAAAACACCATGAAGAAGGCAACTTACAAAAGAAAGCATTTAATTGGGGCCCATACTTTCCAGAGGGCAGTGGAGTCCATGATCACGATGGCAGGGAGCATAGAAGCAGGCAGTCAGGCACAGCACTGCAACAGTAGTTGATGATCTACATGTGATTCACAAGTAGGAGTCAGAAAGAGATTTAATCCTCAAATCCCACCCTCAGTGACACACCTCCTCCAACAAGGCCACACCTCCTAATCCTTCCCAAACAGTTCCACTAACTGTAGCAGGAACATTCAGTCAAATACATGAGCCTATATGGGGGTCATTCTCATTCAAACCACTACAAAAGACTATAGGTACTTCTTTTATTTATTCTAAGTAGAAGAAGGAAGTTGTATATTTACTCAAGTTTAATAAACTCCGGTTCATGAAAAATCTAGGCTTAAAAAACAGTTTACATTTTAAAAGTGTAAAGATTACTTGTCATGTTGAAAAAGCTTGATAACAAATTGCTACCAGTTTTAATAGGAAACTTTAATTTTTGTATACTTAGATGAGAATTAATTTAACAAAAACAAATTTCATGGAATTACCTGTGAACCAACTTATGATAATTTATTTATAATATTTTATCCAAGCTAAAGAGATAATTTAAAAATCTGTATGAGTATCTATGAAGTGTTGGGTTATGTAACTGTTGGATTTTTTTTTCCCCAATTATACCACAAGCAGGAGGGGAGAGGGCGGGCATTAACAACCTCTTACTACTCTTGGAATGAGATACTTGAGTGCATGATGTTGGCCTTTCCAGGTTGTTGAGTCAAAGATTGCAGTTGATAGCTTTTGTCATTGTGCTTCACAGAACAGCATGCACTCAGGGTATCCAAGGCAGCTCTAGATAATACAACTCCAAGTCTGAAATTAAGCATCCATGTTTTCTTCCAGTATTGCTTCCACATAAGGAAAAGTTAAGATGGAAACTGCTTTACACAAGTTAATCTCTGTCATAAATCAAGTGTTTTCTTCATTTAGTCCAGTGATTCTCAACCTTCCTAATGCTGTGACCTTTAATGCAGTCCCTCATGTTGTGGTGACCCCCAATCATAAAATTATTTTTGTTTCTGTTTCATAACTGTAATTTGCTACTGTTATGAATCATAATGTAAATATCTGTGTTTTCTGATGGTTTTAGGTGACTCCTGTGAAAGGGTCATTTGACCCTCTAAGAGTCATGTCCCACAGATTGAGAACCACTGATTTAATCATCTTACCTGGTTGTTATTACCTGTGAAGTTCCAGCCTTTCACTCTACAACAGTTGTGGCAGGGAGGGGGATGGAGGAGATCCATTTCCCTTAATGGGACTAAAAATCTATTGGCGTTAACAGTAACAGAAGTCTTTATGTGGTTATGGGAATAGGGGTTGATTCTCAGTTATGGGAATAAAAAGTCACTCCCTGAATTAGCAGCACTCCCTAAACACTGTGTGGAGAAAGGAAGGTGGGAAAGGGCAAATGAAACAGGAACAGAATATGCTTCTACCTTGAGCACACATTCCTTACCCAATGATTAGAATATGTAAATGTGTGAATTTGATTTAATTAATTCAAAAGCAGATTTTCCTGTCATTAGTTTATGCTCACGGGCCTTAAATTTATCACACAAAATCAGGGCTACTATGCTGGTAGAGTTTTTTTCTGGAGGACAATTTTTTAAAAATAGAAATCAGAATAAGCCTTGGAGCTTTCTGCTTTCTTTGTATTAATCAAGTATGGAAATCCAGTCACCCTGGGGCTTCTTATGAGCCAGCAGTTCCCATCAGATGAAGGGGAGGTGCTTTGGATGAAATGATAAGCCTCTGCAATGAAATTGAGACCCTCTGGCAGAATATAGACTTGTGTCAGAGTATTAGCACATTCAGGAAGAACTGCTGGATACAGTAACTGCTAATGTTTCCCTAAGAGAGTCAGAATGCAGAGTGACCACCAAGACTCAGTTCTATACAGAATCTATTTCTATCTCTGAATTGAGGAAGAGAAATATGAATGCCATTTTTTATTAAATCAGTTACCTCAGTAGTTTTCCTATTTTACTTTGTACATGTTCTCTTTGGGTGTAAGATTTCCTTATTATTGCCAAGACATTCTTGAGCATTCTTCCCCCAAATGCCCTCTGCTCTCCATTCCAAGGAAGATAGAATCTTGACAGTACAAATCCAAACACAAAGTTCATTTCATGCATATGAGCTCAATGTATCTGTCACATATCTTAACTTTCTATGGCCTTGTCCACTTATGTGGCATGTAACTGCTGCATTGGGAATCATTTTGTTAGTAGATTTTGAGTTTCTACCACTGCTGGCCTCTTCAGGCATAGAATCTATTAATACATTTCAAATTTTCCCACCACACAGTTTTACTAAATTCAAAACTTTGTTCTCCAACAACTAGTACCTAGCCTATCATCTACTTGAGAGTCAGTGGAAGTTAAGTCTGTTTCATTAGTGGAAAATGTAAGACTATGGGGAGTGTATTCTTCTTGATAGTGGAATTGTTTATTGGTGAAAACTGTCAAATTTCAGATTTACCTCTTACAAACTAGCTGCTTTTCCCAAGATCTGATCTGTTTAAACATCGCATGCCTTGCATGCATGCTGTTCAGATTCTAGTCCATACATTCAAGGGAGACTGTTGAGGAAGCCATCAATAACTGAACTCACTCAAGTTGATGTGATGTCAGTGAGTCCTTTACACTGTCACATGAGAAAAGTGAAAATAAAATTATTTAATGGCAACCACTTCATTATTGTCCAAGCATTAGAGAACAGCAGGCAGGGAATGATTCAGGATAGGAACGAGTAGAAAATGGTTGAGTGACAATTAAATAACAACAAACCAAAAAACAAGAGGAAAGCTAGTATAGTATACATGTTCAATAAATATGTAATAAGGATGTACTGCATCCTAGCTAGTGCAGTAAACATTATGAGATGAAGGAGTAGATACCAGTCTTAAGTATGTATATCAGGAGAGACAAGTGCTGGCGACTAGTGTATCAGATTGTTGAAACTAGTAAATCATATAGGACATCCAAATTGCTTGGGAGAAGGAGTGTGTGGCTAGCTACATAGGCAGCCTATTCTTACTGTTTTCCCTAATTTAACATAGCACCCATGTCTCTGTGGTCACTTAATAACTGCCAGTGGGCAAATGGATCAATGCCAGTTCCTAGGAGAAAGAGATGAATGTGTTATTTCTTCAGTAGCCCAGCGAGTTAGTGTGGATCCTGTAGGGGCTGACTTGACTCTGACAGCTACACAGTGCCTCCCAGTGTTAAAAAAGCTAACCTCACCTTTGATCTCAGCATACTACCCTGTGTAGTTTAGTATAACATATATATGTAGCAATTATATGTCATATATGTAAATATACATACACAGACTAATTCACATATATCATGTATTATTTAGTATAATGGTTAAACCCATCACCTTTCAACAAACCTTGGTGATAATTCTACTGAAGAGTATGTCTGTAAAACACAATGATGCATATAAATGAACACGGAAGTGAGTGTTCATTTGTTAGGTTCATTATGAAAAATATGACATTAAGTTTAAGATAGAGAAAGATGAATCCAAACGATGTCTGTTTGGGAAATTATACATGGTTTCTAAGTCTTTTCTCTCTTTCTTTCTCTGAGTTTTGCTAAACAATTAGAAGACATGAAAACAATTGTGAGGTTGATAAGAGTTCTAAACTATTATATTTACTTATTATATCATGTATAATATCTTTCTTTTATATTAATGAGTAATGGGGGGGTCATTGACCTTTGGCCATTGTATTTTAATATACATGTAAACATGTTCTTCAGCAGTAAAAGTAGCTATGATATAAGTCATTCTAGCATATCAGCATTCACTGCATTGAATTCAGCTAAATGAAGAAAAGATAATTAGTGTTATCTGTATGCAAAACGGTATTATAAATACTGGAAAAGTAAGTAGGTAAGATGCAAGGCCTTCTGGGAAGCAGTGGAGAAGACAGATATTAATGTCTCCCAAGAATTAGGGAAAGCAAGAAATAAAATAATAGACACTATCCTTGTTTACAAGCCATCCTACTCATAACAGCATCCCCGTGAAGTCTTCCCGTTTGTCAGGCATACCCCCAATCCAGACATCCCATGAATAATTGTCATCTTCTGCACATGCTTGAAATTTGGGGAGTAGCTTGATTCACTGTTGTGCTGTTATTTTCAGTTAGTCTCCTGTCCTCAATGGAGGCTCTGAGGTCACATCAGACAGAGAAACAAAGCAACTATGGGGGAAGAACGCTTCAGTGATACATAATCCTTGGAGAAATGCCCTGTCAACAGTGTAGCTTGAACATCTGAGCTGTGGGATGCTTTATGTTTCGATGTAAGTATCCACTGAATTTTCCTTTCCCCCACGTGGAAAAAAAAAAGCAGTGTGGACAATGAAATAATATTGCCCTAAAACTGGCAACGTAAATGCTGTGCATGAACACTTGTTTACTCAAACTAACCCTCACCAGTGTAAACTAGTTGTTGAAAGGACAACAGTCAGGACACTGCCTTCAGAAAAGTAATTACTTTCTTCACACTTCAAGGCCATGCGGTTTTTGTAAACAGGAAACTTCTAGTTGAAACACATTTTATCCCTAAAACCCTCTGCAAACATAGCCTAGTAAACTTTTAGTGAATAAAGCAATTAACAAGGAGACCTACAGCCAATGAGATGTCCTCCTTTAAAGGACCAGATAAATAATATCCTATGCTGCTCCTATTATTGATGTTAATCTGTGAATCGCTAAAACCGTAGTTTGAAAAATCTTCATATATGGTTCAGAACTTTTTATGTCTTCATGTGTGATTCCAAGCATATTCTTTTCCATTTTCAATTTTTATTTTAGCAAATTTGGCAAGCACAAAATAATCTGGTTATTGATTAGGAGAGACAGTCTACAAGTAATATTTAAGATCCCTACTAATTTACAGCACTAAAAGTAGGAATACTACCATGTTGATTAAATAATTCAATTCAAAATAAATTGAGAAAGCCAACTAAAATGAGTAATATGTATTGTATTATATACAATGTGATCTTTTTGTAATGAAATAGCAACTTTTTGCCAAAATCGAAATCATATTTATTTTTAAAGAAACACGAGACACAGAAAAATAATGGTTTCGTACATAGAGAAACAGAGACAAATGGTCTACCCTCCCTGCACTGATGCTTGCAATAAAAGATAGTTAAGGAATTTGAAAACAAGAGTCACCCACAACGTTCAAGTGAGAGGTCTCATGTGAACTTTTACTTTTGCCAGATGTTGCTTTTACATTTTTTCTTGACTTCCTGGGAGGAAATTGAAAACATTATTGCATGTTACATATCCTTTACCTCTTTGCTTGTGGGAGAGAATTATTCGTGTCTTCTGCTTTTCTTCCCTCTCTAGTAGAGAAATATAGGAATCTCCTGTGAGGAAAGGATAGTCATTCATGCTGAAGAAATGACTTTTTAGTGCTCCCCTCTATTTTTAAAGTGGTTAATGTTATTGTCACATGAATGGGAAAATACCACAAAGCCCATCATCACGTATACAGAAATTCATTGACATACTGTCCCTCCATCTTGAGCATGTATGCTTCACTGTAGGCTGTGTCAATAGTAAAGGGTATAAAATTCATACCACTGATATAATTAACTCAATAGAAAAGCAATACCATGAGCATGCCTTTCCTAGATTTCAACACCTGTCTTGAAAGAGCTCTATAAATTTCTATTTCTAGAAGCCAATTCTTAATGAATAACTTGTAAGAGCAGTTTCTGCCCCAACAGGGAAATGTACCTGAATTTTCTTTCTTTTGTTTTCTTTTTTCCTTTTATTAAAATAATTTTTTCTCACATAATATATTCTGATTTTTATTTCCCCCATCTCCACTTTCCCCAGTTCCTCCACACAACTCCCATTCAGAGCCACCCCTTCCTGTCTCTCATTAGAAAACAAACAGGCTTCTAAGGGATAATAATAAAGTATAGTAAAATAAAATATAAAAAGATAAAACAGAAACTAAAACATCAGAATAAGATAAAAAAAAAGAACAGAAGAAGCTGGGCGGTGGTGGCACACGCCTTAAATCCCAGCACTCGAGAGGCAGAGCCAGGCAGATCTCTGTAAGTTCGAGGCCAGCCTGGGCTACCAAGTGAGTCCCAGGAAAGGCACAAAGCTACACAGAGAAACCCTGTCTTGAAAAACCAAAAAAAAAAAAAAGAAGAAGAAAAAGAACCCAATGGAGTACACGAGCAATAGAAACCAACTAACCAACTCATTTGCACACGCAGGAATCCCATAAAAAACGCAAAAGTGGAAGCCATAATATATACACAAAGGGCCTGTAAGGTAAAAAAAAGAGAAAAATATATATATAAATAACATGAAATAAAAATAGTAAGAGTCTTTTGCAAATGAAAAAAATCTGAAACTACATTATGAGACAAGGAAACTCCAAAGATGCTGTAGAGTTTAATTTCTGTTGGCCATCTACTGTTGGGCATACAGCCTACCCTTAAGAGTAGTTTGTTTCCCCACAGAGACTCCCTTGGAGTAAACTAAATTTCATTTGCAAGTGGTTATCAATTGGAGATTGCTCCTGAGTTAGGTATGGGAGTGTGTGTTCATTTCTCCTTTCAGCTCTAGGACTCCATCTGGTGTAGACCTGTGTGGGCCCTGTGCATGCTGCCTTAGCCTCTGTGTGTTCATATGTGTGTTGATTCTGTTGACTTAAAGGGCCTTGTTTTTTCTGTCCTCCATCCCCTCTAGCTCTTACACTCTTTCTGTCTCTTCTTCTGCAGGTTTCTCTGAGCCCTAAGGGCAGGGATTTGATGGAGACATCCCGTTTAGTGCTGAGTTTTCCAAAGTCTCTACTCTTTGTATAATGCCTGGCTGTGGGTCTCTGTATTTGTTCCCATCTGCTGTAGGAGGAAGATTCTCTAATGATGGCTGAGCATGGCACTGATCTATAAGTATAACATAATGTCATTAGGAGTCATTTTATTGTTGTTTGTTTTATAACAGTAGTAGTTGGTTTTACCCTCAGTCCCTAGGATACCTAGTCTCAGGTTCTTGGTCACTCAAGCAGTGTTGGGCATGGGTTCCATCTCGTGAAGTGGGCCTTTAGTCAAATTAGATATTGGTTGGTTACTCACACAAGTTTGTGCCACCATTGCCTTAGCATATTTGCAGGCAGAACACCATTGTAAATCAACGGGTTTGTGGTTGGCTTGGTGTTTACCTTTAATAGCATGCAAAGCATCTTCCTGTACCAAAGACACTAGAATGTAGAGGTGAAGACTCTCTGTAGGCACAAGCTCAACCTCTTCATATTCAATGACTTGTATAGGTGTTGTCTTCAGCAATGGGTCCTTGTCATCAGCTTGTGGAGAGCAACCTATAGTCTTGGCAACAGCCTGGGTTGTTTGTGGATTCCCATGGGACCCATTTGGCCAACATCTCAATTAGATGTAACCCAATCCCAGTACTGTAAACTTCATTTGGTTATAAGAGATGGCTAGTTGGGGGGTCCATCAGCCCCATTATTTGGTGATTTCATTTAGAGTGCCTTCATATGTATATTTATTTTAGGAACCTTCTATTGTATTAGGTTTCTAAACTATTCCTCAAATGCCCCTTAGTTTTATCTCTCTCTCTTCCCCTGTTACCTCCCTCAACCCCCTCTCTCTTCTTGATCCTCTTGTTCCAGACCCCCCATGTCCACCATAATTATATATTCTATTTTCCTTTCCTATGGACATCTATTTGCTACCCCCAGTCCCTTACTCTATACCTAACCTCTGTGATTATATGGATTGTAGCTTGGTTATCATTGACTTAATAGCTAATATTCCATGTATAAGTAAATACACACCATATTTGTCTTTCTGGTTCTGGGTTACCCAACTGCAGAGGATTTTCTTCTAGTTCTATCTGTTTACCTGAGAATTTCATGATTTCACTTTGTACCTGAGTTTTCTACATCTCCTCCGCAACTGAAATGCATGACAACCAAAGAAAACTAGAAAAGGACAGGAGCACTTTCTTGATGAATATAGAAATGTGTTCAAAATGTGAATGGCTTTGTGTATTCTGGTTTTCTATTCAAACAAATAACACTTTAGTAACAATCTATACAGTTTTTCAGTCCTGAACTCCAATCCTAATCTTCCTCATATAACTACACAAATTGTATTTGTAGTGATAAGTCAAGATGGAATGAATGAATTTTTTACTGGATTGAAAGATAGGGAATTGGTTTAAAGTATGTTTGCTTTTAAAGATCTATTTATTTACTTATCTACCTATTTATTTATTTTATGTGTATATGCAGGTCTTCATGAGTTTAATATGCCACATGTGTATGGATGCCTACAGAGGACACTGGAACTAGAGTTACAAATAGATGTAAATCTGGTGTGGTGCTGGGAACTGAACCCAGGTTCTCTGCAAGCATGGTAAGCACTGTTAACTTCTGACTTGTTGACCCAGCCCTCAAATATGTATGTTTCTAGAAAACAGTTTTACCTATCAGGTTTTTGCTGCATTCTTTCTAAATAGCTCATGTTCAAGAGCACATTTAACATGAACTTGAGTACTAATTATAAAAAGTGTGGCAGCTAAAAGAAAAGATGAATTAATAATTCAATAATAAAATATGTGCTTAAGGCCGGGCAGTGGTGGCGCACGCCTTTAATCCCAGCACTCGGGAGGCAGAGCCAGGCGGATCTCTGTGAGTTCAAGGCCAGCCTGGTCTCCAAAGCGAGTTCCAGGAAAGGCGCAAAGCTACACAGAGAAACCCTGTCTCAAAAAACCACACACACAAAAAAAATGTGCTTAAAACAAACTCAACAGTTTAGATAGTCTATTCAAGATTATCTAAATTATCTACCAAAGTTATATTCAGGGCAGTTGCCAAAATAGAAATATTATGATTAAGCCTTTAAAAGTATTTTAAAATATATTGCACTAAAGTATATATTATTTGTAATACACAATTTGTATATATAATTTTAGTGTGATATATGCATCTCCCTCTTTCTTTCCCCCACCCCATGTACATATTTTAAGTTTTCCCAAAGAACTGACAACAACCCATTTGCCTGAACAAAAGAGCCAACATACAAGGCATGACCTCAACAACCAACTTTCTGCCTTGGAAACTGGGCAAGGACAGTCAGGTTGGTTTATTAAAGATACCCTTTTCCTCATACTTTCTGCTCCTCGGTTCCTTCAGCTGTTTTTAAATAGGCTCTGCTCTGAGCCATGTAGTTCTTATCATCAAAATCTCTGCATATGAACCTTTAACTCACTTGCAAAAACTCTGCAGCTTACTACATGAAATCAGAGAATGGCCACAGGAAAGTGAGACAAACACACAAATCAGCACAAAAATAAAACCTTCAGATGTGCAATAAGAGCAAAGAGTTGCAAAGAAAGGGAGGGCTTCCGCCTCATGTTGTAACTACAAGTCCCACTGAAATCCTTTATTTGTCTTGCTGCATATAAAATGTGTTCTTGCTTCATATTAAAATCATGTCAATGATCTATCACAACAGACCCAGATGCAACAAAAGAAAAATGTTCTCCAATTCACACTACAGTACGGACAAAGGGCTTAAGTTTAATATCCACTACTCCATAAATGAAGTCTCTCAGGTACCCTTGCATTCTCCAGTTTAGAACATTTCAGCATTTGGATGACTCCTTCGTTTAGGGCTATTATTTGTAACAGGTCCTGCCTGCCCTCTCTCTTACAATGCTCTATAGAATGAGGAACAAATGTATTCCCCCTACAGTTAAACAGTTTGTGAATTAAATACATCTACCCAGAGGTAGATAAGTAAAATCTCACTTTCTGCAAGTTTTCCAGATGTCCTCCCATCCGTTTCCTTCCCTTAAGGCAAAGAAGAACCAATGTAGAAAGACCTGATGTTTTAAATAATTCTCTTTCTGTCCAGCAGTTTTTTCCTGCAAAAGTCAGGGTATGTGCATAAGGCGGCTCCTTCTCTCTCCAGCAGACAGACTAGTGTTGACTGTCATTTCTACTGTGTAAGAATGAAAAAGATTTGATTCTCTCAGGCAAAACAGCTACCACAGACATATCAACTAACTTCCTTGACAGCAGAGATGCTGACAGCAAAGTTTCATTAGGCAAACTGTGCTTTTCCCATGCAGTCCCTGAGGCCAAAGCCCATGAGTGAGTCAAACTTAAGTGTTCCTGCAGTCATTTCTATTAGGCTGCTGACACATGTACAAATGGAGTGCTACAGTTTCAATCTAGAAGGTTCTGCAAAGGCTCAGGGATGAAAGACTTCATCCGCATTTGGGTATTTGGAGGAGGGAGAAGGTTTAAGAAGCCATGCTTATGATGGGTCATTTTTGTTCTTCCTCTTTCAGCCATGATGTGAACAGCTTGGCGCTGCCTTTTATTCTTGCCCCTGTCTTCCAACACTGGAACCCTAAAAGCAAGGGACCCGTGAATGATGGACTAAAACTTTCAATACTATGAACCAAACAAACTGTTTCTATTTAAACAACAACAAAATCCATGTAGTCTCCTGACCTTCCAAGCTGAATGACATTCCCACAACAAGGGTCCATTGTTACTAAAACCCAGTCTCCAAGAAGTCCAGAGGACATAGCTACTCTCTGCCATTCAAGTCCTAGGTGGGATGCAGACACCTGAAGTGCTCATAAATTTAAGGGAAAGTGCTTACAAGTCATGTGCTAAGCAGGATGGCAGAAAGAGGTAGAAATTAATCCTCCACCACCAAACAGCTCAGAATGAAGTCTGTCACTCCAGCGGTCTGGAAGCTAAGACTGGCAGACCAACAGTTGAAGGGAAATATATATATATATATATATATATATATATATATATATATATATATATATACTTTAAACAAATTCCACTTATAAGTTATGAGATTGATAAAAACTTTCCAAATTATACTGATTTTATACCTTAGCTCTGTGTTGTGTAAGAAACTGAGGCTTTCTCAAAGGGTCTATTTTTAAACAATATTTCTTAACTCTTATGTTGGAACAATGTTCTGAAGGTACAGACTCACTTCATTCTTTTAAGTTTTTACTATGATGGAAGTAGATTCTAACTTATGAAAATAATGTAAATGGAATTTCACTGAAAGGGTTATTCGTATAATGTTTCTATATTATCTCCTAAGGAATAGTGCCCCAATCAATTTCTGCCCGAAGTAGTCAAAAGACTTTGGTCAAATTCCTTTTACGGATTAAGACTCAAGTCAATTGCTATTAGATATCATATACAATTTCTACCTAGTTAAATATCTATGAAAACCTTCAAGTGAAGTTAAAATTTTAACTTTTAGAGTATCTGCCTTTCAATATATATTGGAATTTAAATATCATTTAAAGTTGAGTCCATCTGATACAATATACAAAATGTGGTTTTTTTAAAGAAAACTTGGAATGATTGTTTCAACACAAAACTCAAATGCAGAATTTTCTGCTGAGAGTACACGTATGAATTTTTAAAGATCATAGTATCCCCAGGCTCATTTATTAGCACATTTTAAGCCCTAAAAAAGTGTGGTGCCTTGCATTATGTTATGAGGGAAGATGAGACATCCATGGTTTCACTTTTCACTGCAGGATAAAAATAGTTTAATAAGCACTGGATAAACACTCTGTGTCTTTGTGACAGTGTGTTTTGCTTTTACAGATAATGTATTTTGCAAACAAAGCCTGTAAGGATAATAGATTCTCCCAACTGAGCACAGGCTCTCTGTCTGACTGGAAAGGGGTGAAAATAAAAGGTCAGCCGCCATCAGCACTCTCTGATGAGTCCTCTTCATTGTCCCGCAAGGTCATTGCAATCTGACAAATATTTATTACAAGCACTTCGTATGGACCCAAACCATAGTCTGGGGCACTTATTAGTTTTTGTTCATGTGTTCCAATAAACAAATTTTGAAGTACTCCACTTTTTGCTGCCTGATTTACAGAGAGGAGGAAATAATCATTATAAGCAGATCCAAGCTGTCACACCAAGCAGGAAGAGTGTGTTCTGCTCCATTGTTGAAAGTCCTGAATGAGCTGCTCTGTTGACTCTCAAAATGCAGGATTGTGTTATACTGTTTTGTACAAAGAGGGAAGTATTTTTTTTTTTTTGCTTTATCCTCTATTTTGGACACTGGGAACTTATATATGAAATATGAACTTACTCTTGGTGACAGCGTTTAGGAAAAACTGAAGGTTCCTATTATTCCTAATGGTTTTTGATATATTTTTGTTGTTCATGTTCTTGACCATGGAATCTATTGCAAGGATAATCTCATTTTATAACAAAGTAATGGGGGTCACAGGGACTAACATCGCTATGATTTTGTTATTCAATGTTGACAACTTGAGAATAGAAACATGGACCAAAAAAATGTGTAACAAAAGCCTGGCAAGGAGAGAGGGCAGTGTCTCTTAATTTCAATATTCTGGAGGCATAAGTGGAGGGTGAGGATCATAAATTCATGGCCAGTCTAGGCTACACAGTGAGTTCAAGCTCATCTTGGCAATGAAAAACAATGGGATATAATGAAACCAAAACCAAAGCCAAGGCAGAAGCTACACAATCGCCCCTAAACCCTGAAGATGGAACCTCATCAAGGATAAGATACCTTGTAAGTGATTCTCCGGTGTTGTTATGTTGTAACAGGTGAGAACCAACACTCCTCTTGAGAAAGACTTAGATCTAGGTACAGAATCTTGCAGACACCTTTCTTAAATGGATTTTCACCTGTGGCTCAAAAGTCCCATGCTATTGGAAGCCCTGACCATACTCCTCACACATGTAGGGTCTCAGATTGGCTGAGATGAGAAGATGGAATTTGAAGTTGTCCCTGTGGTTGAAGGGTGTCCTGCAGTGTTCACACTCACGTGACTTCTTTTTGTGAACTCTACTGTGATCCAGCAGGCTCTATTCATAGGTAAACACATTGCTGCAGACTGTACTCTTAAGAGTTTTTTGCTCATGTGGATACAATGGATTCTCAGGTTTGAGGAATGCAAAAACCTCTTGCTTCATTCAAAGGGTCTCTCTCCTGTGTATGATCCCTGGTGCATCATAAACTGAGAAGTAAGTTTTAAAAATAAAACTCTTTTTGTGCTCAGTGCACCCACACTGGGCCTGGCATCTTGTTTCTTGGCCAGTAAGATGACTAATTCATTTTATAGGTCAGCCATTTTTTCTATATTGTCCATATATGAGGGCTCTCCTTAGGAAGTGGGGGAGTTGTCTAAAGACTCAGATGGTCTCTATTCTAAGTTAATCTCTTCTTTCCAAAACACAGATGGAAGGTGTGATAGCATCCTTCCTGGGACATCATCTCATTCTTCATCCTGACAGAATCAGGACCCTGTGGCAGCTGAGAGTCCTGAAGTATAAGTGCTTCTTCCTTCTCCTCGTCTTCCATTGAATCCCTCTTGGATTTTGCTTACATCTCAGGCATTCTACCTCTCTGGTCTCAGAAATGGTCTTTGACAGAATTTCCTCTTCCTGGCCAGTGGACAGCTCAAACTCTGGCAGATTCTGCAGGTCTGAACTGGCCTGACCCCAGAGAAGATGCTCCTTATTCTCATTTGATAGATGCTCTTGGGACAACTTCATGATATCATCTGTTTAACACTCTTTGGCCTCAGCCATCTCAATACTGGAACCCTGAAGTAGGAATATCTATCCTTGAGAGAAAATTATGGATCATCTGCTGGGTTGCCTGATGTTCCTCAGTAACTTTCTAGATCTCTGGAGCTCTTCATTACAATCTCTTTCACTAATATGGTGGCATTGAGATCATGAACAACTCCATCACCAGCTGGCTCAGGAGCTCCTCCTTCTTTGCAAGTCTGGCCTCAGCCACTGACAACACAACTCAGAGAATTACCTTGGATCCTGTAAGGGGTCAGAACTCCCTGGAGAGTTAAATTTGTTGAGCTTCACATGCCAAGTCTCAGGGTTATAGTATTGCTTTTTCTGGACAAGTTTCCTGGGATAATAGTCACAATGGCTGTTCTGCTCTGACCCCACCTGAGGGCACGTTTGTAGCCATGTCTCCCTGTGCATTCTTACCTGCAGTTGTATCATGTCAGACATCATCTCTTTCCAAGGTGCCTCATCCGAGATCTGCCTCCAAAGTGTCTATATTCTATTAAAAGGAATTTAAAAAACTATTAAAACTTGCACTGGCAGAAAAATATCATTGCATTTTTCATTTGCATTGAGTAAGCATTTAGAACTGAAAACGTAGTTTTCTGTGTGTTTTGAAGAGTGTTTAAAACAATAATGATATTCACAAATGCATAATTCAACAAGAAGAGGGGACAAAAATATTAAACCAAAAAAAAAAGCATTTTCAATTATCTCAGGTCAAATTTTCTGTTATTTTGAGGTGGGATCTCACTATATAGTCCAGGCTGGCTTCAAACTCATGATCCTCTTGCTGTAGCCTTTCCAAGTACCGGGATGATAGGTATGTGCCATGCCATGCATACAAATTTTTTAAATAAATTTTTTCAATGTGTGTAGATTTTTTTGCCTGAATATATATTGGTGTACCACATATGTGCCTGACATCCTTAGAAGTTAGAAGAAGGCATTATATTCCCTGAAACTGGAATTATAGATGGTTCTGAACCAACATGCAAATGCTGGAAATTGAACCCAGTCCTCCCTAACAGCAGTGAGTTCTCTTAACTGCCAAGCCTTTTCTCCAGCC
This sequence comes from Peromyscus eremicus, assembly GCF_949786415.1. Lineage (NCBI taxonomy): Eukaryota > Metazoa > Chordata > Mammalia > Rodentia > Cricetidae > Peromyscus > Peromyscus eremicus. The sequence goes on from NC_081428.1 coordinate 33,501,900, forward strand.
TCCAACAATTTCTTATTAAATTACAGATTTACAGGAACTAGTCTTTATGACTGCTAAGTTCCTATTGTCAGTATTTTTAATGGATTCAACTTAAGAATTTGAGTATAAACAAACCTTTAAGTTGATAAAATTAACTGACCAAATATTAACCAAGACCTTTTATGTGCAAGTCCAACTGAATATATATCTATTAGCAGGCAAAAGTCCTAAAAACAAAAGTTAGGACTGTTAAACACATAATTGAATATATACTATAAATTAATCTGTAATGCATCATACATGGCAGGTATATAAATCCTATAAGAAACAAACTTACCATTAACTAGCCAGAAGTTTCAGAATGCAAGTTTATAGGCTATTTTTAATTTTTATGTTTGTTTGGGCTATTTTCATAGTGTCCATTGGTAAGTCAGTTAATTATCACATGGTAATTTGTTTAAGTAATTAGTAATCCAAGCATTATGTTTAAAGGATTTACATTAAAGCAGAATGGCTCAGACAGGTTTGGTGCCACAAGTTCCTGATCACAGCACTTAAAAAGTTGAAGCAAGAAGATCATGAGTTCAAAGCCACCCTAGACATCACAGCAAAGTCCTAACCTCCCCAAAAACTGTTTCTGAATTATGAGTAGATCTAGCCTCTGAAGAACAAGTAACAGTCTGAAAAATATGATACAATTCTATCTATGATTTTCTGCTTTGACAGATAGATAAAAATATCTGGGATGTTTGGAAAATGAAATCCTCAAGAAAAATTAGTAACTACCTTTCCTTGATTATGACTTCCTTTGGAAAATTACGGTTGTAAACAAACAGATCTCTCCCTCCTGCCAATTCCCAAATAACCACTCAGAGGCTTATATTTATTATAAATGTTCCACCCATAGCTCAGGCTTATTACTTACTAGCTCTTACACTTAAATTAACCCATAATTCTTACCTACACCCATATGGTTGGTGGCTTCTTACCTCATTTTTACAAGTCTTACTTCCTCGGTGTCTGGCTGGCTACGCAGCTCTCTTCCTTTCTTTAGTTTGGTTGTCCCACCCGTACTTCCTGCCTGGCTACCAGCCAATCAGCTTTATTAGTGAGAGTGAGAGCAATGCACATTCACAGTGTACAGAAGGACATGCCATAGCACATGGTAGTATTAGTCAAAGTCTTAAGGAGATTTAAACTATAAGGCAAATAAATGCATTGAATATAGCAAAAGAATTATCTTCAAGAGTATTTCTGGAACTCTACTATTTTTCATTGTACTGTGAAAGGATATTACAATGGACCACACTGGATTGCTTGGATTGTACTATTGCATAATTGTGAAACTGAACCTCCACCAAACAATCAACCAGATGTCAGATGCAATGTGTGAGACATCAATAAAAAATAGTTCATTACATATGCACATTAGGAAAAGTAATTAGAAACAAAACCATACCAGAAAAGTATCATTTGCATGATTTGTGCTCATATTCTACAAAATAGACATAAAGCCAAAGATAAAAAGTTCTGGCAAGCTGGGCAATGGTGGCGCACGCCTTTAATCCCAGCACTCAGGAGGAAGAGCCAAGTGGATCTCTGTGATATCAAGGCCAGACTGGTCTACAGAGTGAGATCCAGGACAGACACCAAAACTACAGGAAGAAACCCTGTCTCAAAAAACCAAAAAATAAAAAATAAAAAAAGGTCTGTCATTAATGGATTTAGTTTAGTGGAATGTTGTATATTGTGATTAGAGTGACGATCTGTGCCTGAATCACTGTAAATGCACCTACAATAGGTCTTTGCTCTGGAAAGCACAGAGATCTTTCATTAGTGATTGTAAGAGTTAGGAGAAACTTAGTCTTAATGTGAAATAATTGGGGAACAACTGAAATCTTCTGAATGGATCTAGCTACCAGACACCAGATACTAATGTACTTGTACAGAGAATGTCCTGGATGGATGGTAAATGCAATAATAAAAATAAAAGTGCAGATACAGAGATACTCGTTACTATAATCCATATTAACCATAAAATTTGTCTCAGAGTATATGGGGTAAAGAAAGAAGACTCATCTAATTCTGAAACCATTCACAAAGAAACCTCCAGCAAGAGGTGGGAAGTAGTACCTGTTCAACCATCAATCACATATGTTTTTTCTTCTAAAGACTCAATATGTATTTGTTTTACATACCAACCGCAGATCTCCCTCTCATCCATCCTCCCATTTCCCCCAGTCTCCCCCTGACCCACCTGCCATCCACTCCTCCAAAAGGGTAAGGCCTCCCATAGGGAGTCAGCAAAGCCTGGTGCATTCAGTTGAGATAAAAAGACCTCCATGACTTAAGAGTTTTAAATGATGTGAATTAGATAATTCAGAACTGCTTAATTGACAGCTTTCTTTGAACACTAGTAAAATATGAATAATTAAAATAATATCATCCTAGATAATAATGTTGTTGAAACATACTTGTCATCTGATTTTAAAGACCTTATTTAGCTTTACCTTATAAACTAGAGTAAGCAGGGAGGTAATATCAGCTTCATTTTACAACAAACATCTAAGTTGTAGTACAGTCAAACACCTTGAGGTAGAAACATAGCAGGTGTTAAGACCAGGTACTAAAGGGTGGCACCCCCCACAAGGGCTGGACCCTCTCACACCGAGCAAGAAAATGCCCATAGTCTTACCCACAGATCAATCCAATGAAGCCAATTCCTCAAGTAAGGTTCCCCTTATTTAGGTGACTCTAGTTTGTGCCAAGTAGACAAAAAAGTATCTACCACACTGGCAATCCCTAGAGTACATGCAACTCCCAGGGAGTGTTCCATCACTGATTGAAATCAGATCCAGGCATTTCACTGAATCAAAAGAATTTTCTCACCTGATTCACAATATTAATATACATTTGGCTCAATATTTTATAATCTTTCTCATCCAAAAGTTACTTCATTTGTAGTGTGATGACATATTTCTTCAAAGATCCTATCTAAATGAATGTCTGCTTCTGTTGTTGCTGGTGCCCTCTGATAACGTCTTCATGTTCCCCTCCTTGTTCATACTGACCTTATATCAACTTCTTTGGGCAAAGACAAAAAAGAACACTAATGCTAAGGGACAAAGGTCTTGCAGACAGGCTATATCCTGCTCCCATTTGTACAGCCAGACAAACTCTTGTCCTGACCCCAGCTTTCATCACAAAGTTCCAATTCTCTTAAATGGCAGAAAGCCATGAGATATTGAGCAGTCTTAAGGAGGAGTTAGATAATCAGAAGGCAATAAAACTATAACTGTGCCTTGGTGGGTGGGTATTTCTCTTAATGGTTAGAACAACCCTTTATGGATAAACATTCTTAAGTCAGCATATGAGCTCTTACCATTATATCATAGAGACCTTGGTGCATATTCCCACATAATATGCACTAGTGAAGTTTTTGCATCCTCAAAAAGCCATAGATTTAGTATATCATTTATATTATAATTTTGATCCTCCCTTGTGGACTTTTCTAGGGAATCATGAGAATCCATATGTAGCAGGACACACTTACACAATATCATTACCCTAAAGGGGAGATCTGGTCCATAATGACTTGGGAAAAAAATCAATCATTTTGCCCTCCTCATAAATATCCATTAAAACTCCTTTAAAATCAACAACACAGAACTCACTCCCAACACTGCCTCTGGTTGGGGCAGACAACTCTAGCTCTCCTTGGAATATATCCTTTGCTTTGTTTTGCTAACTAAACTTGTGATTATGTTGTCTGTTTCTCCATAAAATTCTTTCCTTCAAGAGGCAAGAACAGGGAAGAAGTAGCATTTCTACCACTCTCAGTTATATAGTTGGCAGTTGTATGAAAAGAAAAAGTCATAGCACACTAAATAACAAAAATGTTTTCCTAGCCCTAATTAAAAAATGGCAAGGTTAGAAAAATCCTCAATCTGTATTATGGTTCAAACGTGGAACTCTTCCAAAGTTCATGTTACAGCTTAGACCTATTGTGGCTATATTAAGACATGGGACTGAGCCAGGCATGGTGGCACCTTCTCATAATCCCAGACCTTGGGAAACTGAGGCAAGAAGATCACAAGGTCCAGGGTACATGGTGCTACATAGCAAGACCCTGTTACAAAACAAGCCATTAAAATTAGAGGAGGAGCCTGTTGGGAAAGTGATTCAGTCTTCACTGGCAAGACTTGGATGCTAAGTCAATAGTGGTACAACTGGTGTAGAGAACACCACTTTGTTTCTGATGAGAACAGAGTCTTGCTCCATAGGAGGATTGTGCCAAGTACTGTGAACTTAGTCAAAGGTCCATGAGTAGATAAATCATAGACACTAGGGGTGAACCTACTCTTTCTGTTTTGCTAAATGGCCCTGTTGTCAAACTGCCTCATAAATATTAATGTTTGTACCCATACAGTAGTGCTATCCTCAGTCTTGATCAAAGAAGATTCTCTTAGCATCAAATGACAGTTAATGCAGAGATTCATAACTGATCATAAACCTTCAGGGATAAGCCTTAAGTAGGACAACCACATCACCTCATCCAAGGTTCAGGGAATATCATAGAGCAGGGGCTGGAAGGAATTAAAAAGCAGAAGGAGGAAGGAGGGAAATGAAAAGCTGTCTTAGGAGCATGGCATGGCCATAATACTCATGAATTCACAGGGTCTCCAACAGCTTGCAAAACTGACTCCTTAAACATTCAGTCACGGATTGGGAGAGGATCATCTCATGGTTCCTGGATGAGGAAAGCTATTGGCAGTTAAGAGCTTCTGGGGAAGAGAAAGTCATGCCTCTCAATGATACAGCCATTTGTGAGTTACTGACACTCCGGTGGGTAGCACTGTACCACCACTCACACAAGTGGCCCAGGTAAGTCTAGTCATTCACAAAGCAAAAATTAAAATAAGACAAAAGACATGAAAATAAAAACAAGTAAAACACACAGAAAAAATAAAACAACAAGATATGAAAGTAGGATGGGTACTTGATAGAAGAATGTGGGAGACTGGTGAGTTGGAAAATGAGTCTGACCAAAATCTATTACATAATACATGAAATTGTAAAAGACTAAACTAATTTTTAATTTTTTACAAAGTCTCTCAATGTATCCTTGGCTGTCCTAGAACTCTCTGTGTAGAACAAACTGGCCTTTGAACTCCCAGAGATTCACCTGTCTCTGTCTCTCGATTGCTGGGATTATACCACCATGCCTGGCTTAAAAAATAAATTAATTTTTAAGGAGATTTTCTGACTAATATGTGCAGACATGGTACTCCCTAGAGAATAAATATTCCACTCAAAATGGAATGTTCAGGAAGTTGGAGGTTGAAGTAAGGTAACAAAGAAGATTCTTTGAAGATTCGTGCAGTATCACTAGCAAAGAGATATGCAATTGTGAGCTATGACAGGGCAATGTATTATAATTCACCAAAGAAAACTCTGGTAAAAATGTCTACCTGCCTTCAGGATGAACTGGATGTGGGTGGTAAGAGAAAATAGAGACCAGATGAGCATGACACTAAGTTTCAAGCATGAAAATCTGTGCACTGGTATCTTTGACTAAAATTGTAGAAATACCTGAAGGAAAGTATTTGTACATACTTGAATTGTGGTTTCCCAAGGTGGTCCAAATTAGTAATAAATTCACATTCTTCCATAAGCCTGTGCTTTTCAGGGTGATCAGACCTCTCACCAAGAATAAATAGCAAAGATGATATGATGTCACATCCATAATTCCGTGTCTTAATCTATTCAGGATGCTCCTAGAAAGTAGCCAAATCCTTGTGGTTTATAAACAATATTTGTCTCCATTCTGGAGATTCTGAAGGTCAAAATCAAGGACTAGATTCAGTTTGGTAAAGGTTAGCTTCCTCACAGATACCTGATCTGTATGTTCCTAAGATGATGAAAGACATAAGGAACTTTCCCAAGCTTCTTCAGAAGGGCACTGGTTCTATTCAGTAAGGCTCTACCTCTACTTCATAATCACTTCCCAAATGCCCCTACATCCTAACACCTAGGTTGTGACTGTATTAACAAGGGGATTGGGATGGACATAAACATCCAGACTACAGTATTAGGTTAGAAATCCTGTTAGTTCCATCTTGTGATATATTCCTTTCTCTGCTAGCTTTGATGAAGCAATTTTCCATGTGGAAAAATACCACAGGTCCCAAACAGTGGGCAGGCTCCAAAGTCATCAAGGAAACAAGGATCTTTGTATAAGAATCCTCAAGCAGGGCGGCGGTGGCGCACGCCTTTAATCCCAGCACTTGGGAGGCAGAGCCAGGCGGATCTCTGTGAGTTCGAGGCCAGCCTGGGCTACCAAGTGAGTTCCAGGAAAGGCGCAAAGCTATACAGAGAAACCCTGTCTTGAAAAACCAAAAAAAAAAAAAAAAAAAAAAAAAAAAAAAAAAAGTCTCTGCTTAAGGCGCAAAGCTACACAGAGAAACCCTGTCTCGAAAAACCAAAAAAAAAAAAAAAAAAAAAAAAGAATCCTCAAGCATTAGGCACAGTGGCACACTTCTGTAATCCTAGCATTTGGAGTGGAGGCACAAGGATCAGGAGTTCAGAGTTATCATTGGTGACATAATAAGTCTGAGGCTAAATAATTAATGACATGAAGATTTTGTCCTCTGGAAATATAAAAGAAGTTTATAAACCTTTGGCCAAATTAACCAAAAGAAGGGAAGAGAAAAGATATCTCCCTACAAGTTTTTAGTCAGGGTAGCCTGAGAGGTCTCCAACATAACACAGGCTATTTTCATTGACCCTGGTTACCTTCCAAAACCACATGATTAAACCCTATTACTCACGCTTTGTCTGCAGGACATAGAGGAATTAATCTCAAACCAACCAGGAAGCTTCTTCACTTCCGATGCAGACTGATAAGGAGAAAAGATACCAAGGACACAAAGGATCTTACCCAACATTGGCCCCTGCATTCTGCAATACCAAAATTCCAGAGAAGATATGCCCATTTGTTTAATAGAGGCCTGTTTTGTTTTTTTTGTTTTTTTTTCTGGATTTGAGACCAGCTCTACAGGAGTGAATTTCATGCCTGGTCCTGAACCCTGGTCAAAAGCTCATGGCTGGGAAGGTCGTAAGACCTAAGATAAAACTTGCTATTGTTACGTTTGCTAAATGATAATTTTGTTAAGTGTCTTCTAAATATTTATGGTTACACCTTTAGATGTGAGCTGCTTTCAACCTTGGTCATAGAAACTTCCTTCTGCAATGTGAAAGCAGTCAATGAAAAGATGCATTAATCGTCAAAGTGCTGAGAATAAGAGACTGAGTGTTCAGTCCTAAGCAGGACATCAGTATCAACGCCCAACTACCATCAAGGCTCTGGAAAGATCACAGAAGATGAAGAAAGGATATAAGACACAGGGGATGGGTAAAAGTGCTGATAAATGCCATCTCTTGAACATGACATGGCTATCGAAATCATTAATTTACGACACCTGTCTTTACCTGCACAAAACCTACATGAGATCAAACCAGCTAACACACAAGCATAAATACAGTAAATGATCACAAGGCTGTACTCCTCCCTGAAAAGTTATTAGAAGCTAGTTGTTGGAGCAGGACTATCATTTTTTTTTGAAGACTTAGCCATTGGTAGAATTCTCATACTCTAGGGGATTGTCCTATACCCAGGAGAATAGAGTCAGCACTAATTGAACTTTGCAAATTATTTAAACAAAAGTTAAAGACATAAAATTGGGAAGGTCATGGAGAGATGTCTGCAAGGGGAATTTGAGGCATTGGATTGAGATACAATCATATTTCATTATATTTAAGTATGAAGGTCTCAAAAACAAAGAAAAAATAGAAAACATCTTTTGGTTTCTGCCATCTCCTTCACTACCAGTTTCAAGTTCCCAGAATCCCAGTTGTTTTATCTGTCATCTGTCTTATATTCAAAAAAAGAATGAATGTGGTAAATTTATTCCTAAAAATTATTTTGTCACAATGCACTAATCTGAGAAGAGAGAAAGCTTATATTTGAAGAGAAGAGACACTCTCTAATATTGATATCTATGCCATGCCCACAAATCCCCTTATGTCACTCCACATGGATGTCTATTGTTTGTGACTTTATAAATGAATGATTATATGTCCTTGTAATATTTAAATATAATTTTGTTTTGTTCAAGCTTTTGGTGATATATTTTAAAATACTTGATGGTGAACAAAGATTAAATTCATACATAAAGAAGACCATAAGTGAAATACCTGTGTGGCGTTTCTTTAACTTACAAGATGGATTTGATAGTTTAGTGTTGGCATTGCCCAGATCTCCTCAATGATGTCAGATGGCTTCTGCATGCTATTCCAAGGCACAATGCTATGAACTAACCAGAAGAGCAAATGCTTTCCTTTCTGATAAATTTCACTTGGCTGCCTGAAGTGTTTAATTATGCTCTTCCATTATAATATTGTAAAAGCAAATTTTAATATTAATCAAGTGTGCATAGAGTCTCTGGAAATTTTTCTCCCTTTGGAAGTAAACCAATACATATTTCAATGCAATTGCTTTGTGAAGAATAATGTAGTTTCCCAAAAAGTATCTAAATGGAGTGTGTAAGTGGAGTCATGATTTCCCCACTAAAATTGCTAGCAATGGCAAATATCAAGTAATTATGGACATGTGTGTACACATTTGATTACCTGCTATAGGTCTCAGTGGTGAAGGTAAATTAAAAGATAAGTCCAAATTATCTACAGGTATAAAACTTTATAGATTAATAATTTGTCTACTAATATATCATCATGAAGTTAATTCATTTGTATAAATAAAAATACAATTTTAGCTGGATGTGATAGGACACACATTTACTCACAACCCTAAGAGGAGAAAGCATAAAGACAGGTACAAACCAGGGTACACTGTTCATGATGAACATTATTCACAATATTCACAGAATTTCCTGATACATCACATCCTTCATGCCTCAGAATAATGACTACCAATTATACAAAATTTGTATTTCATCATTGTCTCTTGAGCTTTAAAAACTGTGGATTCCCAATCACAGGACCATAGCAAATATGATTTGCAGCTCGGGAAGAACCTAGACCAGAATTTTTTGTATGGTTCTGTGAGCAGCCCTAGTTAATGGCCACAGTTAGCAGGTTTGAGGGTGCACTCTTTTAAGCCTCAGCAACTGAAGTATCAGATAGAGCAGGTTCCAGAGAGGTGTGTAAGGAATGTATACACATCTCAAGCAACTCCTCTAGGAACCAAATCAATGGCTGTAGAATTTTCCCAACAAATCATGGACCAATAAAACTGGTCAGTGTGTGGGCATGATGAAAAATATATTTGAAGAAAAGCCACATGTACTAATAAGAGTGGAAGGATGGCTAGTTACTTACTTTAGACCTTTGAAAAGGTGATATGTCTCAAGAGGACTTCTCGGATAGCTTCAAAATATACTCTTTGGAATTGAACAGCCTAGGTGGAAAGTTATGTCTGAGAGAATTTAGGACACCGTAGCCTTAGTTTAACTCCAAGATTCTTTCTCCAAGGACAGAGAGAGAATCTGACAAACACCTTCAAACAAAACCAGGAGGCTTCCTCTTCTGTGTAGCCACCGGGCTACTCTCTCAGAGGTGGGTAGGGGAGAAGGGTTCCTTTTTAAAAGACAAAGCAAACTAAAAAGGCCCAATGTATCAATCTGGCTGTTCAGTATTTTTTATCCCTTTCCTAAAAGCAAGATAAGTGGTTTATCTGCTAATGTTGGGGTAAGCGTTGGGACTCCAAAAGCCAGTAAGAAGTCATTTTGAAATAAATAACCATTCATTAGGTGCAGAGAAAACAGCCTGGCACACAACTAATGGTGTACAATTTCTAGTCAGAACTCTTAGAATCACTGTGTGTTGGTAAGATTTTCAATGCTCTGCTAACATAAGGGACATAGAGTAATGGAAAGAAAGGTTGGTTTAGGCTCATGGCTTGGGAAGTTTCATTCTCTGGTAGCTTGATGTATTGGGATGGGTTAGATCTGAGGCAGAGCATGATGGTGGCAAGAGCATGTGGTAGAGGACCTAGCTAACTCCTAGCTGTCTGGAAGCAGAGAAACAGACAGAATGGGGTGAAAGGGCTGGAGGGAGGAGGGGGAAATGTACTCTTCGGGGATATGACCCCAGTGATGTACTCTCTCCAACCAGAATCTACCTTTTAACCTTTCCAACCTCTCAACACTGCCATCAAATTGTGAACCCATCAATAGATTAAGACATTAATCAAGTAAAAGCCTGCAGATCCAATAACTTCCCCAAAGCTGTATCTATGAACACGTCTTGCACAGACCAGCTAGCCTTTGACACACATGCTTTTTCAGGAGGCAGTTCACATTCAAATCAGAACACCCTCAATTTTTCTCTCCTCCCCCTTTTTTAAAACTGAGAGATATAAAGCAGCAGATCACAAGGAGAGAAGGCAAGATGTAGGGAGAGCAAGAGGGTCCTAGTGATGGGGGTTTGTGGTGCTGAGTATAAAGTCAGTATGGCCCCTTTCACTTGCAGGCTTTCCTGCAGCTGGTGTGAGCTGAAAACGCAGAACAAATTTGGGCAGTTAATCCTCTTCACAGTTCTTATTAGTAAAAGACCAGACATCTTACTTAATACGTTGAGACTATGATTGAAACAAAAAAGCCATAGAATCTGTTTCAAAAAAATCATGAATCACTGAGTTTCCCAGTGATCACAGAAGTTCAATCACTCTACAATCCAGGTATCTTCCATCCTTACAAGTACAGGATATCAACTGAGATTAAAATGCATTTTAATGAGCCCTAAAATAGCAAAGTCTGCAGCCTAGAGAGATGGCTCAGGTATTGAGAACGCTTATTGCTCTTTCAGAGGACCCTGGTTGGATTCTGAGTACCCAAACAGTAGCTCACAACCATCGGCAACTCCAGTTCCAGGGAATCTGATACCCTCTTCTGGCTTCTGTGGCCATCAGATATACATGGTGTAATATAGACATACATGCAGGCAAAACACTCACCTACATACAAATAAACAAATATTTCAAAAATAACACAAAATGTTGCTGGGTTTGTTGTTGTTGTTGTTGTTGTTGTTGTTTTTGGTTTTTCGAGACAGGGTTTCTCTGTGGAGCTTTGCACCTTTCCTGGGACTCACTTGGTAGCCCAGGCTGGCTTTGAACTCACAGAGATCTGCCTGGCTCTGCCTCTCGAGTGCTGGGATTAAAGGCGTGCACCACCACCGCCCGGCCAAAATGTTGCTGTTGAAGAAGAAAATCAAAGAAGATGGTGCTCAATATTCCATCGCTATAAGAATAATTCAAAGGAACTAGTTCAGTTAAGATTTAGTAACAATGTCTGCAAATGTACTCTTTATAGAGCTATCTACCAGAAGCAACAAGCAAGGCCTAATTTGCAACATCTGGGGAGGACTTCCACCTCCAAATTCAATTACAACAGCAGAAATTTCCTCTGTCACGTCAAATGAGTTGGTGGTGCGGTTCTCTTAAAAACTCACGGGATTTTTATCTATTGTTTTCTCACAAAGAGAGTCATGATCAAAAGACAAGGGGTCACCTGATTTTCATCATCATTCATTTGCTTTCAAGTTCTCCAGGCAAGCTTACAGAGGAGACAGCTGATTATAGCATAAACTGTCTCCACATCATAAAAGATGCGAGGACGATGCCTGAAAAGTCCAACTTATAAGGACCTGGGCTGGGAGAGCAGTGATTTGGAAATGATTCAGTTCTTAGACTTGTTCATAATGTTAAATACAGGAGACACTACATCGTTGTCCAGATTTTTTTCTAAGAGTATTATATATCCTCTTTGGATGACTTGAAGTCCTGCTTTATTTATTCATTCCAACATAAATTATTCTCTTCAAGTGAACTCAAGTCACGTAAACTCTGGCTTTCAGGAACCAGGGCATGCTTTCTTTAGGAGAAATGTGAGTTTCATCTCATTCCTTGAAAATTGAAAACTCAAATAGCCAACAGTCTCAGTGTCTGCAATCAATACCTACTTCAGTCACTTTTTGAGACTCTTTGACTCCAGTGTGAGTAGTAGTCTGGGGAGTATTAACCACTTGAATACTTTTTTTTTTTTTTTTTGCTATCATATCCAAACCCAAGATGAGCTATAGTAGAGAGATGCCTTTATTATAAGAGTCTGAAAAGGACTGGTTTGTTTTATTTATTTTTAGAGCCAAAAGCCAATTCCAGGATGATGGATTGTGTCGGTTTGACAGCACCAAACACTGAAATTCTTCATTCCTTCCAAGGTTTCACAGGGCAATGACTGCAATTTCTTTTACAGTTTGGCCTGTGAAATGCCTTAACTCTTACCTGAATAAGCTGATCCCCAAAACATGGTATCAGGATCAGGATCTGTCCTGACAATTCCTTTTCTCCTGATAGCCTCAATAAGTGTGAGAATAGGCCCAATAAAAGACATACTTTTTTTTAATTTTAAGAGATTTTTTTTTTCAATTGGAGTTGAATAAACCTTCTGATTGAATTTATTCAGGTCAGCAACTTACTGAAGGATAAAGCTGTTTTGGCTTTGGCCCCAACAATGACTGTGTTATTGGGCCAATCTCAGCTGTGGTTCAGATTGATTGACTTAGACTGTGCCAGATTGAAGGAAACCTTAGGAAAGTTTATACTTACATGGATACCTTTCCACTTTTGCAGAAACTTGGCACTATGATTGGCACCAATAATCATGAAGACCCAGGAAGTAGTTGTTTCTTGGTCACTGAGGGATAATTGCACAATCTTTTAAAATCTTGTGTTCTCCCAAACATTATCATGTGGGTCATAGTAACTTCCTGATGCTTCTTTACAATAAGGTTATAAATGAGAATCCTTCTCTCTATACCTTCTTTCATGCTTACCCCTTCTTATAAACAAGTAATTTATAACCTTTAAGAATTTTCACTGAAAGGATTGTAGAAACTCAGTAAAAAAGATGAATCACACTTTTTCTCTTTCTCGTGCATCCTTTACTTCACTCTTTGAAATATTATGGGTACTCATTAAAAGGAAGTTACTCATGGTCAATGTCAATATCAGTAGGAACGCTTGAGGAACCATTACAATAATAAATGATTTGCTGAATAATGATGTTATTTGCTGTTGTCTTAATGAGTATCATTTTTGTACAAACTTTTACAAAGTGAAAACTGAGATTTATTCAAATGATATCTATCCAAGTGAAAAAATAAAATAATTCATAGCAAACTAGATTGAGTAAAGGGCAGTTCCTTCTCTTAGAGAATTCAATTTTAGTGTTAAGACTTGCTACACACACTTAATAGGAGATTTGAAAACTCTCTTTCATTGTGATGTAATGAAGAAAGACTAAAAAAATTACATTGAATCCGCACAGATTCATAGATGTTCACATTCCACAAGTATGATAGTATATATCATTTATTTTATCTTCAGTCGAGAAGTGGATAACTGCCTCCAGTCCTAACATCATTTACTTTGTGACATTGACCCTTCCTTTCCCCATTTCCTTCAAAGTTAAGCTTACTTTTCTGATGTATGAAAACAATATCTATCTCACAGAGATGTTTTAAACATTTATTAAAATATCATGCCTGTCACAAAGCTAGAACGAAAGCATTAGTTTCCCCCAAAGGGGTGGGCATTGCCACTGCTTAAGAGACATGACTCACAAAAGGGCAAGTCATTTCCCAATGACTTTAGAGATTAAAGTACATAAGTGTAGCATCCATATCCTCTGTCCTATGATTTTTTCTGTTCAATATAATATATATAAGTTATATATAATTTTACATAAGAACATATTGATACACCTGAGTGTCTATGAAAATCTATAAGTACATTGTATTTATGTTTATCAAGGCCACCATCATATATGGCTGTGATAAATGATATATAGCACTCTTCTAAAACTATGTAACCGTAGAGTGTGTTGTTCTGTGCTGTTATCACTCAAATCACAGACAAAACACACAGAATTTTACAACAGAGGAGAGCCCAATTGTTTACACTGAAATAAGAAACAAGATACATTGAAGTAGACCTTCTAAGTCTCAATATAAAGATGTTATAGAAGTCTTAGGTCATAACCTCATATATATAAGCATATTTTCAGCTATGTTTGATACTTTGAAAGGAAGCTTTGCTAAGCAATTACCAAAAGGCATTTGTATTGCCCAGAAAGTACATTTCATAGAATATAGGATAGAGACTGACACTTGATTTTGTCTCTAAGCTTTTGTTCATACTATAATTTTTCTTGCACAGATACACACTGTATAGCCAAGTTTGGCTTCAAACTCACAATGATTATCCTGCTCAGACTCTTAAATGTGTTGGGGTTGTTTGTAAACACTTATCACCATACCAGGCTCATAATGTGATTTCTATATATTGTTATATCTACCCTTTCCTCCATTTTGAGGTAAGGGATAGTAAATATAGAAAGCAAAAGAAATGTAAGGAGAGTAAATAATGGAAATAAAGCCAACGCTTAACAACATGCATAGTTGTTTCATTGTCCTACAGGACATGATTTCACCTGAGATCAAATTAAATCTTAATTAAGTGTTCTGATATCAGTAACATGTATCGCATAGTAAAAGTTTTTCTGCTGCTCTTTGTGACATGGAGCTAGAAATTTGTAAGCTACATTTGAGCCTCAACTTGCTTATTCCCTGTTGGATATTGCCACTAGAAGGACCTGGAAAGTCAGGAGAGAAAAGACCCACTGCTCTTTGTCAGCTAACTGTCTAGTCCCAATGGCTCCAGCAACAAATAATGACACTTTAGCATGTATAGTTCACTCCAATGCCAGATCTTCCACAAAAGCCTTCAATTCCAGAATTATGTTTTAGACTCATTTACTAAGTACTTGGCTATTATCATAACCATAACAGCTTTTTTCTTTCTCTCTAACTTGAGCTCTGTCAGAAATCTCAAGAGCTGTCATACTATCTCTTAGCTCTCTCCAAAGAATTCTAAATAGGTTGGATAATTTTTTGTGATTACTGGAGAGTACTCAAGTAATTAAAATAAATTTTGTCTCAACACTACAAGCTATGTAGCATGAGATACTATTTCCAACCCTGCTTAAAGATGTCCATAAAAATATTATTTAATGAAGTAATTAATTCAGAATTGTAATTTTCAAAAAATTTATTCTCTTGAGAGCTTCTATGTGGTTAGCAATTTTCTTTCATGTATGCAGCATCAAGTGTAACAGAAAGCTAAACCACTGCACTGCTCACATATGTTTTTCCTGCTTTACATGTCAAAGTCTTTGGGTTCATGTCTTTTCTTTTTTCCTATTCTCTGTTCAATGTTATGAAGAGGTTTGTGTGTCATTTACTAGGACTGATAAAGTAAGTATAGATAAAATTTTATTCTCTCCTAGAATTTTTGTTTAATTTCTCACACAAGTAGTGAAAGAAAATATTTTCAGCTCTAAATTATTTCATAAACAGAATAAATATTTAGATACCTTGAATTTTTCATGTTGAGGATTTTTAATCTTTTAAAAATAGGTATAAAAATAACAATAAATTCCAATATGCTCACTGTGATGGTTAATTTTATATTTTAGATTGTCTGGGCCACAATAACCAGATTGTGGCCACGTATTATTTTGGATGTTTATGTGAAGTGTTTAGGGGATGAGGTTAACATATAAAGAACTTAGAGAAAGCAGGTCACTCTCCATGATATCAGTAGCCCTCATTAATTAAGTGGAAGGCCTGAAGAGAACAGAAACCTCACTTGATCTGAACGTAGGGGATTCTGGGGAAATACAGGCTGTAAGTACTCAAAACTTCAACTACAACATGGATGCAACATGCATTCATGGTTCTGCCTGCATATCTACATATCTGCATATTTTGGGACTTAACAGCCTCTATGAAAGTCAGTTCTTTAAAATAACTCTTTGTGTGTGTGTGTGTGTGTGTGTGTGTGTGTGTGTGTGTGTGTGTATCACATACACAAAATCTGGAAATTGTTAAATTATGTGTAAGTGTAATAATTTAGAGTAAACATATGTATTGTCACTGACCAACTATCCATGTTCTCTAAAAATGACATTTTCCTACATACTAGGGATACCACTGTTGATGCCAGCACTCAGGAGGCTGAGCTATATTGTACAACTCTGTCAAAAAAAATAGTAAGACAGAAGGAGGGAAATACTATTGATGCATTCAACACACTTAATATGACTTTGTACCATTTTAGACATGATCCATCTTGAAATATCAAAAAAGGCCATGTTTGAACAATTCAATTAATAACAATGGTACTAACACAGAACTCTCTTAAGAGAGTGACAGGCACATTCCTCCTTTGTGATACACTTTTCCCTTAGTGATGCGGAAATAACATTTGTGTTGATATTTGACATTCTGTTAACATGGTAGGAATCTTTTTTTAATTATTTTTATCACCCACTGATAATTATTTTTTGAGTTAATTATTTTATTCACACCAAAAAGTTAAAACAACCAATGATCGTTTGTTGTAGGATGTTTTTAAGAGCCTGTTCTATTCTCTGTTTTTCCTCTCCTGTATTCAGTTCTTAACACACTAGCATGGAATTTGGGGTTGTCAAGACTAGAGAATTAATTACTCTGGAATGAAGAGAAGCTGCTTCCCGACTTGTCTGGTATAAGTTAAGGAATGTCTTAAAGATTAGTAATAGGATTATCAATGTCCAGAAGCCTGAACTCCCATGTCATTTTTTAAAAATTACTTAGGATTATGATAAAATGAGTAATAAATAATGGATTAATTTTGCTTGGCAATGCAAACCAAAGAGCTAGTAACTTATTTTAAAAAACAAAACTTGATCAAACGTCACTTAGTATGTATAACGAGCTAACTGAGTGCTAGTTTTACTTCTTGCCATCTATTTTTGTAAGGTGTCATAAAAATCAATCTTTTGTTCCTTCCAGTTTGTTTTTCATATTCACTTAGAATCAGTGTTTAAAATCAGTGTGGTTTTGACTCTTGGCATAAGATTGTCAGTTGCTGCATATCTTCTGTGTATGTAAATTTATTTTCAACTTGACTGGGTCTGTAAAGAGGGGACACACACTGAGCATGCATGGAAAAGATATTAAATTTAAGTGATATGGGGAACTTGGAAACTAACATCCTGATAGGAACTAAAGATACTGATGCAATACTGGACACAAGCCAATCCGGAGACTTTCGTCTGTGCTAGTGGATCCTGGAGGTTTAACTAAGATCCCAAAAGACATTTGAACTCAGAATACTTATTCAAACTCATCACATAGCCTTTGAGGTTGACTCATTGCTAATATATTTCCATTTTAGGGTAAGATTTCCCACTGACACTAACCAATACAACCTCCATGTGGATAAGTGGGAAAGGAAGTTCAAGATCACTGTACTCTTGTAAAATGACTTATTTATTGTTTTTACTTAATTTCTCAGACATGCTTTGTGGGTTTATTATTATTATTATTAGATTCTTAAGTTCTATTTTCTAGACAATGACCTTAATCTCAGTAGAAAAAAAAAATCTTGAACAACAGGGACAGATGTTAAAAGAATGAGCTCACTAATTAGTTTCATATTGGGAAAATAAATAGTGTAAAAAGTAACTTACCTTATTGTTTATTTCTTAAGGAATGGTGTGGAAAATGTCCACTTAGGACCTAATTGCAATAAAATAAACAGGACCCAATTTGTGTTCTTTGGTTGACAAATTTTCTAAGAGAAGAGCTGTTCCACATTAAAATAAGAACCTGTCTTCATGTGAATGGTTGTTATCTATTGATCTATTTATTTGTCTCTGTAGTCTGAGAAAAGTTGAGCAGTGGATAAATGATTCCCTTAAAGCCAGGTGGTAAGCAACAATGGATCCTAGATATATTCCAGGGCTTAGTGTGTATGCCAGTCCCTGTGGAAAACAACATATGAGACAGCCTCTACTAATGATAGGTAGGTCTCTGTACTTTCTAAGTAAATGTACCATATATCAGTGTTTTCATATTGTTATGTTTTAATAACGGATTTTATTCACCTGCACTAAAAATGCCATGTTACTCTCTTTATAAAAATCCTCGGTTTTTTTTTTTTTTGCTTCAGGTTTTTTTTGTTGTTGTTGTTTTGTTTTGTTTTCCCTTCTTCACCAAATGTTTACTGTCTAAACCAAATAACTGCAGGACATATAGGAAAATAAAAAAATGAAAAATACTATGGACACCTGAATACTGCATACAAAACCATGTGGCATCTCATTTGACATTCTTTCCAATTCTTACTGGAAAGGTTCAACACTCTGAATAAACTTAAAATGAAAAGTCAGTCAGTATCTTTACACAGTTCAGTTTTACTTCTCAGCTTTGCCAGAGCCCAGAAAAAAAGAGAAGACAAAGCCATAGTCAGCTCCACCTAGGGAGGACAAGACACAAAATTACCTTTCATACTTTCCTGTAAGCCACACAGACTGACTGACATCTATCTTGGAACGTCCTCGGGAATAACCATTGCTTAGAATCTTCATCCTTTATGGAGTCACATCAATCAGAGAAGAGGTGGAAGACAATGAGACGGAGAGGAAACAGTGAGAAAAGGGATGCCTGGGAAGTGAGGCGCAAAGAAGAAGTGACAGCAGGTTTCTGTTGCTCTTTGTAAAGGTCTCTCACAAAGTTCTTATGTCAGGGGCCATTGTCACAGGAGAGCATCCAAGTAACTGTGCAAAGCTGAGCATCTTGAAGAGACAATTATTTTTTAAGTGGATGCTGAAGACTAAATTAAATGAAATATTTTATTAAATGTTTTACCAGTTTTATCAAGTACTTGAGATATTTCAATGTAGTTATTTTTTAGCACAATGATCTAAGAAAAATCAGTCACATCATTGCACCAATCTATAATTCTTAACCATAGTTTTCTTAAGCTGATTTTCCAAAGGAGAGTACATTATATTTGTCTGCTTTTATACAGTTTATTAGAGGTAGCCACTTCTCTGGTTATAAGTTGGCTTCTGAAAGCTTTACCTTTCTTTACAAATAGGTTTCTAAGATTAAATAAAAATGATAACCAATCGATCTTCGAATTGATGAGTCAGGCAGACATTCCTGTTGGCTTCTGCTTTTGTCTTTTTGAGACATTGAAATAAAAGAAAAATATGTTTGATTGATTGCCTGATAGGATACAAAACCGCAGGGGAAGAAGTGATTAGTGGTAAACTAAAGAGAAGACAATAATTTATAATCTTCAGAGATTGTCAACCATATGTTGTGACCATGTATTATCAATAAAAAATCACAACTATATTTATTTTGCAACAAAAATTTTGAAGTCCTTGTTATTCATCTACCAAAAGATAGAGTTGTCCTTCTCCCTAATTGAAAATGTGTAAGACTTAGTGAAGTATGGTTTGGTGACTCTAGAAAGTAAATCACAGTGGCTTCTGCTTGGCTTTTTCTCTGGGAGAGTATTTCTCCCACTCTCAGCATTCTTAGTTGATTGTAGTTCTTTGTGTAGGGTTGAAGCTTCATTGCCTTTCCCCATTTATGTTAGCAAGTTTATCCTTGTTCAGCTCCTGTTTAGGCATGATAACAGATTTTATGGGTGTAGCTTCTGACATTGCTAGAAGACTCAATATCACAGGAACCTCCCAGATCCTTTGATTCTTATAATCTTTCTGTTCCTTCCTCCACAATGATTCCCTAAGCCATAGCTGCAGAAGTTGCTTTGTAGATGTACCCATTGGGACTGGGCTCCATAGTTACTTTTCTATTTCCGTGATAAAATACCATAATCAATGCAACATATAGAAGAAAGGGTTTATTTGGGCTTAAAGTTAAAGAAGAAGAGTCAGTCCTTCATGGCAAAGAATCATGGCAGTGGACAGCAGACATTCTTCAATTCA
The DNA here is from genome assembly GCF_949786415.1 of Peromyscus eremicus. Classification (NCBI taxonomy): domain Eukaryota; kingdom Metazoa; phylum Chordata; class Mammalia; order Rodentia; family Cricetidae; genus Peromyscus; species Peromyscus eremicus. The sequence goes on from NC_081428.1 coordinate 33,521,810, forward strand.
GTTTCAGACAGAAATGAAAAACATGTTGTTGGAAACTTGCAAAAGGATATCACTTGTTAGAAAGTGACAAGAGCTTGGGTGAATTGTGCTCTTGTGATTTGTGGGAGGCTGAATTTGTAATGATTTTCCACATTTATCAAAAGCTATTTCTAAGAGAAATATTGACATTTCAGTTGGGCTTTCCCTGTTATTCAAAAGACAATGCAAAAGAAAATAAAAGTTAAGGATTGTTATGTTAAAGAGAGCTAGAATTTGAAGCTTTGGAAATTATTCAACACATAAATATTGAAAATCAAGTCCTGTAAAAAAAAAAACAAAAAAACAAAAAAAAACACATGAAAGTGGCTAGATTTAATCAATAGATCAGCCATGAAGTTAACCAGTCAACTCACATAAAGCTTATAATAAAAAATGGGTAATACCATAGGAAACACTGCCTTTGGGGGCAAAAACAATACCAAGTAAACGAGATGGAATAAAAGAAAGCTGTTAGACTTCTCATTTTTTTTCCTGCGGCAGACAATAGAATTATCCTCAGGAAACAGGAGGACTAACTCAGCAGGCAATATATATCCATCCCCACCCACAACAGGCCCAGGGTCTGGGCTGTCTCCTCCTGGATTAAGAGGGCAGGGCCTTGTGCCTCAGGGACAAGACCACACTGCAGAATCACAGTGCCAGGCTGCTGTCAAGGTGACACTGCCACCCAGTGGTCCCAGTGTCTGAGCCTTGCCTTGCTAATTCCTGAACTTGATCAAGACCTGGAACTCTTTTCCTTTTCCTGCTTTGTCCATATTCAAAGGGATATATCTGCGCTGTGCCTGTCTCACCATTATATTCTTAGAAGCATTTAATTTGTCTAGTCTCACAGGTTCATATCCGTATTACATTATAGAGCACATGAATATTAGCAGCCAGAGAGTGGAATGCTAAAGACTGAATTGTGTCATCCTAAAATTCATATGTGAAGGCCTAATATTCAAAGTGATTTTATTCAGAAATAGGAAGTTTAAGGAGATACAGTTAATTAAGATCCTAAGTGTTGAACCCTGTTCATGATTAAACTTGGTTATCAATTTGATTGGACTGAGAAAATCCTAGAATATTAGCAACACACACTTCTGCATAGATCTGTGAAGGGTACTATCCCAGAGACCTGTCAGATATCTGTCCTGAATGTGATCATCACCAGCCATCAGGCTTCTTCTCTTTGTCCCCATAAGGACCCTAAGCCTTCTTTGTTCTCTTTGTTCTTCTTTGTTTCTCTTCTTTGTTCTCCCCGTAAGGCAAGCAACTTCCCTCTGCCATGTCCTTCCACCACAAGGCTACACTTTGCTATGGCCCCTCACCAAAGTCTCAGAAATTATGAATCAGAATCATCCTTTCTTCTTTTATTTTTTTTTCCAGAGCTGAGGACCGAACCCAGGGCCTTGCGCTTGCTAGGCAAGCGCTCTACCACTGAGCTAAATCCCCAACCCCCCTTTCTTCTTTTAAACTGTTTCTTTCGGGTACTGGTCATAGAAACAAGACCCTAACACGGGCCATGATTCAGTAGGATCAGTCACTTTAGGAGAGGGGAAGAGCCACTAGTATATGCAGAAAGGAAAGGCCACAGAAAGAAACTGAACATTAAAATCTCAGCTGTGGATAGTTATAAGCTTATCAATCATCCTTTCACTATTGCGGATTTTGGAGTCTGACTGGGAGTCCCATTATTAGTGTGTACACATTTGGAAATCTTACGTTGCCTTGTAAGATTTATGGTCTTCCTTCTTCATCTTGGTCTTTGCTCTGAAGTATAGATTTCCTAAGGGTAAACCATTGTCCCGACTTCTTCATGTAAATATTTGATAGTTCATCTTCTCCACTCTGAGTTACAGCCAGTTGTGAACCACCATGTGGGACTAAACCCAGGTCCTCTGGAAAAGCAGCCAGTGCTCTTAAGTGCTGAGCCATCACTCCAGCCCCGAGAGCTTCTCATTGTTGTGACTGGTTTTATTTTATTGTAGGGTATGTTTTGTTGTTTTGGGGAAGTTTGTTTTGTTTTGAGACAGTGTATTAGGTATTAGAAGAACAAAACAGAGAAAGAAAGCTATGGAAGGGGATTTACTATTCACTGATAGGAACTATTCAGTTTCAGGCTAGGGGCTGGATAGTCCAACATAGTCAACTACACATTGCAGAGGCTGAGAACCTGGTAGCTGCTCATGCAGTCCACAAACCTGGATGCTTCAGTCGTCCCAACCTCCCCCAAAGGCTGGAAGGTTTCTGGAAAGTTGCTGGTCTTCAGTCCACACTGAAGAGCTGAAGTTGCTGGCCATGAAGGATAACAGCATCGGCACACTCACCACCAAGGAGTGAAGTCAGAATGGAAATATTGCTTGTTCACCTCAGACCTCTTCATATCTGGTCTATCCATCGGAAAGTGCCAATCCACACTAGAGGAGGGCCTTTTCCCTTGAGCTACCCTTTCAAGAAATATCCTCAGAAATCTGCTTAGGCAGGCATTCCCATGGCACAATCAGTTAACAGGAGTTACTTATACAGATCTGCCAAGGCATGTGTTTGTTGTTTGATTCCACATCCTATCAAGTTGACAATCAAGATTAAACTTCATAGATAAGGTATTGGTTCACAACCCAGGCTGGCCCTAAAATCACTATGTTGGCCAAGCTGGCTTTGAACTTGTAAACCTCTTCTCTCTACCTCACAAATGCTAAGATGGTAAGTATTCACACCATGCCTAATTCTGTGACTTCAAAAATATCATTGCTACAACATGGTTATTTGAACCTTAATAAAATAGTAGTGTTAAATTTAAAGAGACCTTAGAGATCATAAATTCCAACTATATTACTTTAGAATGAGTAGAAAAATGAGACATCTGTTTATCATTTCACTGTTAACTACCTTGCCAAATTGGGATTAGGATCTGTATCTAATGACTTATAATATTGATAATAGTAAATTAAAACAGCAAATTGCAGTACAATTAGAAAAATATTTCAAACAAACATCATTCTAATTACTGCATGTTCTACTGCACCAAATGTTTGGTTTCTTCAGTCCTTTCTAAGGAATGTGGATATGTGTGAGAACCAGTGAACTTTCCACTACCTGAATGCTTTGTACATGACTAGAGTGACTCACTTCTTTAAGAGATGAATGCCACCATTATACTTTGACCAAGGTGATTTTATTATATAGCAATCAGTAATAGCCACTGTTCTGAGCTTAACAACTAAGAATGGTATGTTCCTAACTCGCTGGGGTATTCATTGTGTCTTGATTCATAAGCACTTTTCTCTATCCATTTAGCCTAGGCTAAGAGTCCATCATTCATTTGTATAAAATTCCTGTATTTGTATAGTTGTTTCTCACACTAAACTTCTTATCATAAAGATAGGAAATGATTTTTGAAAGTATCCTAATTTTCTGCAGTGGGTGAAACTGTAAAACTTAAACATCTATTTTATTCCATAAGATGTTAACAATTCTGTGTTGTTGGGCATTTTCTTCTAAGTGTACAATTATATGAAAAGTGTCTATTATATGAAAAGAGATATTTGAGAGAAAGGAGAGTGGAAATTATAATCAGTGGGAATTAGAGTACAAGAAAATGAATGAGACATTGTGCTTTGAAAAACATATGAACTCTGATTACACATAAACCCATCATTTAAAAAATCAGATACAACTTACAGAGAAAAGTATGCAGAAAATAGAAAGTATATTATCCAATAGCATGATAGTAAAATGCTTCACACAACATTGTTTTATGTCAAAGAGAAGCATCAGGCTGTGCCCTCCAGTTGTGATGATACACACGTATGTTCAGGTTTGTGTATATAAACATAAGACGTGGCTATAGAGAAGACACTTCTGCTTGAATCATACTAATAAGTGTCTGTACTTCTTTTTCTTATTAAACTATAATTGTTAAATTTTTCTGCACTTATAGGATAAGCAGAATAATTTTAAATCCCAGGTATGGTTTATTTTCTCTCCTTCACTGGGGAAGGAGGATAATTCCCATGGCTTGTAGAGCATAGCATGTGATTTTATTATCTTTGTTTATTCAGGCATTATTCAATTGTCAAACTTGATGGTGACTATAAGACTCAAGTTATCAAGAAAAAGTGTTTCATCCTGATACCAAGTAGTCATTAGAATTAATAAGTTAAGGTTTATCAACTTACTCTGAACCCTCAAGTGTATGGTTCTGCATTAGTGCAAAGGATTATCTGGTAAGCCAAATTAGCAGAAGTGAACATCATAGTAAAGCAAAATTCATCTGCTTTTAGGAATTAGGTAATTATATATAATTAATGGAAAGGAATAATAATTAGTGAACGCGTAGTACTTAGACAATAATCAGTTAACACTTTAAAAATAATTAACTCTCCTAATGACCATTTCCAACTAAATTAATGTAGTTTGCATGAGTAGCTGGCGACAACAGAAACAGTAATAGGTACTCATTACAGTACTGCCAGAGGGGTGAAAAGATTGTGGTGTGGGCAAACCTTGTTTTTCATTAGTACACTCCTTAAGCTCGCTTTTCAAGGAAGGAAAATCCCCTTCCAGAAAGGAAGCTTCGTTGAATCTAAGGAATTTAAGTAACGAAAAAGTATGCATGCCTATGAGCCATATATATATATATATATATATATATATATATATATATATATATATGACATAAGCACACATATACATTTGTAATTGTTACATTTGAATGTCATTCATTCAGAGGAGGTCATTTTTAAATCCTCTCATTATCTTCTATGATAGTGTCTTAGTCAATGTTTTATTGCTGTGAAAAGACACCATGACCATGGCAACTCTTATAAAGAAATACATTCAGCTGGGGCTGGCTTACAGGTTCAGAGGTTTAGTCCACAGTCAACATGGTGGGAAGCATGGTGGTGGCACACAGGCAGACATGGTGTGGAGAGCTCACTGAGAGTTCAATATTTGGATTGTCAGACAACAGAAAGAGAAAGTGACTGGGCCTGGCTTGAGCTTCTGGAACCTCAAAGCCCATCCCCAATCACCTACTTCCCCCAACAAGGCCACACCTGCTCCAACAAGGCCACACCTCTTAATAGTGCTGCTCCCTATGAGCTTCTGAGGGGCTACTTTCATTCAAACCCTCACAATTACTATTTCCTTTGTATATCTCTCTTGCCAATCATACATGTGTATGTATCTTTTTCCTTCTAGCTATATCCTAATTCTTCCATTCTACATGTCCTCAGCACTCTAAGTCTATCTTTTATGGGCATAATACTTGCCACATTTTTATCTCATACAAAGTGAGAAATCCTCTTTCCTGAAACATAGTATACAGATATGTCTGACCTCACTCAAAAAAAAAAAAAAAAAATACCCATAGCTCTTATTCCCTCTCAGGTGAATCCCAGACAGGAATTCAGGATGATAAAAAAAATCTGATCAAAATAAGTTGTTTCTCAACTTGCTACTCAAATCTTAACTCCATTTTATAGTCCATTACTTTAAAGATCCTGGAAATGAAATAAGAAGATTTCTCATTTTATTGAAATTAACAACTCAGATACCCAACAATAAGATGTCTAGGTTCAAAGTGGGTTGTCAGCTGTTGATCATCTAATCAACATTGACCTCTTTTTTTTTAATTTTTCTTATTTTTATTTTGCAATACAATTCAGTTCTACATATCAGCCAAGGATTCCCTTGTTCTCCCCCCTCCCGCTCCCCTCACCTTCCCCCCAGCCCACCCCCCATTCCCACCTCCTCCAGGGCAAAGCCTCCCCCGCAGACTGAGATCAACCTGGTAGACTCAGTCCAGGCAGGTCCAATCCCCTCCTCCCAGGCCGAGCCAAGCGATCCTGCACAGGCCCCAGGTTTCAAACAGCCGACTCATGCAATGAGCACAGGACCCAGTCCCACTGCCTGGATGCCTCCCAAACAGATCAAGCCAATCAACTGTCTCACCCATTCAGAGAGCCTGATCCAGTTGGTGACCCCTCAGCCATTGGTTCATAGTTCATGTGTTTCCGTTCGTTTGGCTATTTGTCCCTGTGCTTTATCCAACCTTGGTCTCAACAATTCTCGCTCATACAAACCCTCCTCATTCTCTCCAATTGGACTCCCAGAGATCCACCCGGGGCCTAGCCATGGATCTCTGCATCCAGATCCCTCAGTAGTTGGATGAGGTTTCTAACACGACAATCAGGGTGTTTGGCCATACCATCACCAGAGTAGGTCAGTTCGGGCTGTCTCTCGACCATTGCCAGCAGTCTGTTGTGGGGGCATCTTTGTGGATTTCTGTGGGCCTCTCTAGCACTTTGCTTCCTCCTATTCTCATGTGGTCTTCATCTACCATGGTCTCCTATTCCTTGTTCTCCCTCTCTGTTGTTGATCCAGCTGGGATCTCCCGCTTCCCCAAGCTCTCTCTCCCTCGACCCTCGCCCTTCACTACCCCCACTCATGTCCAGGCCAACATTGAACTCTTATTAAACTATTCTCTAAGGTAGGACTTTCTGTACTGGTCAGGTAAATAACCATTAGTTACTAGTTGGCATCAGAAAGACCACTAAGTCCTGGTGGAGAAAGGAATGAGCTGACACTTGCTATTGTGAGGACTCATGTTTTGTACTCAGCAGTATCTGTCTACTCTCTGTAGGACCAGTGAGCAAATGATGTAGGAATACAGTTCTGTAATCATTCATCTTTGACTTTTCCAATTTGCTTCAGGATCTTATCAAGTGTGTGGCCCTGGATTTGGCCATAATAGATTCTCACAGTCTGGTTTTGGCTGGACATCAATTGGGAGTCATTTGGGAAAAGTTATTTTCCTAGATTATACAAAGAAGAAAACAGATAATGAGGCTAATTCAGATGATAACATTTTTAAGGTCTATTGAAAGTATCACTGTAAAAAAAAAAAAAGAAAGAAAGAAAGATATCTTATTAGGAAGAGATGAGTTTAACAAAGTGAACAGGATGAAGATGAGGAATTCACATTTGTGTAATGTTAGAACCAGGAAAACATGGAGGTTATTTAGTGCCAAAGCCTTTCCTCACATCAGGGGCTCCGAAACTGTAGAGTTTCTGGCATGATATTCCCTAGTGTGTTTAAGAAACAGCTAAATAATAGGTTGTGTTCTTTCTCAGGTCCTTCACCATTTTCCACCAGTCCTTACACACCCAGGTCAGGGTTTGCTAGGGAGAACAGCATATACCTGGGGATGTATATTAGTCAAGCAAATACAACAAGGGTAGGCAAGGTTGCCATTTCTAGTTACTTATACAACTGTATTTAAAGCAGAAAAAGTAATTAAGCTTTGCTAGAATTTGATATACAGGTTGGCATTAAAACCTTCACTAAGGCAATGAATGAGTGAAATGTTCTTATCACCTACAGTATTCAAGGTGTCCTAGCCATGAAGTGGTGACTCAAGCCTTTAAATCCAACACTCAAGAGGCAGAGGCAATTAGATCTCTGAGATCAAAAGCAGCCTGGTCTACAGATCAAGTTCCAAGCCAGGACTACACAGCAAAACATTGTCTCAAAAACAAATGAACAAACTAGAAATTGTACTGAGGAGAGAACAGTACCTCATCAGTTAAAAGAAATGTTATGACAATAGTAAGTCCATTTATGCATGTACTGTCATCACACTGGTACATGCCACATTCTACATGTGCACCAGAATGTGCACATGTGGATCTATTAATACACTTTTAACCAACAAGTAAGTTTATAGTTTATATTGTCCAGTTTTAACTTAATTAAATCTCTATAAAATGATCAAGTGGCTTCATTTTAACCAAGAACTGAATATTATGATAAATATTAAGTAAAAAAAGAAAAAAGTCAGAACGTACCAATGAGGAGCTCACTGGTCACACTGCTTTTACTCCTTAGTGACACTTGGTAGAATCAACAAAGATATCCTCAGATCTGACAAGAAATAAAAAAATAAGAAAGGCACATTAAATTATCAAAAATATAAACTACGGGGCTAGAGAGGCAGATCCGCAGTTTAAAGAACTTGCTTTTCCAGAGGACCTAGGTTCAACTCCAGCTCCAAGGACACAAGGCCCTCTTCTGACCTTTGCAGGCATCTGCAAAACATGTGGTATAGAGATACACATGGAGAAAAAATACTCATACACATAAACTAAAACAAAATATTTTTAAATGTGAACACCTACAACTAGTAACAAAAATTCTAGTACCCTAAATGTACATTGTGATTTCTCACATTGGTTAAAGATAATAGTGTTTGTATATATAATAAATGAATACATGACTGAGTGAATACCTCTTTCCAAAAAGTTTGGAGATAAGTGCTACTATTCAAAATAGATAGACAGAAGAAAAAAAGAAAAGAAAAAAGGCTGGCAACAGTCCGACTTTTCAGTGGAAAGTAAATAATCAAATTGCAGCACAATTGATACAATGGAATAACATGAGGTCTATAAATACAGAATTATAGAGACAATAAACAATTTGAACAAGTCTGCAAAAAAGCATGTTGAAAGGAATAATATAAATTTAAAAAGTATTAAGGGGTTTCACTTGGTTGAAGTTCAGATGAAAATTTTGTTATTGTTTGAGATACTGTTCATCCTTGTGCCTTAGCCTCCACAAAGGACATATTTGCAGGTATGTGTCATCAAGCCTGGATGTCCAGTTGAAATTTTATCATGATATGAATTGCAGTCATACTTCCCAAAGGGCTAACAAACAGCATGAAGAGCAATGAAAATGTCCTATGTCTTATTTGGAGCATTAGCTACACACTTAGTACTTTCATCAAAACTCCCTAAACTGTATATCGGAAGTCCATACATCTCACTGTGTATAAAGTATACCTCTATCCAAAAGTCAAAAAATATTTAATAACATCAGATGGAATTTGTTGCACTTTTTATCTGATGCTCCCATGTGACAACTTGCTGTGATTTTTTTTTTATTCATGAGTCCATCTCTTGTCCAAAACCAAAGCTTCCTGGATGAATACCAGGTCTCATTTTTCCCATTTTGATCTGCTGCACATTAAATACCTATTGTCCTGGCTCAAGACAAGTGTTATTTAAGCAAACAAAAGAGGTACTAACATTTACTTTCTAAGTTGTTTAATATTCTTTTAACTAGTGAGTAGTATGCCACAATAACTCCATAAAGAAGTGTCTTATTGTGACTAGAACAATAACAAATAGATTTCTCAAAATTTCTATAAATACCTTGAGTTTCAATCAGTCCATTATAAATTCCAGTTCCAAACAGATGGCCAACTTCCTACCTTAAATAAACAAGTTAACCTCCCTGACACTTTCTCAGAGACCCAAGTAGATAGATTCAGCACAAAAGTTGTTGAGAGTTGCAAATGAAATACAAAATCACAACCACATCATACAATGTGCATCATATGATAAGCATGCCATAAATGTCAGCTATATTCCCACATCCTATAAAAATGAGTTCATTTTCCTGCAGTCATCAAGACAATACAGCCTACTGTGTTTCTCAAACTTTAACCATGTGTGCAGATGGCTAGAGAGGTTCAATAATTAAGCCCTCCCTCTTGCATAATTTAGAGTTTCCAGGCAACCTCCCCGCTCAGTCCTGTTTTTAATTTGGCGCAACTGGGTAAGTGGAAGTGTTAAGTCCCACACCTTTTGAAGCCAGTACATTGAGCCTCTCTATCCTTTAAACCTGCTAGAAACTTCCTCCCAGAGCACTCGGCGCTCAGCAGTGACTCTTTCAGGCTGTGACAATTTAATCAGACAGCTCCTTGTAGAATTCAGTTTTATGAGGCTGCAGAAATACCTCGGCAGCTTCTCCATGGCGCTTGCTGTTTTACTGCCCACCTTCCCTGGGAAGGCGGTGTCAGTTGTTCCCTGCTAACCGCCTCATAACACATCCCATTAAAAGAGCAAAAAACAGTGGGAGGAACGCCAGCAGGTCATATCTGTTCTATTCCTCGTGACTGTCTTGTTTGAAAAGGGAAAGAATAGCCAGTGGATTTTATTTATAATAACAAAATTGCGTTCTGAGCTGAGCTTTCTCCAGCCTCCATCCTGTGAGCTATCATCTGAGCCTCACGATTCTCTGACAAGACCAAATGTCTGGTACCTCAGGCTCCTCACAGCTCAGCCCAGAGTTCTCAGAAATAATGAGCCTTGAAATTTTAGTTTTTATCAAGCAGTGTTTCCCAACTCCTTCATATGCACAATTCACACAAATTTAATGTGCATCATTTCAAGGAAGAGAATGTAAAATTGGAAGGCTCGCCTTTGATGAGGTAATACATTTGAGTAGCTTAACATAGAATACTTTCCCCTGAATTCATCCATTCCCACTACATTTTCTAATGTAACTGTGAAACAACTCATTTGATAAAGTCCATTGATTTCAATGAGGGAGATGACATTTACTTAACAGAAAATGGTATTTTTCCTGAGCACACCTCTGGAGATACAGTAACCACAGATGAGTTTCAAAGTGCACTGTCTTTTGGGGGAAAGTGGCCAGAATTTTTTTCACCTGTTCCTAATTCTCTCAAATGTGCATTCAGGAAAATCAACTTCCACCTAGAACACACTGGAGCAGCAAGAAATAGACCAGTGATAGCAAAAGGACCTCGGTCTAAACTCCCACCCTGGAAAACCATTAGATATTGGAAGATGATGAACCAGGCCAAGCACATCCTGTTGTTTTTTTTTTTAAACATAAATGTTAAGAAATATTCACTGTGCCTATTAGATCATAGACAATACTTAGCTCTGGTTTCAGTCCTCCAAATGTGTGAATACATCACAGTCTCTGGGACCTTCAACCTATTATTTCTATAAACCTAAAATGTTCCCATTACTTAAAGCCATCCTTTGTGCTACCTTACTGGATTATTAAACAACAAAGCTAGCCCTGGGGATGTAATGCAATTGGTAGAGTTCTTAGCAACATACAAGAAGCCCTGAGTCTGATGCTCAGTGCAGAATACAGTTGGGTGTGTGGTCATACATGTCTGTATTCCCCAGCCCTTGGAAGGGGAAGGCAGGAGAATTGAACATGCAAAGTTTTCCTTGGCTACATGCAGTGTTGAGGCCAGCCTGGACTATATGAGTGTTTATATCAGAGAGAGAGACAGACAGAGAGAGAGACAGAGAGACAGAGAGAGAGAGAGAGAGAGAGAGAGAGAGAGAGAGAGAGAGAGAGAACGAGAGAAAGACAGAGACAGAGAGAAGAGGAGGAAGGGTGTGGGAGAAGAAAGATAAAGGAGATAAAAGAGGTCTGGAACTGATCTGAATGCGCCCTTTAAAAAAAAAAAACATTTATTTATCTATTATGTATACAGTATGCCTGCATGTGTCCCTGCAGGCCAGAAGAGGGCACCAGATCTCATTACAAGTGGTTGTGAGCCACCATGTGGTTGCTGGGAATTGAACTCAGGACCTCTGGAAGAGCAGTCGGTGTTCTTAACCACTAAGCCATCTCTCCAGCCCCTGAGGATTAGTTTCATGGTACTAGAAGGCACCATGCAAGCTTCCAAAAAAGGAAGGCAACCAACAGCTCTACCCAGCTATAACATTTATGAACCACCTCAACGACCAGCATGGCACAATGATCCTAAGGGTACAGCAGCGGCACAGAAACTTTGGCATTCACCAACAGCGCTATAATCAGACTTAAGACCTGTTGAGCAAGAGGAAAATCATGTCTGGTACTGGAAACCAAGCTAACTGCTCAGTGCTAGTTAAGTCATGGCTATTAGAGGAAAATCCACAACCTCTAATTTACTAAAGCCAGCATAATCCCTAACAACAGTCTATCAACACTTGTCCTTACATGCACAGATAATTGTAGTCATGAACCCTCATCAAGGAAATTTCTCTTCTCAACAGACAGACCACTACAGAAAACTATAAGCAGCCAAACTGCTGGGTCCTGGACTCCAGTACCAATAGATACATCTACAAACCATTCCACACCTAATGCTCAGGTAACATTGTAGAAGAGGGGGGCTGAAAGATTGTAAAAGCCAGAGGATTAGGAAGTTTGCTGTGAGATTGTGTCTCCTAGTGACATTGATGCTACACCTATGAAGTCTCACCAACATGACTGCCCAAAGGTGAGCCGAACCATGATGACACCAATGAACCTGCCCAACTGGATGGAGAAAAGCCCAGGAGGTCTCAACCCTACACAAAGAGCTATAGGCAACTGAGGAAAGCCAGGAGCAGGAAAGTTGGTCTTCCTCAGGGCAGAGAACACCAACTGATCGTCCTGTGCCAAGTGGTCAGCATTGAAAACATACATACAAGTAACACTATCCACACTGAGCAGTACACACACACACACACACACACACACACACACACACACACACACACACATTTATATACAATAACAGTTACTGAAAAAAAAGAAGCCATGAATTTGAAGGAGACTAGGGAGTAGTATAGGGGAGGATTTGCAAGGAGCAAAAGGAAGGGAGAAATGTTGTATATTGTAATCTCAAACATGTTTTCAAGGATGAATATTTCTTAAACTATTCAGGGCAAGGGGAACTCTGAAGAAGAGAATGAGGAAAGAGTGTAAGCTAGAGAGGGTGGAGGACACCTAGAAAACAAAGCCCTCTAAAACAACATGATCAAAGCTCATATGACCTCACAGAGCCTGAGGCAGCAAGCACAGGGCCTGCATGGGTCTACACCAGGTCCTCTGCATATATATGATGGCTTCCAGCTTAGAGTTTTTATGGGATTCCTGAGTTCGCTAACGATTAAGTCTCTGACTCTTGTGCCTTGGTCTTTTTTCCCTCTCTTTATCTTGTCCAACTCCAATGTGATACTTTTTGTTTCATCTTATATTTTATTTTGTTATATTTTATTACTGTCCCTTAGGAGCCTATATGTTTTTTAGTGTGACACAGAAGGAGAGTGGATCTGGATGGGAGGGGAGGTGGAGAGAAATGGGGAGGAGTAGAGGGTGGGAACCATAATCAGGATATATTATATGAGGAAAAATTCTATTTTCAATGAAAGGAAATGAATTTTTAAAAAAATTAAAAAGGACTCTACCTAACACAATAATAACTGTTCTGGGATAATGCATTCATTTCAGAGTGTTTAGCATAATGATGTGATAATATGAAGCCTTATTCCTATCATTGACATCATAGACCATTGTTTCTTACCCTCGGATTTCTTCACCACTGGGAGCATGTTTAAAGGGAATACAATTTGAAGGAACAAAAGAAATTAATTTAGCTAAGCAGTTGACTGTGAACAGTGTATAATTGAAAGAGGAATACTAATTGCAAATAACTAAATGGTCCAGTTCATTGTGCTAAATTTCCATTTTCCTCGGGCTATGCATAGGTTAAAAGTAAAACTTTCATTTTCAAATAAAAAATTGACAAATAGTAAGTAGAAAATGAGAGTTCTAAACTTAGGTAAAAAACTGATTCTAGTCATTATGGATATATTTCACCTTCAGAAGCAGATAGCTGGAAATAAGGAAAATCAAACGACAAAAAAAGATTTAAAAATGATAGACAAATCTCATAAACTCTTATTAGACAGTGCAGGTGGTAGAGAAAATGTTATGAGGTCTAAAGCTGGGTGGAGGAGACATATGGAGGTCTTTCTTTAGCATGAATAATTACCATTCCTCCCATTATTTTGCTTTCTCAATTATGTATGCCCTGATGCAGCTTGTTAGGATGTCTTATGCTTTTCTACAATACAGGGAACACCATTTATAATGCAAATCTAATGATATTTAGTCATCAAGAGATTGATGACATTTTATTACTTAAGATGGCATTTAGCAGCTATCACTCGATTTCTATAAAGGGTGCACATGGTTTTGTGATTTAAAGGTAATCTTTAAAACTAAGCAGTTGGCATATTTCAGTCATGCCTTTCTCCAGTCATCTGAGGATGTTGTTGTGATACACTATTCCTTTAGCCTATTCCTTTTTGTCATAGTTAGGATCTGTCAGCCCACCCCCACCCCCCCATCCCAGGTCTCATGTATTCGAAACTTGCTCCCTGAGGCAAGGATTCTGAAAGGCAGAGTTTTGGAAAATGATTTGATCATAAAGGCTTTCATCAATAGATGACTTGAAAACACTTGAAAGATTTTTTTTGTATGAATGTTTGTAAGTCTACGGGCACCATGTGCATGTAGGAGTCTACCATGGTCTGAAAAGGGAATCTAATCACTTGGAAGTGAAGTTACAGGAAGTTGTGAGCAGTCATGTGGATGTTGGGAAATGAGCCCAGGTTTCAGGAAAGAGCAGTAAATGCTCACAACCACAGAACCATCTCTCCAGACCCCAACCGTTAATAATTTGATAGTTATTAGGAATAAATGGAAATATGGGCATTATGAACTGGAATAATGAGCACAATGATTTATTCATTTATTTTTGTTCTATCTATATTATCTACCTATCATGTATCTATCTATCTATCATATATGTCTGACTATCTGTCTGTCTTTCTTTCTTCTGTACTAGGGATTGAACCTAAATCTGTTAACATAAAAGGTAAGCATACAGTCACTAAGCCACAGCTTTAGGACCCTATTATTGACATTTTTATTTTTGAGATAAAATCCCTCTCAGTTACTCAGACAAGCCTTGAACTTATTCTGTAGTCCAGGTTGCCCATGAACTTGTGATCCTCTTCTATCAGCATCCAGAATATCTGGCATTGCATGTCTGTACATTAAACCTGGAATTAAAAAAAAAAAAAAAGCACTTCCTCTTTAAGCTGTCTGCTAACTTGTTTTTGAGGGAAAAAAATTTACTCTCTCAAAGGAAGGTGAAGAAATGGTAAGCTATGGATCAGAAGACACAAGTGGAAGACATGTACAATAAACATACCCAGAAGTATAATGCATAACCTAAGGGCTGTGGTGCATAAAACTGTACTGTACTTGGGACTCCTAAAAGAGAGTTGTCTGTATTCACCACAAGTCAAAAGGGGGCAATAATTACGTGACCTGGTGGACATGTTAATCAGCTTCACTGCAACTGCCATCTCGTCACCGGACAGCAAAGTTCATGTTTCTGTCTGTCCAGTAGTTTCACTACCTTCTCAGGGTTCCTCGACCCTCTACATGTTAACAGGGATTTCCAAAAAACTAACCTTTATGGTGCTATAATTTTTCAGTTATTTTTCTGATGAAATTGATACTTATCTAAGCATAAGAGTGATTTTAATGTGTAATTTCAGCTCTGAGATTCTTTTTAAAGAACACGTATTTTCATTTGAACTTAAAGGACATGTCTTAAGCATTTTCCAAACTGTGTTCAGAAAGTATGACAGAAATTTAAAATGAAATGTAGCCCAAATTTTTTTTTCCTGTGAAAGCCCTTATCTAAAATTTGAAGGGCTATTAGACACAGTGGTTCATGTTTTTATCCCAGCACTAATTAGGCACTTGCAAGCAGGTCTCTGTGAATACAAGGCCAGCATCTACATAACAAGTGTTTTGGTTTTTTGTTGTGGGGAGATTGTTGGTGGTGCTGGTGCTGGTGGTTTTTCTTTTTTTTTTCTTTCAAGACAGGGTTTCACTGTGTAGCTTTGTGCCTTTCCTGGAACTTACTCTGTAGCCCAGGCTGGCCTCGAACTCACAGAGATCCACCTGCCTCTGCCTCCCGAGTGCTGAGATTAAATGCATGCACCACCACCACCCGGCTTGTGGTTTTTCAAGAAAGGGTTTTTCTGTGTAGACTTGGCTTTCCTGGGGACTCTCTGTAGACCAGGCTGGCTTCAAACTCACAAAAATCCACGTGCCTCTGCCTCCCGCATGCATGTTCTTAATAAATTAATTTACGTACTGGCAGAGAGAGAAAATATACATAAAAACACTGAATATACATTTCAACCACCAGGAATAACTCATTGGAATAAAGCTAAGAAAAATACAAAGACAGTTAACACATGAAAAAAGGATGTGACAATTGAACAATAAAATCTAAGATTTGAATAAAACTTTTATTTCCACATAAAATACAAAGACTCAATACAGAGTTCAGGAACCCCAAATTGTGAAACAAGGTAAATTGTACTAGAGCATAAGGGCAGAAAGATAAAAACATATGAAAGGAAATATGCTTCTTTTCCTAAAATTCTTATTTCCCTTTGATTAAAAAAAAATACCTCATCCCCATTGCATTTTTGTTCAATTGGTCACTCCTATCGATGCATAAAAAAATAAAAAAGAGGAAAATCATAAACCAAAAACCTCTCCTTAGCTAAACTTTAGGGAGGAAATTAATAGGATCTGAGACTTGAGGGGAGGAATCTGTGAATGGTGTGGTAGCTGGTTTCAAAGATCCTCAGTTAGCCTTTTTGATCATCTCCAGTAATGACTAATATCAGTCACTGCTGGCCCTGCTCAGCCTCCAGCCCTGCTGGGTACCCATCTGAGTATTGAACTAAAAGACCGGCCATGGTTCTCAAATTCTATAGCAGATCAATTGCCTTTTAGCATTTGCACAGCTGGTTATTAGGTTAAATGTGGGCAATTCCCCCAAGATGTCATTTGATTTGGGAATGTATTGTTCACTTGAAGCACTCTGTAATGTACTGTTTTAGACAGTGTATTTCTACCAGGGGATTAGTTCGGTGACCCTGCACTCCCACAAATAACACAGGCCTCCCGGAGAGATGGTTGCTTGGTCAGGCTCTAAGTACACACTTTTTGAGAAGGAGAAGCTATTGAAATTACTAGTAAGAAAATCAGTGCTGCCAGAATTTTAGGAGAGATAATAGCAATTTTCCCTCAAAGAATCGTGGCATAAAATAGTGGGGAAAAAACTGTTCATATGGTCTAAAATAATTCAATAAGAAGATTATGAGGTGTATCATGAAGTGCTAATGTATGGAGTTTAAGTTTATAAAAGAGCTTACGATTTTATAATTTAAAATAGACACCTTTTAATTATATTACATCTACATGTGTATGTGTGTATGTATGTTAGATAAATATTTCTTCCTACCATCTAGAAAGAAAATCAAAAGCAATCTGTTCTTCCTCCCTTACAAAGAAAAAGTGGTGAGATTATTAAATGTTTAATCCTTCTATTGCTGTGTCTAACAGCAGATCTTGAGACTTCAATGCTGCCGCCGCTGCTGCCACAATTTAACAGCTTGCTCCCTGGCCCAAGTCTACATTTTTTTTTCCTACCACAATGATTATATCTTCTTTCACTTTTACTTTAACATCAGAGCTTCCACTTGGAGAAAAATCACTAGATAATTTGTTTATTTTTGTATTTTTAAAATGTACTATCGAGATGGATTTTTTTTCCTAGTCACTCTGGGTCTCAGCACCTCCCTTTGTAAAAGATGGTTACTTAAAAGCATAAATGTCTTGGCAAGGAATAAGAGCTAATACAAGTAAAGTGAATGGCACCTCAGTTAGCAGAACATATTTCAAAGATACTCGCTTATTATCAAATAACCTATCAAAAGTCAAAGATGCACATTACAAAGGCTTATGTGTGTGTTTCTAGTACTTTTTGTTAAATTCTGATTTTTCTTGTTTTATTTGCTTGTTCATTTTCTAAAAAGAGATAAAGAAAGAAATGGAATTGGTTGGGTGAGGAAATAGGGAAGATCTGGGAGGAAATGAGGAGGGGGAAAGTTGATCAGAATATATTGTACAAAAAATCTTTTTAGTTTAAAAAGTCTCTAAAAGAAAAGATAACTTAATGATTCAAGGTAATATTAGAGAAAATAGCAAAAGTGAAAATAGAAACCGCCAAAAGCCAACGGCACTTAATGCTAGAACTCGCTTTGCTGCTTGGTACTCTCCCCAAGTACAGAATGAGTGGAAGTTTATTTACACTACATTCCATCTTCTTCATCCTGTCATGGATGTTCTATATATTCCAGACATAAGGTAGGTCCTATATATTGTCCTAGTTAAGGTCTCTATTGCTGTGATGAACCACGATGACCAAACTCTTTCTTGGGGAAGAAAGAGTTTATTTGGCTTACACTTCCACATCATAGTCTATCACTGATAGTCAGGATAGGAACTCAGGCAGGGCAGGAACCTGGAGGCAGGAGTGATGCAGAGGCCATGGAAGAGTGCTGCTTACAGCCATGATCCATGTGGCTTGCTCAGCCTACTTTCTTATAGAACCAAGGACTCTGCCCATGATGGGTTGAGCCCTCCCACATCAATCACTAATTAAGAAAATGCCCTACAGGCTTGCTTATAGCCTGGTCTTTTGGAGGCATTTTCCCAGTTGAGGTTCCCTCCTCTCTGATGACACTGGCTATGTCAAGTTGACATGAAACTAGCCAGCACAATATTTCAGTCAGAGGTTACAGAAATATTCCATGCTTGAGCATAGTAGAAAATGAACAGTCCCATGATATTCTTATCTGTTTATCCCTTGGGCATCTGAGATGGATAGCATGTGTGAAAAGTGTGGGATAGTAGTCAAGAGTGGTCTTCAGGTAATGAAAGCCTTTAGGTAAACTCCCCAAGCAATCTGAAATGCATAGAGATATGTGCATGGTTAAGTTTTTTTTTAACATGTTGTTGAATTCATCTTTAAGAAATGATGAAAAAGTAAATGTATATTTGGTTATATGAGTGTGAAGTTAACAAAAATATGTCCAAAAAGCCCTTCCTAGAATCATGTTGCATTTTCCTAGAGAGGTCTGGAAATGGAAGTTGTCTTCCCTTTGTAAAATAGGTAGAGAAGAAACAGTAAAGAATACAGGACCTGGCCCAAATGGTTGACAAGGGTATAGAAGGTAGAGGGAAGACAGGGCTAGGCAGATGAGAGCTAGGGCTCATTAATAGCAATCGGGGCCTCTGTAAACAAAGCAGCAGGAGTGAGAGAGACTTTAGCTTTCCTCACTCTGTAGCAAGAGCCATCTGGACAGAGGAAATTTGGCTGAAAACTCTTAAAAGAGAACTTGGTTCCTTTCCTCTTGTTTTAACCACTATAGCTTCAGAGGTCACTGAAGTAAATAAACTGAACCTGCCTATGATACAGTATATTAAACTACTATCATAAAATACCAAATACACAGTGGATTACTACCAACTCAACACAACAAAACAGAAAAAAATTTATAGCTGGGGAAAGCAGATCAAGTTTTAAGGGAGACCAGGGAAAATTAAACAAGAAAAGGGGAGAAAAGAGGGGAAAGTCGTTAGTTTATAGTACTTCTATATTATATTCTCTAGGGCTTAAGAGAAACCACTGGGTGTTTACTGGCATTCAACTCAGCAGAACTGGGACCACAGCCAAATCTGTTTGAAAACATGTAGGCAGAAACAACACAGTATAGATAGAGGGACTGCTGAGGACAATGGAAGTCAAGGACAAACTGGATGAAGAAGAGGTCTTGCCTCCCACAAAAAGGAGGACCAGTCAGTATTATTGAAAAGAGCAACAACCAACCAATGGGTGGCATTTCCCAAATCCACTCACCTGCCTCACGCTCAAGAACTGCCATCCTCTTCGCACCACTTCCAAATACCTATAGCTCTCAATCCAAATCCTGGACTCTTTCTTTCTTAGTTTTTTAAAGTTTATCTTGGTATTTGCTTTAATCCTCCGTGGTCTCTTTTGTTTCAATCTGGAAAGGACAGAACGTCTCAAGGTGAGGGAGATAGATAGGCCCTTCTTCCAGGGTCAAGGGGATTCTCCTTCTATGACGGATGCAACAGACTTTTTTTGTTTTTGATTAACCAGAGGTGATGCTTTGCAGACTTTGAATCTTCTCAAAATCCTAATCTCAGGACTAAGATTAACTAAAGAACCGATGCAAACTGGGACCCTCTGCATACGATAGCTGGGAAAGCTGGATGTTAAAAGTTACTGTGAAATTCACTGTCAGTGTTAGTAGGTCATTTAATCCAAGGGACGCTCCAAAGATGGGAAAGCCCTTGAAGTTGAATATTATCACCCCAAATGGCTGTTAGAACCAGCATCCAAGTCATGGCTTTCATATCCAGCAATGTATTTTGTAGCTGAGTTAGTCCTAGGTGAGGCAAAATTAGTAGCCTCCGATTCAGCAGCAGAGAAAGGAAGTAAGAGACAGGCCTCTCTGAAAATCAATGTTCTCATTTGCAAGATGGAAAAATAGTATTCAACACAGTTTTGTTGGGGGATTTAGAGTATCAAGGTGTGCAGAATTCTAACTATAGAGCCACACATAAAGAACACAGTCAAGGAAAACCAGTCCTTGTTATTATTATAAGCTAATTTGGATAAACTTCAGTTTGACTTGTACTCTGCTGTGAAATCATGACTATTTTGCTGTGAGCATTCTTCCTTTGCTTTTTCATTGTTTTCTGTTAAGTGTGTTATGTGCACACAATTCCCACTAAATAGAGGCAGAAATAATTTCTTGGGTCTTTGCTCTTCTCTCCTGGGCAGCAATTATAATTTGCCTGGAACATATTTTATTAGAACTCATCAAATATATTTCCCTGTGGTGTTATTGCATACCACCTATATAAATATTTTTCTGCTGATTTATTTGTTCCTTAGGAAAGCAAACAATGGAGAATTCCATGTGTCCAAAAGTATCATTTACTTATGCAAAGGTCCTACAAGAAAATTTGTGTACATCTTTATTACATGGGTTTTCTTTTTATAGAAATGGCCTTTGAATGTCATAGATGTTTGAAACCAATTCTTTAATGTCCAAAACTCCTTAGTGTGAACTTACATACAGAAGAAGCAACTTACACTCATCATGGACAATTCTTAAAAAAGGAAAACCTTCTAGACACCCTAGAATCATTCACATTTCAACCTTAAAAGTTATGTATGCAATATTTAGAAATACTGACATGCTGCTAGGCACCATGGATGTGATGGTATACCAGAATCCCTTGCTCCTGTGAAATTTTAATTTGTGCTTGGAAAATAGAATAGGAATTAATCAATTGTGTGTGTGTATGTGTGCATGTATGTATGTGTGTTTATATATGTGTGTGCATACATGTGTGTGCATACGTGTGTGTGCATACGTGTGTGTGTGTGTGTGTGTGTGTGTGTGTGTGTGTGTGTGGTTTTAGTCAGTGTGAAGGAGGAAGAAAGAAATGGCAATGAGAGAACATGAAGAGGTAGTTACATAAAGCAGGCATTATTTTAAATGTTGACAAGGTTGGCTCACTGCTGCTGAATTCTGAGGAAAAACCTGAAAGCACACAAGAACTTCTCATGTGTGAAGCAACAGCGTGTCAGGCAGGAGGAGCTTCAATACTGGAGGGAAAACAAGGAGTGAGGTTGAGGGGGGATAGGATACAGTCGGAGATTAAGATCTGAAGATGAACAGGGGTTCATCTTACCACCACCATCAGGACTGGCACTACAGAACACAGCACAAACAGAAAGTGTCTAACTTGTAGACGAACCATAGAAACCTCACCAAGTTCTCACTTGGCACAGGTCCCTGAGCCTGGACCTTGTGTGTGTGTGTGTGTGTGTGTGTGTGTGTGTGTGTGTGTGTGTGTGTCCTGTTACTATTCACATATCTCTGCCTAAATCATAGTTCAGAGGCAGAAGAATCTGCAAATTCCAGTGGATGCCTTCAGGACTCTGATCCCCACTGATAGCAGTGTGGCTGGGATGGAGAGGACAGCAGAAAGTGAGGGGAATATGAAAGATGTGGGCCATAATACACTGTTCCTTACTTACTCATACGCATTTTTGAGTCAGAAATAAATTTTGTTTTAAAATAATTTAGAAGCTTTAGTTTAGTACTAAACGTGTATTCCAGATTAATGTACTTTAAATGAGATATTTTTAAGAAAATAAGCGTTCAACTCACCATACCAAAATGCTTTATTGCAAGTCTTTTTTTAAATTCTTCTCAAATGTATTACATTCCAACCACAGTTTCTCCTCCTCCGTCTCCCTCCTCTCCCACAAGTGTCTCTCCCCCAGCTCACACACCTCCCCTCTCCCGCAGATCCACCCCTCCATCTCTCCACAGAAAAGAGCAGACCTCTTTTAAAAGTTTAAGTCTTTTACATACAGCACACTTGACTCAACCTAGCATTTAAGCACACTAGAGAAACCTGACCACGGAATCATGTTTCTTACCTTCTAAGATTAAAAAAAAAAAAAAAATCATAGGATTCATCAATTGAAACTTTACTTTCAGTTTGAAGTTGTGTTTAAGAGAAAGAGAGTACTGTTTTTAAAAGTCTAGCCTTGGGCTCCACCCAGCTAAGATAACTTTAAGGACTCTGAGTCCACAGGCTCAGTAGAGAAGACTCTTTCAAAAACTCCCTGAATTTGCTCCAGGTTAAAGTCATAACCAGCAAGATACAGAGAGTGCTAGAAAAACAATTCCTTTATACAACTTTCGACCCTGAAGTGCTCGAAAGGAAGCATAAGAACTTTTAATATACACCCTTTCCAGTAATTGCCAGTCAATAATAGCCCCTCTAGCAAAGCCATAGCTAATCCTTTCTTCATTGAGATGTGACTCATCTCAGATTCTTGATATACTTTGCCATAATATTTCTGGCCACGACTAACAATTCATGTTCATGTCATATTTGAATTTACACTATCTGACTAGTGTTCGGTGTCTACTCTTTCTTTTCTCTCCATAATTTTGCCTCAGTATCCCACAATATTGATTTTCTCAATTTCTTTCTTCCTCCTTGAGTCTCTCTATTGTTAGTGAAATAAGAACAGCACTCTCCTCCTCAACAACTGAACATTAAAGTCCTCATGCCTTCCCTTGTACCCTTTTTTTTCCCTAGAGTATGCACCAGCCCCAGCATTTGGGACATAGCATTAATGTCAAGTGCTACTCTAATTAATTTTTAATAGAACCAACTCATACGCATTTTGTGTGTATAAATTTACTTAATCATCGCAATTCTATGAGGCAATTGCATTGTCAGTTTCATTTCACAATGAGTCACACAGAGGTTAACAGCCAAAGGTCACACTTTAGTGTGTGGAAGAGCTTAAATTTGAACAGAGTGACTGTGGTCCAGGGTTCATGCTCATAACATGGATAGTAATCTACTCTTTGTGTTAAATATTTGTTGGGCTATTTATGTTTTGAAACTCATTCATCTACTTCTTCTATTTAGTACACTAAAACTCTGTTATAGGATAATGCCAGTTAGCTCAAACTGCATTAATTACAAGTTTTATTAATCACTAGAAGGAATCTAACTGAATTGGACAGCACCACACAAAATAAAAAAAGACAAGGAAGAGAGAAACATGATGAGGCTGTATAAATAATATATTTGCTAGATTTTCTTTAGGAAATTAATCATCTCCTTTCAAAATTGTCTAGTGCCTCTAACCATTGCTGAAAGATTAATATTCTACTTACTCCAACTGGATAGTTGTTTTGTCAGAGATATTGTGGATTTGGATTTTCATTTTTAAATGAGACTGTATTCCAATTTAATAGTGTGTTGCTGTTTATGGTGTTATATTACAAGCATTATTTCACTGATTTGTGAACAATGCTGTCCTCTTTTTTCACATGAAGTAACTAGGAGTGACATAAGTAGAAGAATTAAATTCTTGGAAAAGCCTTTAATTTTTCCAAGTGAATTTCTTCTGAGATAAAAGAATACTTCCTTTTCCAAAGGGTTAGAAGAAATCCAAGCCTGTAGAAAAGTTGGAATGACATCATGTTGGTACAATGGTAAGCCATGAGTAATTATATGTTAACCTTCCTCTAAGTTATGTCTATCTCTCCTCTCTCTCTCTCTCTCTCTCTCTCTCTCTCTCTCTCTCTCTCTCTCTCTCTCTCTCTCTCTCCCTCTCTCTCTCTCTCTCCCTCTCTCTCTCTCTCTTCCTCCTCCTTCACTGCCTCTGTCCTATGAGAAAGTTTAAAATGCAAAAATGAAGCTTACTAATGTGTAAAATATTTATTCTATGAATTGGTTTCTAAGTGAATAGCCAACAGAAAGTAGGTAGTGTTCTAGCTCTATTTGATATTATTAGATGTTCGTCTTTCTGAGAAAATTTATTTCAGTTTAACAAAACCACTGCAGGTAAATTAATTGTGAAAGTGCACTTATTTAAATATATCATACTGAGGGAAC
Source organism: Peromyscus eremicus (assembly GCF_949786415.1). NCBI lineage: Eukaryota > Metazoa > Chordata > Mammalia > Rodentia > Cricetidae > Peromyscus > Peromyscus eremicus. Next base: position 33,545,898 of record NC_081428.1, read on the forward strand.
TTTTTATTTTTCTAGTTTTCCTATCATATCTTTAACAATGTTAAGATTTTTATTTTGAATTATATGCATATGTGTGTGTCTGTGTATGGTATGCTCCTGAATGTAATGTTCATAGAGGACAGAAAAGGGCATTGAATCCCCTGGAGCTAGAGTTACATTCTGTTGTGAACTGCCATACATGGGTGCTGGGAACTGAACTTGGGTCCTCTGCAATACACATTCTTAACCACTGAGCCTTCTCTCCAGGCCACTAGTGTATATTTTAAAAGCACTATTTTACTATATTTAAAACAAGAGCAAGAACTTACAGAGTTATAGAGCTTACTGATCAACAGACAAGAGCAGTAACCTAAAGAGTTACAGAGCTTACCAGTTATCAGATAAACAGTGAGTTGAGAGCTTGATTAAGTAAAAGATCACAAGTGCTATTCTTTATTCCGCAGCCAATAATTTTACACTGACCAGGAAATAAGCCAGCTGTCTCTCCACTACACACTTCTTATAGGAACCTTTGTGATTTGATTGCTAAAAATAGATTTCTGTATCTGCTTAATGTGCATTGAAGAAATGATTCATTTTTCAAAGTAAAGCAATCAATTTTTTGAGAACCAATCTTAGCTTAACAGAATAGAACATCACATTTAACCAACATTTGAAACCGATCTTAGAAAATGCTTTAAACATATGTTATATCTACAACTTAAATAAGCACCAAGTGCTACCTCTGAAATGAGAAATTTAAAAAAAAAAAAAAAAGAGTTATTCTCCCTGAGTGTGAGACTAAGACATTAATAGGATCCACCCCAAGCTTCATGCCTCAGAGCATTCCTAGAGCAGGAAGAGAGTAGCTCAGCAAACTGCCACCCAGGGACACAGATAGCCTGCAATTATATTTAAGACAAATCCATATTGTGGACTCACACAATCATTGCTGTATGAAGTCTCCAGGAAGACAAAGATTGCATTAATCTGCAATTCCGATCAGACTGATGTTTCCAGCCCACAAAGAAGCCACTGTAGCTGTTCCTTAATTGTTCCTTTTGATTTCTTTTTTACTTTTCCAAAAATCCCATAACTGGTACTTTTTTGATTCCAGCAACTTAAATTAGCAACCTGACATACAGGCATCCATGAAAGATACTATAGCCATAACCATAGCCAGATCCCCAAATTTAATCATGTATGAAATGAAAACTGAAGTGGGAAAAGTTCCAAGCTCAATTAACAATAGTGAATATTAAATTGATGCAATGGGCAGTATACTTAAAAAGTCTCCAAACCTAACAGGCATATAATGCATGTACAGTAATTTTCTTTGCAACATACATCCTAATCGTGGCTGATCCAAAACCTAAGACCGTGGGTGTGTTTCTTTCCACACAAATACATCATTGATGACACTACACAGGCCCATTAATGAGGAAGCTAGGCCAATGCCAGACTAATAGCATGAATTCAGTAGACAGTTCCTTGCCATTAACCAGAGCCTGCTCATTTCTTTCTCCTCTAGGCTTAGCGCGCCAAGGAAACTTTCTCATCATTCAGATGTTTCACTAGTTTGAGATATATTCCAGGAACTTGTTTTGCTTCAAATGCTTGTATGGGGGTGGGGTGACTTTGACTCACCTTTTTGTTAGTTACTGCTTTTATATGGGCATTGAATATTGACAGCAAATTAACAGAAGTTTGAAATGCAAAAATTACGGCATGGTGAACCAGATGCAGCAAACATCATGTCAGCAGCATCAACGGAAATGTATACTGTAGTATTGGGTGGTAATAAGGAAGAAAGCTCTGCAGCAGAGTGTCTGTGACCAAGTCCTTCCGGTCCCTGTTTGTCAAGACTTTTGCTGAGCAACTTAACTTTTCTGCATCTCTAGTGTCTCAATTGCAAAGGGGGATTAATTATACAAATCATTTTGAGGTTTAAATGAGACAACATACTTATGTAAACCATTATATATGTACAGCTTATCATTTGATGCATCATATTGAGAGTTGCTCCGAAGGCATTTAGATTATATGCCACTATAACTGGGCTGTGTAATTTACAGGAAACAATACAGCATCTTCACCTGTACCACACATGCTCAAACTCTACTGCCCATTCGCCTCACCTGGGGAGATTCTAGAAATACAACTGCTTTGGGCTACTGAGGAAGCATTAGAATTGCTGAAAATTTTCCACGTTTCTCTAGTGTTCAGGCAAGTTGGAGAACCATTACTAATATCCCTTCTTAATTAGACACAGTCAATTGCAGACTCTAGGTACTAAAGCCAACATGGAAAGAAAAGAGTCCTTTGTCTTAGTTTTTCATTGCTGTCACAAATACTCAAAACAAGCAACTCAAGGGTGGAAAAAATATTTATTTTGTAACATGGCTCCAGAGGTTTTAGCTCAAAGTCAGCTGACCCTTTTGTTTTTATGCCAAGGCAAGGCAGAACATCTTGGTGGAGAAAAACGTACTGGAGTGGAAGGGTTTTTGGTTCTCTTCCTGGTGGCTGGGAAGCAAAAGAAGAGAAGGGACCAGGGAAAAAGAATATCTGTCCAAAGCATGTCTGTAATAATCTAGTTCCTCCATCTAGGCTCACCTCCAAAATGTCAAAATATTATGGACCCATCAGAGAATTAAGCCACTGATTTGATGAAAGCCCTCATGATTCAGTCATCAAGCAAAGGCCTGGTATAATTCACATACAAACTTTTCTTTTCCGAATCTCTTTCTTACTGAAAATTAATGTTGTAAAAATTAATCAGACATTGTTAGAAATAGTGAAAAACAATTATATTAATTATTCAACCGAGTAATTTGGTTTGTTGGTGACAAAGGTATCTGTGTATTTACTGATCAACAGGTAGAGTTTTTCAAATAAAATTTTTAGATGTTTGTGGAGAAATAGATATTGGGTACACCCTCAGTATGATTATGAAGGTTAATCTTTGCCGCAGCTCCTCCATGTAACTGGCAGGATTTCATTACCCTTTAAGGATTGAGGCTTTCCTATTCTCTTTCTCAAAAAGTATTTGACCCACTAAGTTTCCTAATCTCAACCACACATTCCATAACAAATGAAATTCAAGTGTTAATTCATCATCAAATGAAGACATAACTTGATGACATTGACTTGATTTTTATGCAATTAATAAACCAAACTCCTGCCAACATTGGTTTATCAAAAAGCTACAAGTGGGCAGTCCAACCAAGTACACAAAGAACTCATTTTCTATAGTAAGCCTGTTGAAAACATCAGAATTAGTGGAGAAGTTCTGCAGAACATAGGCTGGCACTGGGCACAGTGTACTAATGTGAATTGTCTCCCTGTTGATTGTGTGTTAAAATCACCTTTCTATTTTACATTATCTACAGATGTCATAGCTTCTCCTTAATCAGATTAAGAATCCCTGTAACGGCTGAGGAATTGATGGGTTTTAAAAACGCCTCAGGTGGTTCTCATAAGTAACTGACATTGAGAACCACTGCCTCATATTCAACAGAAACCAAAAACCATGAGGTCCCTGAGTTTGTGATGCAAACACGTTACATGTCAACATGAAATATAGAAAACCTTTAGAGAATTGGTTTTATAATATATAATCAAAAATTTTATATTTACAACCAATGAAAGAAACAACCTAATAGCTGAGGAAGCTTTCGAGAAATAAACAAGTGCCACGTCTTCAAGCATTTAATTTATCCGCTCAAACTTATAATTAGAATTTCCTATTGTAAATAAACTTTATAAAAAGGCTATAAGTATGCAATACACTAGTTTCTTGGACATAATAACAACATACTAGGTTCTGGGAAACAATAGCAACTTTGAAAGGCAAAACAATAAAGAAAAGTGTCTCTTACTGTCTTCATCTTGGCTTCTTTGCACTTCTGAAGAGCTTGAAAGATAAACAGTAGTAATCATTCCTAAGTCTTCTTGGAACTGCTGTTTAGCACAGGATCCTAAATCAATGCAGAAATCTCAAGACAGGACTTGAGTTGAGGATTTATTAATTGACTGATAGTGGATGAATTGTTTTATTCCATGTGCTTATTTTTATCTGCAAAGTATTTTAATTACATATCCTTTAAAGCACGTCTTTAAATGTTGTATTTTTAAATAGTTTGGTTTTAGTAAAGCAGTGTAAATACTCAGAAAATATTTATACTGCAGAATCTTTTTCAGTCTCAAGGAAAAATTTTACAGGATCAAAGAAATAAAGTATAAAAATAAAATATACTATGGGAGTACTGAAGTGAAGAAGCTCAGTGGTTCTGAGCAATTACTGTTCTGGTTGAGGACCCACCAAGGTTTGTTTTCTAGCACATACATCAGGCTGCCTCAGCACAGCCTATAACTCTGGTTTTGGTGGATCCTCTGCCCTGTGGGATCTGCATGCATTTGGGTACACAAAGACTCATGAAGCTCCAGACACATACCCATAAACAGAAATAATAAGTAAATCCTTTAAAAATGTGGAACTATGAGTTGCCAGATATTTCTGATTTTAGATTGAGAAAGCTTCAGAAACACCCATGCATATCATGAGCCAGTATTCAAAGCAAGCTGGTGACCTAAAAATGAAACAAAAGAATGGAAATACACAGCTGTATGTAGCTAGAGTTTTCCTGCCTGGCCCACAGTCAGGACAAATCTCTCTCACCTGCCAGTCCCACAGCCACTCAGACCCAACCAAGTAAACACAGAGACTTATATTGCTTACAAACTATATGGCCGTGGCAGGCTTCTTGCTAACTGTTCTTACAGCTTAAATTAATCCATTTCTATATATCTATACCTTGCCATGTGGCTCGTGACTTACTGGCATCTTCACATGCTGTTTGTCATCATGGTGGCTGGCAGTGTTTCTCTCTCTCTCTCAGCCTTCCACTTCCCAGCTTTATTCTCCTCCTTGTCCCGCCTATACTTCCTCCTGCCTGACTACTGGCCAATCAGTGTTTTATTTACCAACCAATCAGAGCAACACATTTGCCATAGAGAACATCCCACAGCAGCTGGGTGATGAAGGCAACTGGTATACTGCCCTCCTTTCAAGTCCCATCAGGGATGACCCCAGAAATGGCACTGGTACTGGTGTGCACAGCTTTGAGCTTCATCTCTTGTTACAAATATGAAAACCATAGCAGTCCCACTGAGTTGGAGTGACTCTAACAGTCTGTGCCGTGAAATCATTGAGTATAATGGCCAGGATAAAGTGTTTTACTGTCTCCTCAAAGTGTGTCATTTTTCACTTTTCAAAAATTGACACTAAATGTAGCACATTTTCTTTATGCATTCATCCTTTGACAGACGTCTACGTTGTTTCCGATTTCTGGCTATTACTAATAGAGCATCAATGACCATGTTTGAGCAAGCGTCTCCAGGGTAGAGTGAAGTGTCCTTTACGTACATGCCGAAGAGTGGTATAGCTGGGTCTTGAGCTAAATCAATTCCCATCATCCTGGGGAACCACTACACTGATTTCCATAGTTGCTGTACAAGTTTGCACTCCCAGTAGCAATGAATGAGTGTTTCCCTTACTCCACATCCATACCAGCATTAGCTGTCATCTGCTTTTTTGATCTTGACCATTCTGAGTGGTGTAAGGGAAAATCTCAAAGTAGTTTTGATTTGCATTTCCCTGATGACTAAAGACATTGAACACTTCTTTAAGTGGTGCTTCCCAGCCATTTGAGTTTCCTCATTTGTGAATTCTGTTTCGATCTGTACCCCATTCTTAATTGGGTTATTTGTATTTTTTTTAAACCCAGGTCTTTCCTTCAGTTCTTTATCTATTTTGGATATTAGCTCTCTATCAAAAATCTTTCTTCCATTCTGTGGACTGCCAGTTTGTCCAAATAACAATGTCCTTTGCTGTGTAAAAGCTTATCAGTATCATGAGGTCCCAATTTTGTTGGTCCTTAGCTGTGTAAAAGCTTATCGGTATCATGAGCTCCCACTTTTTGTTGATCTTAGTGCCTGTGCTAATGGTATCCTTTTCAGGAAGTCTTTTTCCATGTGCCAAATAGTTCAGGACTACTTGTCATGGTCAATTCTGCCAAATTCAAGGTGTCTTGCCTTATGTTGAGGTCTTTATTCTATTTGGAGTTGAGTTTTGTGCAGGGTGATAAGTATGAATCTATTTGTATTCTTCTACATGCAACCATCCAGTTTGACCAGCAATATGATTGTCCCATGTTTTGTGCAGTGTGTATTTCTGGCTTCTTTATCAAAAAATCAAGTGTCCATTAGTGTGTGGATTTACATCAGAATCTTCAATTCAATTCCACTGATCAATGTGTCTGTTTTTGTGCCAATACAGTGCTGTTTTTATAACTATAACTCTGTCATTCAATTTGAATTGGTGATACCTCCAGCAGTTCTTTGATCATTAGGGATTATTTTAATTATTCCGGGCTTTATGTGTTTCTGAATGAAGCTTAAAATTGTTCTTTCAAGAGGTATGAAGAATTGTGTTGGACATTTGATAGGGATTGCACTGAATTTATAGATTGCTTTTGATAGGATGGCCATTTTTACTGTATTAATTTGCTAATCCATGAGTATGGGAGATCATCTTCCAATATCTTCTTCAATTTCTCTCTTTAAAGTCTTAAAGTTTCTATCATATGAGTCATTCATTTGATTAGTTAGAGTTACCCTAAGATATTTTCTATTTTTGAGGCTATTGTGAAGGCTATTGTTTCCCTGACTCCTTTCTCAGTACATTTGTCATGTGTGTGTAAGCAGTCTACTGATTTTTGAAAGTTAACTTCATATCCAGCTACTTTGCTGAAAGTGTTTATCAGGTCTAGGAGTTCCCAAGTGGAAGTTTTATGGTCATTTATGTGTACTATCATACAATCTACAAATAGAGATACATTAACTTCTTCCCTTCCAATTTGTATCTCCTCAATCTCTGTTGGTTTTCTTATTGTTCTAGCTAAAACTTCAGGTACTATATTCAATAGATATGGAGAGAGTGGACAACCTTGTCTTGTTCCTGATTTTAGTAGAACTGTTTTGAGTTTCTCTTTATTTAAGTTTATTTTTGGCTATGGGCTTGCTGTAAATTGCCTTTGTTATACTGAGGTGTGTCACTTGTGTCACTAATCTCTCCAGGACTTTTGTTACACAGGAATGCTGGATTTTGTCAGAGATCTTTTCTGCATCTAGTGAGATGGCCATGTGATATTTTTCTTTCAGTTTATTTATACGGTAGATTACATTTATCAATTTTTGTATATTGGGCCATCCCTGAATCTTTGGGATGAAGCCTACTTGATCATTGTGGATGATCTTTTTGATTTGCTCTTGGATTTGGTGTGCAAGTATTTTATTGAGACTATTTGCATTTATGTTCACAAGGGATTTGGGTCTGCAATTATCTTTCTTTGTTGAGTACTTGTATGGTTTGGGCTTCAGGGTAACTGTGGCCTCATAAAATGAATTGGGCAGTGTTCCTTCTGTTTCTATTTTGTAGAAGAGTTGAGGAGTATTGGTGTTAACTCTTCTTTGAAAGTCTGGTAGAATTCAGTGCTAAATTCATCTAGCCCTGGACTTGTTTTGGTTGGAAGACTTTTAATGAGTGCTTCTATTTCACTGGAAGTTGTAGGTCTGTTTAAATTGCTTATCTGATCTAATTTTAACTTTGGTAATTGGCATCTATTGAGAAAATTAAGCATTTCTTTTCAATTTGGTGGAGTACAGGTTTTTAAAGTAGGTTCTTATGATTCTCTGAATTTCCTAGGTGTCTTGTTATTTCCCACCCTTTTCAACTCCAACTTTGTTAATTGGATTTTCTCTCTCTGCCTTTTAGTTAATTTGGCTAAGAGTTTGTTAATCTTATTGATTTTCTCAAAGAACCAACTCTTCATTTCATTGATTTTTTATAGTTTATTTTCATTCTGTTTTATTGATTTCAGCCCTGAGTTTCATTATTTTTTCCTGTCTACTCTTTTTGCTTTTGTTTCTTTTTGTTCTAGAGCTTTCAGATATTCTCTTAAGTTACTAGTATGAGATCTCTCCATTTTTTTTTAATGTAGGCAGCTAGTGCTATACACTTGCCTCTCAGAATTGCCTTCATTGTGTCTTAAAGTTTGGGTAGGTTATGTATTCATTTTCATTCTAGCCTAGCAAGTCTTTAATTTTTGTCTTGACCCCTTTTTCATTCAGTATTGAATTATTCCATCTCCTCGAGTTTGTAAGCTTTCTGTGCTTTCAGTTGTTGCAGATATCTAGCTTTTCATCTATGGTGGACAGTGTGTTACTTCAATTTTCTTATATCTGTTGTGACTTGCTCTGTGTCCAAGAATGTGGTCAGTTTTGGAGGAAGTTCCATGAGGTGCTGAGAAGAAAATATGTTCTTTTATGTTTAGGTGAAATGTACTGTAAATATCTGCTAGGTCCATTTGGTTATGATATCAGCCAGCTACAGCATTTCTCTGTTCAATTTTTGTCTGGATGGCCTGTCTATTGGGAAGAACTGTGTATTGAAGTTACTCACTATCTCACTTTATTTGTAAATGCATAACTAACTTGAAGTCAGATTCATAAGTAAAAAAATTGTTGATATGGTAAACATAATATTAATATCAATTATACAACACTGAAAATATCAACATATATACATACAATATTGATATAATACAATATTATACCAATATACACAAAATAGAATAACAAAATGTATCAAATCAGAGTATTTTAGTATAATATATGTACATTATATGCTGATTATAACAAGCTGATAAAACAATAGTCTGATGCAAACTTTCACTACAAGTTCTTTTTCACTTGAAAAGTGACTATGAAGCATATTAAAATACTAAGCTCATATAAATCTCTTTAGAAGAAAAAACAAATTCTAGAAAACCTGATCTTCTTTAGAATTTTATATTTTATAGAATGTACTATGTTAGATAATTGTATAATACTAAAATTCAATTATATAATAAATAAAACATGATTTATTATTAATTAAATAATTTCCAAATTTAAGCATTTTTTACTGTACTCATGATTTTAATCAGTGCATGTATGTACAGAGCCCCCTTGAGAAAATATGTAGAGAACTCCTTCCCACTGCTTTTTAAATGAGTTTAGAACGCAATTCAATCTCAGCAAAGAGTTGGTCTTGTGATCAAAAAGTTTCTAGATATGTTTAGAAGGATGGGAAACACTACAGTCAAATCTCTTGAAATATCAGCTTCATTGCCACACATAGGTAAGAGAAATTGTTAAAATATAATTTAAAATATTGTTTGTACAATGAAACAAATACTGAAATCATAGAGGTAAGATTAATTCCCTGGAACTCTTAAGCTTAAACAGGAGATATTAAATATATTTAACACATATTCTTCCAACTTATAACATTCCTAGTATACACACCTGCTTTCTTCAGCTCCCACGTCTTCAGAGGAAAATTATGAGATGCATGGTTATACTCCCTCTTGTTCCTGGAATTGTCAACAGTTTTTCTCATCTTCCATTATACAAGTAGAAATCTGTGTCTTTGGTTACACTTAACAAGCAATGACAACCTTTTTTTAATTTTCTTTTTGTTTATTCTTTGTATCTTTCACATCATGCCTCCTCCCTATCCTGCCCATCTCCTTCCCTCCCAAAAAATAAAACAAAATAAAATTTAAGAGATAAAAGAAAAAATAAAAGGAAGAAAGATAAAATCTCATCATGGAAGTTGTAGTGTGACAGTGAGTCTCACAGTAAACCCCTTTATCCATACATTTTTACAGGCAGGAAGTCATAGCAAAGAATCATTGATCTGGTTCGAGGCCCCTAGTCTCTGCTACATCATCAATGCAGGGCCCTCAGTGGGATTTTCCCTGTGTCATAGAGATCCTGCAGCCCTGGGTCTGCAGGACTAACCCCCATCCCTATCCCCATCCCTTGTACTGCAGCAGATCACAGATAGGGTGAATGTTGGGGTGGGCCAACACATAACCCCATTCTGGGCCTGGGTAGTTGGAGGGTTGATCAGCCCACCAACTTTCCTTTGTCTTCACCACCAGGGTGAGCTCTCCAACATTGTCCTGGCCAGTTCACCCCTAGCAGCAATGAACAAGTTCTCTGGCTTTTACTTCCTGGGGTCGATTTTCCAACACCTACAACTTCAGGGCCAACTCTACTGTGTTGCCCAGGAGAGGTGTGGGGGCCAACCCCCCAAGTGCTGCAGCAGATGATGGGACAGGGACAGTCTTCCTGCTCCTATGACCTCAGGGCCAGCACTTCCACTTGCCTCAGACATTGATGGGTGGGAGAGGAGAGACATCTCTCCCCTACCCATGCTGCCACATGACCAATGAGTAATGGGCACAGCTCTTCCATGCTCGCAACATGGGGGCTGGCTCACCCACACTCTGCCAACATAGTCAGCTCTATTGTGCTGCCCAGGCAAGGTGCAGGATCCACTTTCCCGAGTGCTGCAGCTGGTGAAGGGGAGGGTCAGCTCCCTTGTCCACTACAACTTGCTTATCTTTCACAGGAGGTAAGGGGCGAGGGGTAAGGGGGGCATCTCTCTCCCACCCACACTGCTGCATGACAGACGAGTAGTGGAGACAGCTCTCCCATGCCCACAACTTCGCGACTGACTCACCCACACCTTCACCAACAGGGTTGACTCTATTGTGCTGCCCAGAAGAGGTGCAGGGCCTGCTCTCCTGAGTGCTGCAGCTGGTGGTGGGCAGGGGCAGCTCTTCTGTTCTAATGAACTCAGGGCCAGCTCTCCTACCTGCCTCCGGCATTAGTGGGTAGGCATCTCTTCCCTGTGCATGCCACCATATGGCAGATGCGGGGTGACGTTGGGTCTCCCGTGCTCATGTACTCAGGGTTGGCTCACCTGTGCCCTAGTCAATAGAGTCAACTCTGCCGTGCTGCCCAGATGAGGTGCAGGGACAGCTTTCCCTAATATTGCAGCTGGTAAAGGGGTCAGCTGCCTCACCAGTTGGAGGAGGTAGGGGCAAGGAGGAGAGGGCATCTTTCCCTCATCCCCACCACCACACAGCAGACAAAGGAGGTGGTATCAGGTATGGCCCTCTCACACCCTCAGGGCTGGTTCATCCGCCCCTGCCTATGGGTCAACGCTACTGTGCTGCCAAGGCAAGGTGGAGGACCCATTCTGAGTGCCTCAGGTGGTAGGGGATTGGGTCAGGCTCTCTAGATGCTGCAAGTGCCAAGGGGCAAAGGGAAGAAGGCATGTTTCCCTCACCCATGCCACCACATGGCAGACAAGAGGGGCATGACCTGCTCTCCAATTCTCACACCCTCAGGGCCAGCTCCACCATGCCCCTGTGAACAGGGTCAGCTATATTGTGTTGCCCACGTGAGGTATGGGGTTCTCTTCTGAGTGCTTCAGCAAGTAAGGGGCAGGATCAGCTCTGTACAGCATTATCCTTTCTCTTTATCAGGGTCATGGACCAAGTCATGGCCCTTGGCAGCAGCCCAGACCCACATATCTGGTGGCAGCAGGGTATCTGTTTCAGCTCATTCCTCACCACTCTTGCCTCTTCAAATCTGCCTCTCTCCCATGCCCATGATTCTGTCTCTGCCCCTATCTATCTATCTATCTATCTATCTATCTATCTATCTATCTATATCTATCTATCTATCTATATTTCTATCTATCTATATTTCTTTCTTTCTTTCTATCTATCTATCTATCTATCTATCTATCTATCTATCTATCTATCTATATCTGTCTATATTTCTATCTATCTCTATTTCTATCTATATTTCTATCTCTATCTCCCCCCCTCATATCACCACCCTCTACTTACTCACCATAGTGGTGTCCAATTGCCTGGTGCCAGAGGTGCTGGGTGGGCTCATGGGTAAACTTCTTCATGCCCCAAGTCCAGAGACCTGGGACGGGGCTCTGGTCACAATGACAACTTTTTATGAGCCAGCACATTCATACACACTCAAAGGTTACTCAAGCATAAGGGGCAGTCATTGAGGAAAGGAAGTAATGCTTGTAGATTTTTGGATCATTTGGAATATATGACAGATGTATGTATAGAGGAGCGTTTCTTGGGGCCCTACTCCTTCCAGATGAACAACTACTAATAGATTCACCACCACCCCACCCACTACCCTACCCCTCCTCCCACCCCCACCCCGTCAGCAAGAAAATTCTCAGGAGAACTCACAGGAGAAAAAAGAAATTCAGAGTCCGACTTTAAATGTGTTGAGTTTTCAGTCATTATTTTTACATCCAGGAGAAAATGAGGACTAGTATTAAAGCTTAACAACAGGAGAATAAGTACAAAAGCCCTCTACTGCCATGTCTAGTACTGGCAAACGCACACTAGCTAAAACCTATTGTTCTTTTGACCACAGTCACTCTTCTTTCAACACAAAACAAAGAGAAGCAGAGCCTTGATGTTAAAATTCAATGAAATGTCAAGGCCTCCATTTTGAGCATCTGGGAAGCATGTAGTTTGTTTGCCTCGGGGGCACTGAGTCGGGCCTCCTGCCTAGACTTTTCTTTCATGCTCACTTTCCCACACTCAACAATAGTTTTTTTCTGTCTCTTCTAAGAGACTGATGATTCAGGAAAATGACTTTCTCCTAGGACGCCAAACCCATTCTATCAAGATGAAGAAGAGCATCATTGGGTTTCTATTCCTATCCCTGCCTGCAAATGCAGCCTGGGTGCTCCTTACCAAGAGATATGTTCAATGGCCACAAGAGTTCCCTAAATTCAGCAACCAGATGTCTAGCAAAAATATAGGGCAACTTCAGTCATCACCATGTGTATGTGATCCAAGCTCAGTTTAGACTTGTGGTAAAAAGAAACACAATACAATAACCAGAAGTAATTACAAGACATTCAAATCATTTAAAGATGTCCTTTGAAAAACGACAAGATGGAAACACACTTTGAAAACCACAGATCATCTTAAATATCCATTCTCGCCATCCCTATTACTACTCACATTCCCCACATGGAGGGCATCAGCTATAAAAATCTTCCTTGCTGATGATCTCAACTGTCAACTATGTGCTACACTTAGTCCAAGCATCCCACACGGGCTTTGGTCTTTGTCTCACTTTCCTTCTCTCCATGAGTTTGTTTACATGGTTGGGTTTTAGAGTTAAAGAAAAAACCATGTGTGTATATGTGTTCATGTGGGTACTTGAACCTGCATTTGTGGTCCTTGTGTGTGCTGGATGTGGAGGCCAGAAGTCAAGGCAGGCATTTTCCTTTATCTATTTTCACCTATGTTTCTGAGATAGCATCTCTCACTGAACTTGGAGCTTGCCGTTTTGGCTAGACTGGTTACCCAGCATCCTCCAGGAGTCTTCCTGTCTGCACTTTCCCCTTCCTGAGCACTAACGTTAGAGGCATGCTGCTATGCCCAGCTTCTAAGTGGCCTCTGGCAACCAGAATTCAGGTCTTCACTTGGCATCATTCCTGCCCTTCTTGTTTTTGTTTAACTTCCTCTCACAGTATACATGACAACTCCCTCCTCCCATTTTTTCTTTAATTTTGCCTGTGTAATTTATTCATCCATCATAGCATCAAAGTGGTATGAGAACTGAAAGAACTTTCTGTAGATGTCTGAAGCTAGCAGAAAGCAAGAGAGAAAGAGATGGGGCGGCGGGTGGGGGTGGTATGTACACAGTTCCTTGTAATCCTGGCTCACATGACTGTTTACTTTCAAAACAATTCGCTGTCCTGGTGTTTGGTTTTGCCTTCAAACTCCTAGGTCTTCCGAAGATAATTAGTTGTTTCCCGATATTTCTCTTCTAGGATCCCTAGGGATTGGGAATCAGTGGAAAATTAAATATCATTCCCTCTATTTACTTCAAGTTGTAAAGACTACTAGACTCTCCAGTTCTCGTTCCTTCTCTATTCTCTGAGGAGAAAGCTGGGACACTCATAGTGCTCTGCCCAGGAGAAACAAGAATGAAGTTTCTGTTGCTTCTGTGGCTAAGATGCTGGTATTGCCAGGTTGCTTGTTTTTCTCTCACACACGTTGGCGCTTTGTTGTTCTTTGTTTGTGTGTTTGGTTTTTACTGACTTGCTTTTGTGTGGAGAAGTTGGATTTCATGAATAATCCACCTTTGTTTAATGTGTCTTATAATATTATCAATAAAAGACAACCATGTAAAAATGCAGAGCACACTTCTTTTTTCTAAAATACCTAAGGCATTCTAGGTTGTTTGATAACTGAGCACTTAGCTCGGCAGAATTTTTATGTCATTAACAAGTTTCAGGTTAGTAAAGCACAAAAATAACAATGTGCTTAAAAACGATTCATAGGTGAATCGTTTTTCAGTAGACTGAGTGATCACAATTGGGTGCATACCATCATAATCTCTTAACTAGGAAACATGACCACTACTTTTGCTCTGGAAAAAAAAAAAATTTACAAGTGAAACTTCTTAAGGAAAAGCCCAAATTCAGGTGGTGTTTTTGAATCATGATCTCTCTGGAGATGGTTGTATTTGTTTCAGTCATCACTACTAATGTCTCAGGGAGCATACATTCTTCACCTCCATTTATAGAGCAAGAAACTGCCGTTAACTGGGTTAGAGGAGTTGGAGTGCTAACTGTGGAAGAACCGGTACTTTCTGATCAATCTGTCTGGTAGCACACAAATTATGTGACATGCAACTGTCCATTAAACCCGCTCAACTTTTCATTCAGCTGAGAAAGGAAACATCAACCTAAAAACATGAAGGTTTTCTGGTTTCCCCTATTGCTAGACTGCTTTACAGACAGGGTGGAATTGTTGCTGTGTGATAGAGAACAATTACATGCAATAAATGATAACTGTTCAGAAAGAATGAATTCTTATTTAGAGCACATTATGTACCACTTGTGAAAAATGCTGAATTTTTCAAGTAGGATGGAAGAAAACTTGAAATAGAGTTGCTTCTCTCTGAATAGGAGCTGTTCTGTGAATGCATGTGCTTAATGCCACTATAAAATATCACCTCCAATGCCCCACTCCATTTGCAGACAGCATATTCTTCAGTCACAAAGTTATGATTCATATATATCAAGTCACTTAGCACCGCTGGCGAATGTTTGCCAATCTGAAATATAAAACAGAGAGGATAATAAAACCTTAACAAGCGCAATAAAACTAATGAAATATAATCTCAAATATACTACTCTAATTCATCCAGAAAGGAAACACAATCATCCAGTCCTAAGGACAGGGAAATGGAGCCAGCTCCATAAAAACGCATACTCACTGTGGCAACATGCATCATTTCAGAATTAGAACTCAAAAAAAATTCAAGCTCATTACTGAGTGTAATCATCGTGGCCAAACAAATGAGGATGACAGGGTAAAGCAACAGCTCACATATGCTTACTTTGGCTCTGTATTGAAAGCAATTGAAATGAAAATATTGTTGTTATTTTTAATCGAGGTAATCTTTCATGCTGAAGATAAAGTTCAGGATAGTCAGAATGAGCAGTGTTTAAGAAGTTAGTTATGACTTCCAAGATCAATATGCAAGCAGGTCACAAGTTTATTTACATACGGTTTACATATGCCTGTAATAATGATGCAATCTAGTCCCAAATCACTTCAGATTGATGCTCATTACGGTGTCTCTCGAGACCTCAATTTGACAATAGCGCATTTCCCTATTGACATGTTCATTCTCATCTGTCCTTAGAAACCTCCAATTCAAATATTAAGAAAAAAAGACAGAAGAAAAACTGGGAGGAAAGAATAAGGATGGAGGGATGAGGAGGGAAGGCAGAGAGAATGAAAAAGCACAACTTGTTCTGTAGCTTTGATATTCTGTACACAAAAGTGATAGAGGGGATTGAAGGAAACAAGAGAGAACAGACTTACCCAAAGACGAAATCACAGCAGACAAGATTCTGCCTTCTCTAAACAGATGCCCACTGTGGCTTTGCATATGGTGAAGTTTATGCAGCCAAGCAAAGGGAACCAGACCAACGGCTGTCCATTCTCAGAAGCATCCACCAGACAACTAGGAGCTCTCTGTATGCTTTGCATTGCCAGAAGATATTTTCCAACAATTAAAGAAATTCATATTAATGACCGTGCACACCCCCAGTGAAACTCAGAAAACGTGGAGGTTCAAGTAGAGTCAAACAATGAATGATAAAGTATGCTGTTCAGCTATGTTAAAAAAAACAAAACTAATGAGGAAGAGAAAAGTACTACACAAAGATTGGAAAGCTGAATTCCTACTATGCAAGAGGAACCAATGAAGTAACAGAAACATTTTCCAATTAAATGAAGCCAAGGCCTGTGACCTTGCCTACTGTATGATGCATAAATTAAAATATTTCTTAAACTATACACAGGTAATAAAGTGCTTGAGAATATAACAATGGAAATAAAGTGTCATTAAAAATGTATGAATCAATGAAATGATTTCCTTCTTTTTTTGCTCCTGTACTTTAAGGACAAATATAATGAGAGTTAACACTCATATAAATAATGAAACATGTCTTATTTATTTTCTGTTTCCTCATTTATGTTTTAAAATATTTATGCTTCTACCTATTGATTTTGTTCCCATTTTGTTGATACAAACATTGACTTCAGAGTTGCCCCTTCAAAAAAATAATAATGCTATTTTCCATGTGTTGTGAAACTTCAGTATTTTATTAAATCTATCGTTACAGTGATATAATTCAGCATGCTCCTTTTCTAGGGTGTCCTGAATGAATTCTATAGGTGAAAGACCTCTTGTAGAAGTGAAATAATTAATTTTACAAGAGTTTTCAGCAATTGAAGAGTTAATGCGGTTTTCTGTCTACTGAACATAAATGTCTGATCATGTGCTGCTCTAAAAAGAAAACCAAGCTAATGTCTTTAACACATACCTGCTTTTATCGCTCTTCAGTGGAGTAATTCTCAATAGGATGGGCATAATTTCACAATATTTTAATATGAATGATGTTCTGTGCACTAGGAGAAGTGTATTTGAATGCATTCACGTTTTAAGTGCATAATTTACATTGTTAGTCTGAAATATAC
This sequence comes from Peromyscus eremicus, assembly GCF_949786415.1. Taxonomy (NCBI): domain Eukaryota; kingdom Metazoa; phylum Chordata; class Mammalia; order Rodentia; family Cricetidae; genus Peromyscus; species Peromyscus eremicus. Next base: position 33,562,898 of record NC_081428.1, read on the forward strand.
AGGGCCCTTTCACTTATAGGACATTCATGTACCGCCACCTAGTGGTAGCCAAGCATCGTACTACTAGCCCCATTTTAAACAAAAAAAACAAAACAAAACAAAACAAAATAACACTGCATGTTTTTTTTTTTTCTCATGTCAGAAACCATAGAAAAAAGCCTAGAAAATAAGTCGGCTGCAGTATCCTGATCCCATAGATCTAAGCCTAAGCACTTCTTTATAAGCAAGATGAAAGTGCGTTTCAAATCAGAGACAAGTTAGCTTAGCTGATAAGATCACAGGGAGGAAATTGCATTTCTCCTGTTGTGGCTGTTTAATATTCTGAGTATCTTGTGCAAGAGGTCTCTTAGTAACATGAGAGATTGGGTTTGGGGGATGGATGGAGTGGGAGAGTAATGAAAGAGGCGTCTTGATGGGGAGGCATTTGGGGGTCAGGCAGAAACTCCCACGAACCTACAATGATGACTCCATCTGAGACTCCTAGCAATAGTGGATAAGTAGCGTGAACTGGCCATCTCCTGAAACCAGATTGGTGCCTACCCCAATACTCATCAGAGAGCCTTCATCCAATGACTGATGCAAACAGATGCAGAGATCCACAACCAAGCACTGGGCTGAGCTCGGAGGATCCTGTTGAAGAGAGGGAGGAAGGACTGTACAAGCCAGGCAGGTCAAGGTCATCACAAGGAAACCCACAGAAACAACTAACCTGGACTCAGCAGCTCACAGACTCCGGACGGACAGCTAGGGAGTCTGCATAGGACCAATCTAGGCCCTCTACGTAAGTATGACAGTTGGGTAGCTTGATCTACTTGTGGGACTCCTAGCAGTATGAATATGGCCTATCTAATACTTTGACTGGCTCTGGGGAACCTGTTCCTCACACTGGGTTGCCTTGCCCAGCCTTACAAGGGGAGGGTCTTAGTCCTACCTCAACTTGATATGCCATATTTTGTTGACATGCATGGAAGACCTGCCCTATCTGAACAGACACAGAGGAGTAGCGGATGGGAGAGGAGGAGATGGGAGGAAAAGGGGGAGGGAAAACTTTAGTCCAGATGTAAAATAAATGAATAAATTTAATTAATAATAAAAAGTGGGGAAAAGGAGATCTTTCAGTTGATCAACGTCGTGTTATTCCTAAAAATCACTTTCAGAATCACAATTAGAATAAATGTGCTGCTCCATAATCATGATGGCTGTATTACCTAACCCAGAATCTAATTCATGAATGGGAAACGTAGAAGCCTATGTCAGGAGTGAGCCAAAGGGAACAGCATTAATTGGAGATTCTAACCCCAGAGTATCATATTTTGATTAACTACATCATCTGACTATCATCCCAACAACATAAACATTTGCCCAGCTCCCTTCAGCCTTTTTCCTTCCTTTGACTTTTTTTAAAAATCCCCTCAGGCTTGTACTCACACAAGTCCTGATCAGAATAAACTTATTTAAATGGATTTCTGTCTCACAAGTAAAAGTTTTTCTTCTAAGAGCAAAGCACAAAAATCAAAAATTCAGTTTGATAATAAAATAATTATGGGTTTCAATGAAGTCATTTTAACTTATGAAAAATTAAAATTTGTTTTCCTAGAGATGAAATATTTTGGAAATATAGTAAAAACTGTATACAGTTACTGCCTTTTCTCATCCTAAAAGGTAGTAAATGAAATGATGTAGTTTGCATCTGATATAAAGAGAGAAGTATAGTCATTTCAATTCTATTCCCTTTATATATTGTCTTAATGCTATTGGTTTATAATGAAAAGTCTGAAAATGTGAATCAACTCCAAAGACTAAAATCCTCAATTTTTTCCTTTCTTTTCTCTATTGAATATCCATCATTAATTATTAGATAACAGACATCAGATTCTCAGCAGATATAAAGTATGAATGAATATAAACATAAACATAAATTTTTACTCTTAAAGTTTCACTAATTCTACAGCTTTCATTGAATATAGTGATTTCCTAAAGCATATGTATGGCTTTATATTAAAGATGAAATAATAAGCGATATTAGTTTTGTCATGAGTACTTATTGTGGAAACTAAAACACATTCCCAAGTAGACAAATTTTCCAACAGGGCTTTATAATGAAGGATGGTAAAGATACAATTAAAACCATGCCACACATTAAGTGCCTATCAATTGTAGAAATTTTTAATTTAGTCTCTGTGAGTTTTGTGGCAGTGTAGCTATAAATAATAGGTCTGAATACTTTCTGTAAATGAAAGTATCCTGAATCTATAATCCTTGTGGAGGATGTGATGTGTGTTCCAAGGATCTCACTCTGGGTTATCCAAGGAGGAAGCAATGGTCAGCCTCATAGGCACATCTGTTGCTTAAAGAAAAGGAAGAATGGAGGCATCAAGTACAGAAACTCGGCTGAGATGCTTTAAAAAAGAGGAGGTATTTGTTACATGCTTATAAGAGTACTGCAATATTTAATAAGTGATTCAAAATACATAATGGGATTACCTATAGAAACTGAGACAAATTTTAAAAACTGTGACCAATTTGAAAGATAATGTTCTTATTTGCTGCCTCTGCAGTGAAAGGACATAGGCTTTATTTTCCTTTCTTGGGGGCACTGTAATGAATTATCACAAACTTGGTTGCCTAAAATAATAGGAGTTTATTCTTTCTGTTTTGAAGATCACTCCCACTCGCTTCTTTGATCAAGCTACTGGGGCTGGTAAAGCATCTCAGCCAACATAGGCAGAGAGCAGGAAACACTTGGGAATGCACAACTACCATGTCTCCTCCAAGATCCACAACCTAGTAAATGACGAACAACACACGGTATATTCTAAGTGGTTGGTATATTCTATATGCTCAAACATTTGTGTCATAGGATTAAAAAGCAGAGACTTAGAAAGTTATCTAGTGAAGGAAGTGAAGCTTTCATTGATGATCTTTGGAGTGTGAGATGCCAGTGAATGTACTGAGTGTGAATGGGGGTGGTGGATGCTGGACAACACAGAGTCGTGGGTAAGTTATCCAGAACAAGGTATACATGAACATTCTTTATGGAAACCCATAAAGAATGTAGTAAGCTAATTTGAAAATGTAACTCAAAAATTTTTGACAATTATCCTGTCTGTGTGAACAATGCTGCTCCCAGAAGACAGGTTGACTGATACAAATTCCAGTGCAAGGCACAGGATACCTCCCTATAAATTATCAGTCAGGGATGCCCTCATGGGCCTCCTACAACACAGGCTGCTGCCGTTACCATTGGTTACTCATCAAAACCACATGATAAGACCCTATTGCTGAAGACATCTCACACTTTGGCTGCAGAGCATAGAGAAATCAATCTCAAATCAACCAGGAAATTCCTCCCTGATGCCTAGATTCTGTGGTGCTAGACATTGCTAGTCTGCAAGCTGCTGGAGAAAAAAAGGTATCAGCTGTTGCACACAGCACTGGATGGTGCATGCTACAAGACTGGCCTAGCAGGCAAGATGGGCTCACTCTTGCAATAGCGACATGACTGTTATGGGGTAACTTATGAACTTCTGACTGAATTTGAGGCCTGCACCGTACTAGAGAATTCCATGCTGTAATACTGGTCGAAAGCCCACAGCTGTGGAGGTCATAAACCCAAGGGTAGTGCCCACTATTGTTGCTTTGCTAAATAGTCAAATTGTTAAAGTGCCTTCTAAGTATTTAGGTTTATACTCATCGACTAGAGCTGCTCCTAACTGTGGTTCAATGAGCCTTCTTTTTACAGTGGTAGCAAAGGTGAGATGCCCAGCTGGTCAAAGTGCTAAGACTGAGAGACTGAGCGGTAAGCCTCCCCCCTTCCAATAGCATATCTTCCTCAACCTTCTCCTCCCCCATCAGAAAGCCTCAGAGAACGTCACAGAATGGGAAGCAGAAAGAACGTGAGAGCCATATGTCAGGGCAGAGCGCTGAGAAATGCAAACTTCTGTACTTGATATGGCTACCACTCAGAAACTCCCAGCAGCTGTGTTTATATGAGTAAGACCTGCACAAGAGCAATCCAACCAAAAATACAGCATAGATGAGGTACTCCCCAGGGCCCAGTGTAAAAGCCATCACCCACCCTTTGACCCTTTTCCTCATCTCATCCACCAGGAAAGGACATAGCACTCAAGGTACCAGCTTGAGGCCAGATGGTCCCTTCCCTTTGCCAGTAACTGGACATGCCAACTTACAGAAACAAATTCCTGTCATTTCTAAACTGGAGTAAAACATTTATTTCTGGTGCGCCTATGACAGTATTTCTGGGAGAGCTCAGCATTTGAATCAATAAAAGTGGCAAAGTCCACCTCCACCAATGCAGGCAGCATCATTCAGCACATCAAAGGACCTAACAGAACAAAAGGCAGAGAAATGATGACTCAGCATGACCTGCCTTTTGCCCTTGACATCATAGTTCCAAGTTCTGTGACCTCCAGGATTTACTTGAAGGAACTCTTCTGTTCTCAGGTTATCAGTTTGAAATTAGGAATTGTACTATCTACTCACTGGGACTACAACTTAATTTCACGCCTGGCTTTTCTTATTTTCTAGTTTTTTGTTTTTGTTTTGTTGTTGTTGTTGTTTTAGCAACATGTCATAGGAAAGAATTGCTGTGCATTATCGCCTTTGATCTATCCATCTACCTATATCTACATTTATGTAGGTAGGTAGGTAGGTAGATGAATGGATAGATAGATGATAGATGGATAGATAGATAGATAGATACATACATACATACATACATAAATACATGATAGATACATACATACATACATAGATAAATAGATGCATACATACATAGATAAATAGATGCATACATACATACATAGATGCATACATACATACATACATACATACATGATAGATACATACATACATACATACATAGATACATAGATAAATAGATGCATACATACATACATAGATGCATAGATAGATACATACATACATACATAGAATAGATAGATAGATAGATTGATAGATAGATAGATAGATAGATAGATAGTTACATACAACATACATACACATACATAGATGCATAGATAGATGACAGACAGACAGACAGACAGATAGATGATAGATAGATGATAGATAGATAGATAGATAGATAGATAGATAGATAGATAGATAGACAGATAGATAGATAGATAGTCTGTCCTATTAGTTTTGCTTCTCTGGAGAACACTAACTTAGGGGATGAATTAGAGCAAAGTAAATAAATTAGTAAACACATTGTATACCAGGCACCATAGAATGACCTTAAAATATCAATATTTTATTTTATATGAATTTTACTCAGCAAAGCTAAGTCATGAGAAGAAGTGAGAGGCTGCGTCCTTCAGTCAAAGTTCAAGCAAGACAACAGAAATGGAAAAAGTAGAGATTGTCAAAGAACAGGAACATGTGTTTGGGTTCTGTTTGACTTTATTGGCATGAAGCAAAATAGAGACTGAAATATGAGTTTACCTTTAAAGGCAGACAGGGAGAAAAAGCAGGACAGCAGGCAAAAATATAAAATGTACAAAAATATGGAGTTAAATAGTTTTTAAGTCGGGGGGATGAAAATAGGTCTGGTAGATATAAATAATTGTGATTATTTTCCTTTGTGACTGAGTAGAGTTCACTTCAGTTATTCCCAGAGATGTCAAAGTCATGATGAAACACTCCTTCTGTAAGAGCATTTGAAAATAATGACACATTGAGGTTGACATGAGTTGAGGATTCCCTTTGAGACAGCTCTGGCGTGATTTGTGAGTGTGGGATGTTCTGCAGTAATATGAGTCATCTGTTTTTGCCCAAGACACAAAATTCCAAGAACGAAAAGAAAAAATGTGATGTATGTTTGCGTGCCAGTATCTTTCTGGCCTGGTGATATCTCTTTAGACTCCAATGCATTTTCTCCTAAATCACTGGGTTACAATCTTTTTTTTTTTTTTTTTGGGTTACAATCTTAAGCAGGGGTACCTCATTCTTCGTTTTTGAAGACAGAACACAAGCATAAATGGCGCGCACGTTTCCACTCTTCTCCAGGCAATGCTCTGCTGTAAATACTCAAAAATATTCTGTTATTGAGACACGCTTCTAGAAGAAGTGGTAATGAAATGCATGACAGTTCGTCTCAGCAAGCTAAAAAAATAAGTAAAAAATTCACATCCCATTTCTTTTTACTGTATTCCTTGTTCTTCCTCTCATTTCCACTTGTACCTCATAATTCTGATAAGCCAAAGTTTTCCATGAAGTCACCAGTATTTCAGTAGGCTAAGAGATATTCCAGCAATAGGTAGAGATCCCACAAGAAAAATGGAATACATTTCCCCATATTGAAGTGTTTGTAATCTAGCTGGTGGGAGGAAGTAAACAATGATACATATGTAATGGAGTTTACTTTCTATTCAAAAACACTGGCTGCTTTTGAAATGCTATTTACTGGTGTGCATCGGGTGTTCATCCTTTCTTTAAAAATGATATAATCTTCAATGAGAGCCACTGTAAAAATAACAGCACAGGGTACATTATGCATAAATGTTAGAAATAAGTGCTACACAGGAGAATTTGAGGCTTGATTTGGGAAGAATCTAAATAGTGGTAGAGATGGCTGCCCTATCGGCATGAAAAATGTATAAAGCAAGTTGGGTATTGTGACACACACTTATAATTCCAGTACTTGAGAAGATGATAGCAAGTTCAAGGTCACCATGGGCTACATAACAATATCCTCTCTCAAACACACAAATAAACTTAATAAACACAAGCTAAGTGTATTAAGACAAATGAGCCAAAAGACATTGGTAAGAGCTACAAAATAACTAACTTACTAAAGTAAAAATCCTGGTCAGGGAAAGTAAGCAGGAATACATAGCGATGGTCATTGGCAGCCCTCCAGAGGGCTTGGTTATAAAGCAAAGTGATCAGTGGTCGGGAAAGCAGTGAACTTCTACAAAGGGCTGAACTGCAGTTCTTTTTTGTTCTTTTTTTTTTTTTTTTTTTTTTTTGATGGTTTTTGGATTTTGGTTTCTGAAGACAGGGTTTCCATGTGTAGTTCTGGCTGCTCTGGAACTCACATTGTGGACCAGTCTGACATCAAACTCACAGAGATTCCCCCGCCTCTGCCTCCTGAATAATGGAATTAAAGGCATGTGCCACCACTGCCTAGCTCTAGTGGTAACGAAGACTTAACTTTAGACCAGTGACTAGAGAAGCTTTCTGGGTGATGGTAAAGTCAGTGGTTAATAGCCTCGTGACCTCTGCGCTATCAGTATGACACTGGGCTTCCTGAGACTTTTGTTTATTAGCCATCCTCTCCAGACACTTACCTTGAACAATGTTTCTTAGTCAATCTATAGAACCCATCTTTATGGGGAGTGTCATATATACTTTACAAATGGGAGCAGAGGGCCGGGCGGTGGTGGTGCACGCCTTTAATCCCAGCACTCGGGAGGCAGAGCCAGGCGGACCTCTGTGAGTTCGAGGCCAGCCTGGGCTACCAAGTGAGTTCCAGGAAAGGCGCAAAGCTACACAGAGAAACCTTGTCTCGAAAAACCAAAAAAAAAAAAAAAATGGGAGCAGAGGTGGTTTATAGCCTGGTAACCTTTGTGTTATCTATATGACTGGGTCTACACCAGATCCTTCCCAGACCCTTAAGATGTCACATGTAGTCAACCTATAGAACCCATCTCTATGGAAGAGGTCACATACTTTACAAAGATTTTCAATGTTATCATGTCTTCAGCTTTGTTGTACACATGTGATTGAGTTCATCATTACCAGGAAACGATTCCCCAAATATGCCTAAAATAAACTGCCTTGTGTCAGACTCTCAAAGTTTGAACTAACACCAGTCTCTGAGTCGTATTAAACCAGACTTCCTTCTGGCATCACATAAGGCATTGCTCTTCTGTGTGGTGATATTGCGTTCCCCAAATATATTGTGCACCCTAATAAACTTATCTGGGGTCAGAGAATGGAATAGCCACTAGATAGACATAGAGGCCAGAAAATGGTGGCACACACACCTTTAATCCTAGCCTTCTGGAGGCAGAGATCCGTTCGGATCTCTGTAAGTTCAAAGCCACACTGGAAACAACCAGGCATGGTGACACACACCTTTAACCCAAGCACTTGAGATCTCATAACTTGCTTGGGAAAGACACATGTATGGTGGTATTGTGTTCCCCAAAATATTGTGTACCTTAATAAACTTATCTGGGGTCAGAGAACAGAAAAGCCACAAGATACTTAGGCTAGAAAATGTTAGCACACACCTTTAATCCTAGCATTCCAGAGACAGAAATCCCTCTGGATCTCTGTGAGTTCAAGGCCGCATTGGAAACAGCCAGGCATGGTGACTCACCCCTTTAATCCCAGAAAGCAGCCTTTAATCCCAGGGAGTGGTGATAGAAAGCAGAAAGGTTTATAAGGCGTGAGGACCAGAAACGAGCAGCATTTGCCTGGTTAAGCATTTGGCTGGTTAAGCATTCAGACTTTCGAGCAGCAGTTCAGCTGAGACCCATTCTGGATGAGGACTCCAGTCTGAGGAGACAAGACCAGCTGAGGATCTGACAAGGTGAGATAGCTGTGGCTTGTTCTGTCTCTCTGACCTTCCAGTGTTCACCCCAATAACTGGCCTTGGGTTTGATTTTATTAATAAGAACTTTTAAGATTCATGCTACACACATGCCTTTAATCCCAGGAAGTTATGGCAGAAAGGTATGGTAAGGTGTGAGGACCAGGAACTAGAACCTTTTAAGCTTTTAGGCTTTTAGCAGCAGTTCAGCTGAGATCCATTCAGATGAGGACTCAGAGGCTTTCAGTCTGAGGAAACAAGATCAGCTGAGGAGTTGGCAAGGTGAGGTTGGATGTGGTTTGTTCTGTTTCTCTGATCTTTCAGCGTTCACCCCAATAACTGTCTCCCGAGTTTGATTTTATTAATAAGATCTTTTAAGATTCATGCTACACTTCTGGCCTTGGTGTTTGCAAAAGACCCCTACACTTTTTTTTTATTTGTCCATTTCCTGCTTTTCATTCAAAGATATTCTCTTTTCTCTTTTAATCTTCATCTGCCGCTCTCTTAACTTGCTTCTGATATTCTTTCTCTTCATTTGCTCTTCCTGTATTCCCTCCCTTCGATTCTGTACTCGTCTTTTTTTTCCCTCTCCCTGATGTTTACTTTCATCTCTTATGCTTATCTCGTCTTTTTTCATCATCTCTGTTTATGTCTGTGTACCCCTCTGTATCTCTCGCTTTAATATTTTCTTCGTTTACTTTTTTGAGCATTTTGAGCATTCATTATAACTCTTCTTCTTCTTCTTCTTCTTCTTCTTCTTCTTCTTCTTCTTCTCCTTCTTCTTCTCCTTCTTCTTTCTTTTCAAGACAGGGTTTCTCCATGTAGTTTTGGTGCCTGTCCTGGATCTCGCTCTGTAGACCAAGCTGGCCTTGAACTCACAGAGATCCCCCTGGCTCTGCCTCCCGAGTGCTGAGATTAAAGGTGTGCGCCACCGCCGCCCAGCATAACCCTACTTCTTTACCACCATCTCTTTCTGACCTTTTTTTCTCTTTGATGTCTCTCAATTTGTCACTGTTTACTTCTGTTTAAGGATTTACATAAAAGCAAATGTTTCATCTATTTTTCTGTTTGTTCTCTGTCCCTACCACAGATCCTTCACGTTATCTTTTTTATCACTTGTTTCTTCTCTCATTCTTTATTCTTTATCTTATTAAATCTCTCAGTGAATCAGTTTTCATATCTTCCTTTTCCTTTCTAATGTTTTATTTTCTTCATCTTTGGCTTCCCACCTGTATTTACATATAACACACACACCACCACCACCAGCACTATCATGAACAACACTAACAGCAGCTGCAACATCAACCATTCCCCTCTATCCTCCTTTCTTTGTTTTCAGAATTATTTAGTTTCACATCTATCCTTCTGCATACTGACACACTCACATGTACACAGGATTCAGGATGGAAGGAGAGGAGGAACACATAGTGTAAGATGAAGTAAGATGTGGTTTAGAACTCTGGTTTTCCACATGAATCCTCTGATCTTGTGAAGCTAATAAGCAGCCTGGATTGAGGCTTACAAGCTCAGTGGTGAACCCCGTGAAAGTAGGGGTTTGACTAACTATGCCTTTTAACCTGTAAAAACTTAGATCTGAAAGTGAAGGAGGGTTTTCACGAACATTGAAGGAATGTGATATCAGTGAGAGCATCAGAGGAGACACTAGGAAAGACAGTCAACAGCTCACTACTACCCTTCCATTGGGAACTCATTTCCCCCTCCTTGTAATCCCCCACAGAGGTTTAGTTCTCTGCTACCGACCTTACCAAACTCAGACTAATATTTGAATTATTTGTGCGTGTATCAGCTCCTCTGGATTAAATACACCATAGCTGGAGCAAGACATTTTCTCTGTGGTTTTTCTAGGACAATATCTAGCTCAAAGTTCAATTTACATAAGTGAGACAATGATGCCATTTGCATTCCATTAAGCATTATCACATTATCTTGCTTATTATGAATATGTTTCACAGGAACCTCACAGGACACTGGCCCAGAGAAGTTCACCGAACCCTTATACTCTGAAAACACAAACCCAGAGTAACTACACCCTGACACTTCCAGAGAAGATCCAATTTTCAAAGGTAAGGTCCCTGGAAGTTTGAAAGTTGTTATAGCAGGTAAACTATGTGAATCAGTCTTGTTAAGGAGCAAAGGACTTTGATATGGGAGCACTGAACAGAAGCACATTGTTTTGATTACCTAGGATAACCTGAAAAAGAAAACACAAACATACTTTGAAACTCCAGTGAATGGAAACCTGATAGTATGTATCAAGCACTGATAAGAATCATTTCCTGTCCAGTTGAATTTAGATCTTCACTATCTCCATCAATAGACATTCCTATTTCATAGCAAATATCAAAATCTATTGGCCAAACCAAATATTCTAACTGAAAGTCTGACCCTTTTGCTCTAGGTAAGTAATAATGTATCTCAAAATATAAGATTTGCAAATTTTTTTGATCTCCTGTAGATCTCACTGTAGGGAGGTTTTTCCTTCTGATAGGAAACTTGTAATTGATCCCTATGGCTGCTCTAGTATATAACATTATTAAATGAGAAGTACAGAATCTCCAAAATGAAAATTCATTATTTCTCTGCTTCTCTTGTGCCTTCATTTTATTGGCATATTTTTAATTAGTTATGCACAATTCTGTGTTTCATTATGACATTCCATCCATATATATAATGTATTTTGATCATACTTACTACTTCCTTCCTCTGTGTTAAGTGGATACATCTGTGAGGGAGCGGGGGTGGGAGGAGTGGAGGGAGTGGGAGGGCACGGGGCATACAAATGTGGGGACATAGAGTATCTTCCTCGATTCCTCTCCATCTTCATTTTTGGAGATACTATTTCTTCACGAACCTTGAGCTAGTTTCTGCTGGGTTGGCTGCCAGCGAGCCCCTGGAATTTACCCTGTTTCTGTCTCTCTCCACTAATGCTGTGGTTACAGGACAGGCCACCACACCCAGTATTTGGTGAGTGCTCACTCAATTTGTCCTCATGATTGAACAAGAAGCCCTTTATCCACTGAGCCACCTTCCCAGTCCCATCTTCTTTTTATACTGGCATAATCAGTATTCTCTTGCTGTTGTTCAACACGTATTGCACATAGCAGGAGAAAACTTACATCCCATAAGAAAACATACATCTATATAGCAGGCACGAGACACTAGGTATGTGTTAGTCTTGCTCTTCTTCCCTTTCTGAGCTCCACCCTCCAACCAATATAACCACCCACCCAATATTTCAAACCTGTCAATCTTTCAGCTGGAGTTCCACTATGCTACATGAAGACTGAGATGTGCATTATGTAATTTTACGCTGTGAATTGTTCAAATAAAGACATTATCCATATACTTTAAAAATACGTATCATTTTATTATTTTTCATGTGGTGTAAAATATCTACAGTAAAATAAAATTTAATTCCTCAGACAGCAACAAAATGTCTGACACACACCTGAAATGACTGATTCAGGAACAACAAAAAAGCCTGCCACTTGCAATGCACTACCAGCAAATACTTGACAAACTCACCTCCATACTTCTTCATTACAAAGACAGAACATAACCATTCCCAGCATCCCTCTTATCAGTATCTATTTGTTAAAAAAGCTACTCTACTTTTCATCACATTTTAACATCAACAATCACATTCAAGCCATCTACAGTAATTAAAAGCCAGAGTGAAGGAAAACTATGGATTTCTCCACGTGTTTACTCTCCTTCCCACCACTAAGGACTGCTGCCTTTCGGATTCAGAGCTCGTGCGGCCTCTGCAGCCACGTTTGAGAAATGTGTCCACCCTATGTTCACACCCCTTACAGCTTAACCTGATGTTTCTGATAGAAATCAGTGCCTTGGAGTCAACATTCAAGCGCTGCTCCTGTCAAAACCTACCCTTGCTCTCTAATTCAGGGAAGGTGTTGGCTCAAGTGTAAAGCTAGGTAAAAGGAAGGTGAAGCCTGAGCTAGCCGTCCCCCACTCCAAGGAAGTACTTTGGAATAAAGCTGTGAGACTTTCCACTCAACTCACATCCAGAATGCTATCAGCTCTGCGGCTTTCACGGTGGTGGGGTGGGGCACAACAGCAAAACTACAGTGTCTATCTGCAGCTATTAACATGTAGTCACACAAGCTTCTGTTTGGGTTTCACCGCCTTGCTTTCTGAGAAAAATAGGTATTTCAATACCAGTTCAATGATGGTGAAATCTTACTTTCAAAATAACAAACTAAAGCAGTGTCATTTATAGCAAATAAATTGAAACTGAAATTTTCGTGTGTTTTCATTATTTCCTTTCTAGACTGCAATGGAAGCCAAACTTTTTAAAAATGTGATTTATATAACAAAAATCTGAAGGACAAAGTACCACACAGTTTCAAGCATTGCACATCCCAGGTAACACCTGCCAGCTGGTGATAGAGACGTGAGCATCATTACAAGGAAAGGGAGATTATAAGCATGGAAAACAGACTTTAGACGTTATTCTGGCTTTTCCTAACCGATGGACACGAGTGAGCTCTAATGTCATTATGTTTAGAGATGGCTTCATCCAGATCCAACTGCACACCGTTGATGTGTACCTCCATACATCCGCTGTAAAAGGCATTCACTGGGGTGGCACTGAAGGGAATCTCTGTCAAAACAGTGTCTCAAGGTTAGTCTAGTGCTGCAGCATCTTATTTGTTTACAATTAGAAGAATTACCCAAACTTCACAATTCCAAACAAATTCTAATCCTACTGGGAAAAAAATGACTAATGTGAATCTAGTCAGCAAATACGTGTTATGCTGGGCTTGGAGCTGAGCATAATCATGAGTTCTTCCGATTTCATAAAGACAATCATTTTCAACCATGCTGAAGGAACATGTGCACATGTAAAGAAGGGAAAAGAGCACACACTTATGATATTCCACATTCACTAATAAAATAATATGCATCAGTTTCTCTTTAAATATGAGCAACCTTTTCAGTGCCATTGGGTTGTCTCTTCAACTCTAAATTGTGGCGTCTTAGACATCCTTTGTAAATGTCATGGCAAACACAACTTTTTATAATTCCTGGAACAAAAACAGATTTTTATATTTCCCAAGAAATAGTTTCTGGCTGAGCATCAAAGCAAGTCATAATAAAGGACTGACTTTTATGTGATAATACTGTCCTACCAAATAACATTTGGAATTGGTCCTCGGTGAGTCATGTAAGGTCGTTAGCGCCGCTGGGCTTTGCTGCACTTCCACTCTCATTACCAAGTCTCGTCCTCAAGGCTCATGCAGCATCTTTGGTTTCCTAAAAACTGGAGTCCAAGACACCCACCTCCTTCCTCTCCTTTGGCATTTCTCCTTCATGGATTTGAATTCACAGTGGACATTCACTATCTCTTGTACTTCCTTCTCAAAAACGCGTTATGCCAAAAATTGATGCTTCAAAACTCCTACCTTCAGGTCTGCAACACGATGATAGAATCCCTATCTATGAGCTGAATGTATCTTTTAGGAATCCTCTTCAAGTCTGGCTGATGTCGCTGTGATTATGGATTATTTTAATCACAATGCCATCACTGACTATGACAATAGTTTAACCCAGAATACATATAATAACTATATATTAATTATGAACAGAAATTAGTTTTTTAAAAAAACTCAAGACTCAATTTCCTCTTAATTTTCATTAAGGAATCAAGGAATTTAAACATGATTAATTTGTATATAAATAATTTACTCAATTAGTAGTTATGCTCTTAAATATCTCAATTTTAGTCTCCTCTCATATTTTTCTCATTTTTTCTTTAAAATCAACTACACTTAGTGTTACTGCAAATTTTGTAGTTTTATGTCTTTGAAATGAATTTATTGTTTGTTTGATTTCCTGAAATTGCATTCAACTAATTTGTGAGTAAGTCTCAGTACAGGGTTCACTGATTCATCCAATTTAACTGCAATCATGTTTCCTAATAACTAACCAAGCTGGTGACTTGAACTCTATGTACCTTTTCTGCCTCTAACTTTTAGAACCCATTTCCTTCCATTCCCCAAAATACCAGAGAGTGGGTTTTTTTGTGTACACTCTAAAAATATGCCTCTGACTAAGGCACCTTCTGATTGGTTTAATAAAGACCTGAGTGGCCAATAGCTAGGCAAGAAGAAGTTAGGCGGGATTTTCAGGTAGAGAAAGGAAGAGGAGAAGAAATCTAGGCATGCAGAAGACACTGAAGAGGTCAGACACAGAGAACAGAGTAGAGGTAACTAAGTCACATAGCAGAACATAGATTAATAAAAGCAGGTCAATTTACATTATAAGAGCTAATGAGATAAGTCTAAACTAATGACCAAGCTTTCATAATTAATAATAAGTCTCTGTGTTGTTATTTGAGGGCTGGTGGTCCCAACAAGAAAGTACTACTACAAAGAGGAGACCTGTATGTAGGGCATTAAGACCTTGAGCATTTAAAGCAATAAAATAAAGGTTATTATGAATCCAGAATTCTCCTCAGGAGAATAATCCATAAATAGGACTGGAAAATGCTTCTAAATAACTTTGTGTCTCCTTTTTAACATTTAAAGTAAGGGGAGATGGGAAGGAGGATGGAAGGAGAGGAGGGAGGGGAAGTTGCAGTCAGGATGTAAAACAAATAAATAAATTTAAAACAAGAAAAGAAAACTCAAAGCACAATAAATATAAATAAACTGGAATCTTATTCTAGATAAAAAAATCTGAGTATTTCAAAATTTATCTTCGCCAAACATTGTTTGGCTTTTAAAAGATTTTTTAAAAATGCTGATGCCAATATCATAGGTACAATATTGTTAAACATGGACCTAACTTTTCTCCAATTTTCTCCATTTTAAAAATGCAATCCTCCTGTGGAATTATTAATGTCAGATGCCCAAGAGTTATTCTTTTGCCTACCTGTCCTGTAATCATGAAATTTTATTGATACTATTTCTATATCTTAACTGGATTCACTCTATGCAATTATGCAATCACAGATGCTACCACCCTAGTCCAGCAGTTTCCTTATTGCCAAGTAAAGATAATAGTTTCCACATCACTATTCTGAACATTAAAATAATTGATACATCTGAGGATCCTGGATGGTGTTCAGACTATTATGCATTGGTCAGTGTAATGTGTTTATTGACATTATTATTACTATGTCCTCAGGCAACTCCATGGGCTCTGAACTCAAGTGAACTATAACCACATTTGCTCCCCCACCCCCTCTATTCGTTCATCCAGAATTACATTTCGTAACTTTAATATTTACATGCCACTCCTTTGCCTTCAACAGTGTAATGACACCCAGGTCTTTTACAACAAAACCCTAAGCTAACTCTATAAGTCACCCATTTAGCCGTTTTATAGACTCATCCTGCATGACCGACCTCTTGGTTCAATACGCCTTAGCCATACTTCCATATCCTTCTGTGCTCACACACTGAGCATTCTACCTATGGACGCCGCAGTACCCACTCCTACCACCTAAGTCTTTAAATATCAAATCTATGTTTTTAGTCTCTTATTCAGAGAGATTCTTCCTGGCCCCGCAACCAAGTCAGGTCCTTATTTTCATGCTCTAAACTTGATTTGTAATTTTTCTTCATTGAATTCATGACAACTTTGATTATGTTGGTATCTCCTTAGTGAGTTGTTTAATGTCTACCTCCTCAAATGAAGTGTAAAAGCCTCCACTGCAGAAGCCACTGCTTTCTGCTTATCTGGATATATGGGGTTTTATTATTACTACTAATCTCTCATACAGTGCATCACAACAGCTCTGCTCTCTCACTCCTTCTGGCTCTCCCCACTTCCCCTCTCCCCCAGATGTTCTTAGTTGATGAATTAAATACAGAGTGAACAACTATTGAATAAGTGATGAACAAACTGAGTAAGTGTTGAGCTTATAATATTATGATGAGGATGAAATGAAATGACATATTCTTTCTGGTATAGATCACCAAATGCCACAAAAATCAACTAGCCTTACTTGACCATTGAAAATACACACACCAATAAAATGCTGGTATAAACCTCCAAAACAAGTGTAAAGGATATTGGAAATTTTGTCTTCTTTAAATGTTGTGTTACTAAAATTCTATATTTAAGATACTATCAATTTGGCCTGGCATGATAGTGCATGCACCCAGGAGGCAGGGGAAAGTGGATCTTTTAGCTCAAGGCCAGCCTGGTCTACATAGTGAATTCCAGAACAGCCAGACCTATGTAAAGAGACTCTATCTCAATACAAATAAACAAAAAAAACCCAAAAGATATTTGATTTAAAACATGTTTTTAGAACCAAAGAAAAAGGTAAGGAAATACCTGGAAGGCCACCTAGGTAAGTGGCCACGGTTCCTTTCATTGCTTTGTCCAAGACAGCAAGTTGCCCTTGGAGATCTTCAGAGTAGATGACATCTTTCCTAAGTGGGGTCCACAGTTCCAGGCCATTTCTGTTAACATTAATTTTCAGTTGGGATTGCTGGTCAGAGCACAGAGTTACGGCATCTATTCGAGCCACCACTGAATTTTCAACAAATACCATTATATCCTAAAAAGCAGAACAAAAACTTCATATAAACAAGCACAGGGGTGAAGCCACTAAAGAATGGCTTTGTGTTGAAATTCAAAAACTAAATGTCAACAAGGGAAAAAAATGATAGGGCCTCTACGCTCAAATGTAAAATTGTTTACTTAATTTTAACAATGAATTTTCAAACATACAAGCTCTACAAACATACAAGTTATACAAGCTCCAGGTTTAATTAAGATGTGAATATATACCAACTTCTAAAGATTCAGTTAAATCAGCTGAACTGTATCACCAAATAAAAGAAACTTCCATGGTATGCCTCAGTAATACTTAAGTTTACAAGTCTTTCTAATTTCAAAAGTTACATATGGAAAAGGAAGGGTGCACTTTGTGTTGGGGAAAATTCAGAGACCTTTAGTAAGCATCCAAGCAGCAAAGCTTGTCTGTGCCATCCAAGTAATCATAGCCCAAGAACAGTGTGGGTAAAGAGGTCTGAGAAAGAGACCAGGCATTGTGAGCAATAAGGTAGCTGAAGAGTCTCCAAAAAAAGGAGTGTTTTATTCTGCTGGAATTTTCAAAGCAATCAACTTGTTGAGGGTGACCTCTGCTGCTAACTTATAGATGGTAAGGAGGAAATATAAAAAGTAAGAGAAGATAAAACCCAAAGGGAGAGAGAGATTATGATGCTTGCCGGGTAGTAAATGTAATCTGAAATTGCCTCTCAGGCTGAGATACCTATGGTGAGTGGGAAAGTCTATACTTCCCAACTCTGGATTACTTGAGGGAATCTTTAACTTCATAAATATTCACATCCTTAATTCAGGCCAAATCAGGCATGTTGGTACATTCCCTTAATCCCAGCAATTGGGAGGGAGAAGCAAGTGGACTTCTGTGAGTTTGTGACCAGCCTGGTCTACACAGTGAGTTCCAGGACAGCCAGGGCTACACAGGGAGATGGGGAATTTGGGGGCGGGGAGGGTTGTTACTCAACAGACACTCCCTTCAAATTACATTCTAATTTGCAAGATGAATTCTGCCTTTTTGTTTATTATGGGGCAAACAAAAATTCCAATCTTGGCATAAACAAGCTATTGGCAAAACCTTGCTGGAATGCCAGTGCATGACCTGGGAGCAGGTATTAGCTATTAGCACTATGAGAAATTGGAATAGCATGGGTCTCCCGGTAAAGTTGGTGTTTCTTTCTATCAAAGACTTTCCTGTTCTTCTTCATTCCAAATTGGGAGTCAGCAGAAAGAAACCAAGGGGGACAGTTTCAGTTTTCTCCTCTTTTCTTGATGTACTCATGGGGTAAAAGATTAAAGTTCAAGAGAGAACCAACAATTACAACTGTATACCAAAGAACTGAGAGTGGATTGTTATGACACCCTATTTTGTATACAGAGAAGTTCCTATAATAAATACTTCCAATTCTGAATATGGGTAGATTTCTACGCACTCTGTGATGTCTCCAAGCAGCCTGTGTGTGAGTCTTATGTCCAAGGCAACCTATACGTGAGTCATATATCCATGGCAGCCTGTGCTTGAGTCTACCAAACCATAGCTCCAGATGCAAAAGTTTCTCAGTACCCCATTATCTTCTCCTTCCAGACCTTGGAAATCAGCCAACAAGTCAGGAAAAAGGAGACAAACAAAAGAGAGAGAGCTTCATCTAGATTGGGAATAAGGTTACCTGAGAATTTTCTGAGCTGGAGCCCACCAAGGACAAGGCAAAGGGGACCGTGTCTCCAGAAACCAAGGCAAACATAACTCCAGTGCCGGTGGATGGACGAATATTCAAGGTCACATTCATTTGCCATCCTTCTGCATTGGTTACATTATCTATTTAAAATGATAAAGTGTGACACAAAGCAATCATAATTACAATAGAGAAAATCGTAATCATCAATTACCATAATCTGATTAACAGTCAAAGATACTTTGTGAAGCACTAAAGTCTTAGTTTTTTCTCAATGATGCAGATCACTGCAGCAATACAGAACAGGGCTACTTTATTTTTAAATGCAAGTGGAGTCTCTACATTTCCATTCTTCCAAGAGGAAAATTCTGGGCTGTAATATTAAGGAGCTCCCCAAACTTGCCCTGTTTCTCTTTAATCTATTCCTCTCATGAAAATTCACCGATGTTCAGACCTCAGAGTGTTCAGACCTTACAGTACACATTTAGAAGAAAGTTCAACAGATTTACTGTATTCTTCCTGATATAAAACATTGATACAGAAGCCATCAATCCCCCATCATTACTCATTCTACAGCAATGGGAAGGGAAAACATGTTCTATATTCAGGAAGAGCTAAATTGTCTGGTAGCAGAGAAAAATGGTGAAGTCTACAGTTAATTTTTTTTTTTTTAAAGTCAAAGTATCTTTATTTACAGGTGATATGATAGTATACACAAATGACCCTAAAAATTGCAGCAGGGAACTCCTGCAGTTGATAAACACTTTCAGCAAAGTAGGTGGATACATGATTAACTCATAAATGACAGAGGAGAAAGAAATCAGGGAAGCAACACCCTTCACAATAGCCACACATAATACAAAATACCTTGAGCATAACTCTAACGAAGTAAAAGACTTGTATGTTAAAAACTTCAAATATTTGAAGGAGGAAATTGAAGAAGCTATCAGAAGATGAAAAGATCTCACATGCTTGTGCATTGGCAGCATTAACATAGGACCATCCTACCAAAAGCAATCTATAGATTCAATGCAATCTTCATCAAAAATCAAATCCTATTATTCAAAGATTTTGTAAGGACAATTGCAGGGGCCGGGGATGTCTTTCTGTATTCTGTGAATAAGTGTTGCTCTGATTGGTTGATAAATAAAGCTTCATTAGCCTATGGCAATTCAGCTTAGAGTCATGTGGGAAATCCAACGGAGATATACGGAGAAAAGAAAGGAGAGTAGAGAAAGATGTCAGCAGCTGCTGGAGAAGCAAGATTCCAGCAGACTGGTAATGCCACGGCCATGTGTCAAAACATAGAGTAATAGAAATGGGTTAATTTAAGAAGATAGAGCTAGCTAGCAAGAATTCTTAGCCATAGGCCATACAATTGGTGATTAATATAAATCTCTGAATGATTATTTTATAAACAGCTGTGGGACTGCAGGGCTTAGCCGGCCGGGCTGGGGGGAAGGTGAGGGGGGCGGGAGGGGGGAGAACAAGGGAATCTGTGGCTGATATGTAGAACTTAATTGTACTGCAAAATAAAAATTAAAAAAAAAATAATTATAAATTTGTAGTATAGCTTGAAATCTGGAATGGTGAGAGACCTCCAGCAGTAACTGTTATTATTATTATTCAGTTTTGTTTTTCAGCTCTTTGATTTTCCATACAAAGTTGAGAATTGTCTGTAGCCAGAATTCTCTCCGGTCCCACCCCACGGTCCATGTTTCTCCAGTCCGGCTAAGCCTTGCAGTCCCACAGCTGTTTACAGTTAATTTTTAAATTAGGTTTGGGACTTTTGCTCTGTAATAGTCTTGTCTGAATACTTCCCATCTTTTAAATCATTAAGCTAGTTATCTACCAAAGTGGACTGCAGGCAATAGGAGGTATGTGTCTCTATCATCATGTTATTTTTCATAGCAGACAATAAATATTCACTGAGTTTATATTTTCAAAGTAGTCATGCATGCATAATTATAGTCAGGTCAACGATGGAGACATATATGACAATGTTCTCCTAAGATGACATCTCCTAGTGATGTTATGGTTGGCTTACTTAATTTAAGTCTATTCTGTGATGTTCACCAAATGATGGAATTGGCAGGGTGATAGTTAGCTTTAATCATCAACTTGGCATAACCTAGAATTAACTGGGAGAAAATTCTTAATGAGGGGTTGTCTACATTGACTAGGCCTGTGGGCATATTTGTGGAGAGTTGTCCTAATTAAGTTAATTAATGCAGAGACCCGGCCCACTACAGGTGGCAGCATTCCCTAGGCAGATGGTCCTAAGCTGAGTGGAAAAACTGAGCTGAGCATAAACAAGCAAACAAGTGAGCATGCATACAATCTTTTCGTTCTAGTCTTGAATATGGCTGTGACTAGCTATTTCAAGTCCCTGCCACTGTAACTTCCCCAGTATGACCTGGCACTGTAAGCTGAAATAAATCCCTTCCTCCTCTAAGTTGCTTTTGGAAATGCAGCCAAAACAGAAGACACAGTTTTCAGAACATAGTCACCCGTTAACGGTCACAAATTACTTAACCTCAAGTACTTCTAAAAATTAGTTTATAATATAATTGAAGTGTTCTCCATTTATTATGAAGTAATATGTAACAAATTACATATACCACCTGGAGTCTTTGAAAGGGTAAAAATGAATGAAGAAATGTTTTTTTTTTTTTTTTAGGCTAGATGTTCTTCTATTTAGCTGCATATAATGAGACTACACTTCTCATTATAACTCTTATACAGAAAGAATATATGGAATTATTGTGAAATAAATTAAGCAAAGGATATTAAACTCATACTAAAATGAATATTAAAATGTGTGGAAGTTATGTTATAATATTAAATATTAATTATGAAGTAAGTCGTTTTTA
Organism: Peromyscus eremicus; assembly: GCF_949786415.1. Lineage (NCBI taxonomy): Eukaryota > Metazoa > Chordata > Mammalia > Rodentia > Cricetidae > Peromyscus > Peromyscus eremicus. The sequence goes on from NC_081428.1 coordinate 33,584,566, forward strand.
AATTATCCACAAAATAAGGAAGTAATTTTTTTTAGCTACAATATAACTTATTTTAATTCATTTTTTCTGGAAAATTTCCTTTTACAAACTGAGTTCTGGGAAGGGGCCCTCCAGGGATCACTGCTGTTTTGCTTTTTTTACTGTAAAGCCAAAGAAGGACATGAGCTGGAAGCCAGAGCTCACGACAGTCCCATGGTTACAATTAGGACAGCTGCAAGCATGTCCTGCTCACGCAGATGAGCCAGGGATGACACAGAGGAAGAGCTTACCTGCCCTTGGGGCATCAGTGAGGTCAAAGCACTATTCAACGTGGACTTGGAATATAGTTTGTCTGACAGGTACAAGGCTAATAACCAAGAAGACTCAATTAAAATCATGATTAACATTAAAAGTAATTTGAGTTCTTATTGGAAAGACTCCTTCTGATGTTCATTTCCCTGTATGTAAATAAGAAAGATATTGAAGGACGGGAAATTTGACCTCTAGTTGGAAGCTGGTGAGCTCTCCTTTATTGCCCTTCCTGCCTTGAACAAAAGGTCTGTCACTTCAGTAGCCAGCCAGACAAACCTTAAGCCAGAACCAGCCATTTAAAACACTCCATAGACACTTTAGGATAATTCCACAATGGAAGCTAATTGCTCAGCTCTGGAGGGTCTAGCCTCTCAGCCAAGGCTGTTTGGCTATCACAGTCCTCAGGGAACTCTGGATGACCCTGTCATGATTTCCACTGAGACCAGAGCAGGGGCACTGACCCTGGTAGCCTAGCGGAGGATCTTCTAAGGCCAGCACTAAAGAGACAACTCTGCGCCTGGTGGGAAGGCTCCTACTGTGGCTATAAAAGCAGGCTATTTGGCTCCCCGAGCCACTTCCCCTGGTGCTTGAAACAGCAGGACTAACAAAAGGCGTCTCTGAAGTGTTCTCCTCTTGCCTACGTTGGCCAGCGCGGGCTGAGCTGGTAATATGAATAAAGTCGCGGTACAAACACCATCAAGGCAGCCAGGTAGAGAGGCGGGGGCACTACAATGGCAATAGGAAAAGCAGAAGAGTTGCCAGCAGGCTTCGGTGGCAAAGCAGCAAGGCAACCAGCTGCTCGACAGCTGGAGAAGCAGCAGCTGAACAGGTAGAGAGTAGCCAGGGCAGGAACAGGCACTGGGAGGAGAGAGAGGGTGGAGAACTGAGGAGGAAGGTTAGAAAGCTGTAAAGAGCCAGAGAAGAGGCCCTGGGGGCCACGGTTACTGGAGGAGTTATAAAAGCTCTCAAGTGTTTAGGGCTAAGGGGTCTCAGACACCCCAGAGCCAGGAACTATAACATCAGCTGCTGCTGCGACGTGTCGTGGAATTTAAACTTCCTGGACTGAGATTACAGAACTACGGGTCCCAATTCTTAAAGCCTACAGGAGAGATGGGACACTAAAGGGGGCTACCTTCTGCTGCTCCTGCAGCCTTCCCACTGCCACCATTTACTCCTGTCAAACGCTAAAGAATGTAAAGCTGCCAAGGATCAGGACTTGAGGAACTTTTCATTGCCCACCCTTGATTTCCATGCAGGCAGAGTGTAGCTAGAGTTTTCCTGCTTGGCCCACAGTCAGGACAAATCTCTCTCACCTGCCAGTCCCACAGCCGCTCAGACCCGACCAAGTAAACACAGAGACTTATATTGGTTACAAACTCTATGGCCGTGGCAGGCTTCTTGCTAACTGTTCTTACAGCTTAAATTAATCCATTTCCATTAATCTATACCTTGCCACGTGGCTCGTGGCTTACCGGCATCTTCACATGCTGTTTCTCATCGTGGCGGCTGGCAGTGTCTCTTACTCAGCCTTCCACTTCCCAGCTTTATTCTCCTCCTTGTCCCGCCTACACTTCCTGCCTGGCCACTGGCCAATCAGTGATTTATGTATTAACCAATCAGCAACACACTTGACATTCAGACCATCCCACAGCAGCAGAGGAAAGATCTCAGCTGGTCAGTGGCTAACAGGGTCAGCATCCTGAGCACCTGCCTTATCCTAATTTAAAGTTGATCAATGATCTGCCCACCATGGAGAATGAACGTTGGCCAGTCAGGCCCAGACATTCTATATAACTTTGAATTCCTAATTTGCACAAAAGGACCTGAACATGGACAACAGATAAGAATCTTTCCTATATCAATACACAAAACACCTATTTCTTTGTTCCAAGGGTTGCTACCTGGCTCACTGATAGTCATAACTGCATCTCCTATCTAACCCAAGGAGATACCCTGATGAAAAAGCAGTGCCTGTACCCCTCAGGTCCAGACTCCTGGCTACTGTTGCTGGACCCAAGAACCTGCTTAGGCAACATGTCATCGCCACTGATATATGGAAAGGTGTTCAATTTAAGTAGAAACTACAAAAATTATATTTAAAACTATAACATTTCAATTGGATCTATCGGATTAGAAAACTATTTTGAGCATGAACTTTATGCTTTTATTAAGAGTAGCAATTAATAATCTTTAGAAGAGAATGGAATCAGTCCTATACTAAATATATATCTGCAGGATCTTTGATGGAGGAAATCTAATTCTGAAATTCTCTCATATACACACTTAACTATACAAAAGTGCAGGATGGACACTCAGGGATATTCACAGCAGGTTATTTGTAAAGGTGCACTCAGACTTCACTGTGAACCCAATCTGATAAGAATTTCTACTCATAAAAAAACTAAGAAAAAAAAAAGAAAACTAATGAAAACTAAAAATCAAACAAACAAACAAACAAAAAAAGAACCTAAACTTCTAGTAAATCAGCCTCTAATCAAACAGAAACCTGAATTGGACTGGCACATTTTCCAAAGGTATTAAAAAATAGTCTGTGAAAAGCTAGGTGATATATTTTAACAAGCAATTTATTTGGCTCAAGGTAGAAGGTAGAAATCTAAATAGCATGATGGCAACTCTTGTGAGGCTTAGGGTAAATGGTGGGCCCAGGACAGAGGAAATGATCTCAGGAGGGGACATGAATCCAGGGAACAGGGTCCTTCACAAAAGGTCTTCTCTTTATAAAACCCACCCCTTAAGTACTAATTCAATAAATGTCTCAAATCCTCACTAAATTGAGCAGTCTCCCCCCATATCCATGTCAATAAAGGCTGAGCCAAGGGCAAGTGTACTCATTTCCAGACACAAGTAGTATTCATTTCAGTCTCTACTACTGCATGTAAAATACCCACCTCTAAACCAAGCATTACAGAACATACTAAGACACATGAGAAAACAACATACAGTAAAGAAACAATATAACCAAGCTCACATGAACACATGCTGCAACTTAAAAAATTAGTTTATAACGAGTATGCTAAAGGCTTGGTATGAGCTATACAGCATACATAGGCATTATATATTTTGTAAATGCATAAGCAACCTCAGGAAAGACAGAAATCTTAACACAGATCAACAGAAGGGAATGATAGAAATCAAAACCAATCCCTTCTGTGCATTGATTGATGTACTCAAACAGACTACAAAAGCCGTGAACTTTAAAACTGATCAAGGAATCTACCCCCAATGAACCAGGCCATATGCCAGTAAACTTTAATAATAATAAGCAGATTTACCAGTCTAGACATGTTTTCCTAAAATTCCTGAAAATTTTGTAAGTATTTAACCGAACAAATAAGACAATGCCTGTCATAACAGTTACTCACTCAGTGATGCTAACAGAATAAATCATTGCAGTTTGTCAGTGGATGCATTTAATGATTAATGAGAAAAGAGAAACATAACAGGAATCACTTACTGTAATCTACGCTGAACTGAGCAATTCCAGAACCAGGGTAGTAAGAGCCCTTCTCTACTGTGAGGAAGCAATGCTTATTTTGTTTTCCTTGAATAATTTCCTTTGCACCTAAAGCTCCTTGTTTCATCAAATTCCAGCCTCGTATACACCCATCCAGACGAGGATTAATCTAGCACAATAAGATATAAATCAAGGAGTACATTTTAAACTTATGTAGGAAAGATAAATACCTTTAATTGATTCCCAGTATAGGTTACATTTGGATGGAAAACCTTTCATTGATAGCTTATTAAAATACTTTTAATTAGATCTATTTTTTTCTTTCTGATAGATAATACTTTTCAATAAAATGAGACCATACCATTGAAGGCCTGCAGTGGGGTCCTGATGATATCTACAACCTGAGTCCCCCCTGCTTCTCCCATATCATCCAGATTCAGAGGTAAATCCTCTCTATGCTTCTTCTCAGGTGGCCCCAGACTCTAAGCTGCTATCATTCTTGGTGTGCATTTACAATATAGGTTTATCTGCCAATGCAGATGCTACTCCTCTTCAAGAACAAGAGGCTTGCATTTTTTCGGCCTCACCAAAGCATCCAGCCAGCTTCAAGAGGCATGGTAGCTATTTTATAAATGACTGATTCTTCTTGAATAATTTACTTTCCCATTAAGTACCGTAATTCATCAATTTCAAAAGTTTGGAATATTCGTTTTGGCATGGATTAACTAATCCAAATTATTATCACATAGAAATCTATTAAAAGTTAAAATAACTGAGTCGTGATAAGAGAAAGGCAGATAGATATGAAGTAGTTAATATTTAAGTTAGATCAACAATTAAATCAACCAGATCATCTGGCAGGGTCATGAATTCAGGTGACTTTATTCCTTCCTTTCTTTCTTTTTTGTTTTGTTTTTCAAGACAGGGTTTCTCTGTACAGCTCTGACCTTTCTGGAACTTGCCATGTAGACCAGGCTGGCCTCAAACTCAGAGACCCACCTGCCTCTACCTCTGAGTGCTGGTTAAATGACATTTTGTAAACTCTTCAAAGACAGTAATTGATTTCTTCAACTCTATTCAGTGGTTATTTAATAAGCATTGTACTCAGAATATTGTATTCATCTGTTGTAACTAACAATTTTTATAATCTGTTCCATCCACCATCTTTGTTACCCTTAACCTCCAAATTTATGTCTTAAAATAAAGCTTTGAAAGATTTTGGCTTCTACAAAATACATATGATTTTGGGATTAGATGTGTGTTTTTGCACACTTAATGGCTGAGTGTAGAACATTACAATGTAAACACTGAACTGACAACTTGAGAATTTAACAAACCCACTGCTAAATGAATAATGCTGTAATTTAAACGGACACAAAACCACAACAGTCATTTTCTTATTTCCTTACTATAATTTCAGTGGTCTAAAGTTCTTTTCCCATGTTCAATACAAATTATCACACTTGGTGTGTTTAGCAAAATTACTTCTATGGAGTATCATGAAAGCACATCTTTAAACCTATGACAGATAAAGGAATTCACTCAAGATGAACAGCACAAGCCACGTCATTACCGGTTTAATGAGTGCACTTTCCACTTTCCGAGGTAATCCTGCAAAGTATATTTTGGTATCCAGAAATCCATCTGTAGGTTTAAAAAGGCTCCCAAGTTTATTTATATTCATCACAGCTTCTTTAGCTATTTTAATGCTGACACTGTCATCTAATTCTTCCACAGACACCTACAATTAAAAACACGGGGCAAACATCACTGCATGGCTACTTAAGATAGTTGACTGAAAAATCATATTATCCCATTAAATAATTTTCTATAGCAATCAATATAATAAAAACTTTAATTTCTGATAAAAGTTTAAGGTGATAGAATTTTATCTCAATAGTACATCTTATTTTAAAGTTTAAAAACACTAACAGTTCAACATTCAGTTATAATCTATACCTTTGATCCCTTCATGCCTGTCTTAGTTAGGATTTCTATTGCTATAAAGAGACACCATTACCATGGCAGCTCTTATAAAGAAAAACATTCAGTTGAGGTGGTGGCTTACAGTACAGAGGTTTAGTCCATTGTCATCGTGGTAGGGAGCATGGTGACATGCAGGCAGACATGGTGCTTGCTACATTTTGATCAGAAAGCAACAGGAAGTGGACTGTATGTCACACTGAGCAAAGCTTTAGCAAAAGAGACATCAAAGCCTGCCCCCACAGTACCACACTTCCTCCAACAAGGCCACACCTCCTAATAGCATGCCATTCCCTTTGGGGGCCATTTTCTGTCAAACCACAATGCCATAAAGTAAAGTTTCAAAAAGAAAGCTGAGCTTTTTTACTTGAAGAAAATTTTAAGATCTCTTATTTTTTCAACCGATGCATTATGCATCCAGAATCAATAAAATAGTAAGTTTATAATATTAGTTACAAAAAAAATCAGTAATGCCCAGCATTCTGTGCAGCATATACAAACTGTATTTTTTTCAAAATCTGAAATTAGTCCTTAAAAACTGAATGCTCAAAATGAAGAATTTTGAAAGTAATTTTGGTTTTAAAAAAATGGTTTAAAAAAATGACGGTAAGCATGAATAAAAAGACATCCGACACAATCAGGAGATAGCTGTTACAATTGCCTCCCACAAGACTGCCACACTCACGCTGCAAAGGCTTACTAATCAATAACAGAAGGCAAACAACAGCATGTAAACACAGTAAAATGTACACGTATTCCCATTCTCTTTGACCAGTATCGATTGCTTGGAAACAAATTACAAGTCACTTTAGCTGTCACGCTTCTCTGATCGGAGCAACGTCTGATTTTTGAAGTGTGTAAACCAGTTCTATATGTTCAAGATGTAATTTTACATTTCGGTGTTTTAAGAACACTTTGCCCGTAATTCGAGACACATGCTTCTAATCCATATACCTGCACATGAGACCCCTCTAAGCAGAAACTCACATGCATAAGCCTGGCTCACTTGTAACTCTGATTATACACTGCTTGTATCTGTGGATTCACGTTACTAAAGTGAATACCAATTAAAAAATCATTAATATAGTTTGAACAAAGACTCACCATAAAAAATGTCCCAAGAATGTGTCCACTTTTCCACACCCCGCTGTGAGCTCTCTAACCTAGCTACAGCCAACCCTGCTCTGGGTTACTACAGTGGTCTCTCAACCCCTGCCCTACTCTCTATCAAATGGTTTCCAAAAAGTCATTAGATTTTGATTAGAACTATTCTTTAAAATGTAAGTTACATTCTGTCACTTCTCAAAACTATCCAGGGATTTCCCACACAGCATAAAATCCAGTCTTCACTGTGGTCCCCAAAGACCTTTATCTAGACCTTGGTGCTGACTTCATTTTTATCTGTTCTTCTCCCCCATTCCAAAGCATCTACACTCATCTTTGTGCTGTTTGTCAAACACACCAAACACATCCTCCCCGTGAGACTTGGAACTTGCTGTTCACACTGCACAGAATCACTTTATAATCCCCCCACACACACATTTTTCATGAGCTGGTCTCTCAAGCCTCTATTCAGATGTAGTCTTGTCTAGTTCGCCTCTTCAATTCCACAAGCTCACTGACTGTACGCACACTCCGTGTCACGCCTTGCCTCGCTTTCCTTTGCTTTCCTAGCATCAGTGAGCACCTGACATAATTGATCTGCCGCTTGCCACTCAGTGTTAGAATGCAAGCTTCACATGACCAATGACCGCTTCATTCATCATTGTAGCCTTACCTGGTAGAATAAAGATTAGCAAGTGTAGGCCTCAATAAATATCTGTTGAATGAGTTACAATGCCAGTACCGGGATCATACAAAATAAGTGACAAAATCACTTGGGTTTTTTTTTTTTTTTTGGTTTTGTTTTCTTTTGGTTTTGTTTGTTTGTTTGTTTGTTTTTTGAGACAAGGTTTCTCTGTGTAGCTTTAGCGCCTTTCCTAGAACTCGATCTGTAGCCCAGGCTAGCCTTGAACTCACATAGATCTGCTTACCTCTGCCTCCCAAGTGCTTAGATTAAAGGCATGCTCCACCACCGCCCAGTGACAAAATCACTTTCAAAGTAGCATTATTTCCTTGACTTTGAGCCATGATTGTTTAATCACTGCATGGCCTACGTAGTTCTTACGAATTATAAAACAATTCTGGATCGTGCGTTTTATATTTAATTTCTTCTCATTTTAAATTATATTTTGAAAATTTAAAATAATTTAAAATTAAGGAATCAGTTGCTATCAAAAAAATGTTCAGTTTATAGACTAATTTAAATGAACACTTGTCAATTAAAATGACACACAAGCATGAGGACCTGAGTTTGTATCCCTAACACACAGCCATTGACGATGACATACACCAGTATTCCCACTGTTGGAGACACAGACAGATGCCCGGAATTTGCTGACCAGTTAGTCTTGCCAAATCAGTGAGCTCCAGGTGAGAGACCCCACCTCAAAAAATAAGGTGGAAAGCAAGAGGAAGACACCAGGGCTCAGACCAAGCACATGCACACAGGTGTGCTTATACTCACGCACATTATATAAATCTTATAAAGGGCGATTGAAATTAGAACATGAACATGTCACTAAATACTAGTTTAACAACGATCACAAATACTGAATCTCAACACGGAACTGAAGCTGCCTCCTGTCATCTTACTCTCCTACCTCAAAGAGCCCCACATTCTAAGGTGCAGACTCCTGATTTTTTTTTTTTTTCTGTTTTGTTTTTTTTTTTTGAGACAGGATTTCTCTGTGTAGCTTTGCGCCTTTCCCGGAACTCACTTGGTAGCCCAGGCTGGCCTCAAACTCACAGAGATCCGCCTGGCTCTGCCTCCCGAGTGCTGGGATTAAAGGTGTGCGCCACCACCGCCCGGCAGGTGCAGACTCTTGAAACAGCTGCGGAATGCTGAGAGAACCCAGGGCCCTCCCACACTTCTCCCCACTATCAACAAGGGGTAATCTTTTTTTCAAGGAAAGTTTCGGTTTTAACTGAACTGATTAAAAAGATGACCGCAATTACTAATAGAAAACAAATTTATACTATTATATGAAAATGTTAAAGTACTCTGGTTGCTGAATGCTAAGTGTATGCTATTTATTTGTTCAGAACTGGCTACTTATCTATATACTTACATTTAAAATAGAATTAACTTTTTGTTGTTGTTATGGTATGCATTTCTCTAATTAAAAAAAAATACTTTCTGAGCAGTGGTGGCACATACCTTTAATGCCAGCACTCGGGAGGCAGAGGCAGGCAGATCTCTGGCTGCACAGTAAAACCCTATCTCGGGGGGAAAAAAGAAAGAAAGAAAGAAAGAAAGAAAGAAAGAAAGAAAGAAAGAAAGAAAGAAAGAAAGAAAGAAAGCAAGCAAAACAAAAAAACTCATGACAACTAAGGGTGATTTTCTTTGATCAGGGAAATCTTCACATTAACTTATGCCTGCTAATGAATCCTGACCTGGCAGGGAGATCCAATACTCACTTAAAAAACAGCTACTAAAAAGAGTGAAAATTTGAAAACAGAACAGTTCAAAAGTAACTAGAATAATTTTTCAAGTTGCTCCCAGGACTAACATTGTGTAGAATGCACTTCATGTAACATTGGGAAACCCAACATAATTTGGTTTGACAATCAGATTATAATTTTACAGAAAGTACATCAAAGTAAAAAAATAATTCTGAAATTCCAAACATACCATATTCCATATACCATTGTTAATAGCATTGCCTCCAGTTGTGATTTGGGTTGAAAACTCATTCTTAAACTGGACTTCAATCTTCCCATCACGAAGTGCAATCAGGAGCCAATTTGAGTGATCAAGAGATTCTGCATACAATATGATGCCTTCTGAATCATATGTCCGAAAATCAAATTCAGCTGAAAATCTAAACAAAGAGACATTCTTCTTGTGAGAGTGAACTCAGAAGGTTCACTGTATCCCCCAACACACACACTTGTCCTGGCAAATAGTACTATACTGAAAGAGAAAAAAAATTCCTGAGATTTAAAAAGAAGACTTTTAAAAACAGATTTAAGAGCGCAGCATTAAATTGTTCACCAATTGTCGATAGTTCTATATGTATTTCAAAATCTGGTTATTATAATATCTTGATTATTCTTGGAGTCTTTTTTTCTCAATACTTTGGTAATTTTTTTCATTTATGGTAGTGTTTTGAAGGCAAAACACTAAAATTAATGCACGTGTACAGGTATTGGGTTTCCTAGAACCTTTTATATACTCTAAATGTAAGAGCAAGGTGTGTGTGTGTGTGTGTGTGTTTGCTGAATCCATGAGTGATTAGTAAAAGATGTTACAATGGCATGCTTGATTTATCTAGAAAAAGCATATGCTCCCTCTGATTTCACATATGCCAGTAAAGGATCACTTACAGGGCACCACAAGGTAACTTTTGGATGATTAAAATTATAAGTAAACTATCATGTAATCATTAAAAAGAAGCAGCATGGCTCTGTCTTACCTAAGGACAAGATTGTGAGCCATAAGATCTGACCAAAAATTATGACCATGCAGCACCACGGCAGGTGCCATGAACACTTCGCATAACACACCAACTCTGTGTGAGACATGTTTGGAGTGGTGTGTGCCTTTGGTTGTATGAACTATGCTACTGTGTCACTCAAGAGCTCCATAGACAAAAATGTCCTGAATTCATCAGGAAGAGGGTAGGAACACACAGTAGTGCCAAAATGAAGCTAGAAGAGCTGAGTAAGGGCTTAGCCACCGTAAGGAAAATGGCCGCCAGGAAGGTTGGAGACCCCTCCTTTCAAGTGCATTAAAAAGTTTTACAGAAAAGAAAGGAAGGAATTCAAGGAGGGGGAAAAAGGGGAAATGGAAAAAGAGAGAAAGGAAGAAAGAAGAAGAGAAAAGCTTTCCAAACACTGTGATAGCATAAATCACTGAAGTAGGTGAATTAAGCTTAACAATATAGTCGAGCTAGTCATTGGGAGAGAGTGCACTCTGATCATGCTTGGTGTTATCAAGACTCTGGGCATGTGCACAGTATAACTAGCACAGGATGGAAAATCTTATGGTGCTGCGTGTTGACTGAGTGCCTGCCCTTAGAATGTATTAGTGAGAACCAGCGTGAAGTTCCTCAAGGCACCAGCTAATAAAAATGTTTAAACAAAATAAACATAAAATGTTTAAATAAAACAAAGACAAATAGGAAAAAAACAGTTGTATAAATATTTATCATGAAACTAAAAGAATTTGAGTTAACGAGTCAGGACTTCTGATTGTTGCTAATAAGTCAACAAAGAATCCAATATAGATATCCCATCATCACATATTAATAGTCACAAAGGCAGCATTTGTAACGGAGACAGACCTTCCTCAAAGGAAACCAAGAAAAAGAGGCAGAATAAATAAATATTCCCGTATTTTGAATTCCCAAGTAAGTATTTGAAAGAGGTAAAATGTAGAGTGAACTGCATTGGATGGATAATACTATAATATGAATGCAAGGACCTGTTCATATTTTAAAAAAAAAAAGAAAAGAAAAGGAACCATTTCCTTTGCCATAAGGACTTATGTCCTTCTTCACAATTGTCTGAGCATTTGGCTGATGCGAAGAATGAACTATCTTGCCAAAAACTAAATCTGTGTTTGGTCACAATCTTCTAGGAGTTGATCCTATTATGGAGATAATTTCCTTTTCTTTGTAAAATAATGCTAAATAGTATTTCAAAGAGTCATGTTCTGCATGTGTTCTTTCTGGAATACATCATCACATCCTGAATCATTACATTGGGGATCAATTTATTCTGTTTCAAAAGTATTGGAGAGTTGAAAAGAGACAGAATTTGTCAACATTTGGCAGGGCAAGGGAAGCAGTTGGTTATGGGAAACAGAGGTGAAGAGGTTTGCTTTAGGAAATCACTTTATAAATATTCATCAAACTGTGCACTTAATATGGAATGTATAAAAGATATTACACTTCTGAAAGTGTAGAGTAAATAAATCAATGAAGAAACTAAGGAATACTGAGGAAATTGGTTTGCTAATTCTGATCCAATATTAGGTACCGAGTTAGAATGAGTTGTCCTAAAAAAATAAATAATGTGAAAGTAAATAAAGATATATTGCAACAGTTTTCTCCCTCATCCTCACTGCTGTTATAGCAAAGAAGGGTTTCTAGTCTCACTCAGAAGAAAATAATATTCGTTCAGAGATGTTTGTGGTGAAAATCAGATATCGAGGGAAATGGATGTCCAAGCAACATACTCACTTAAGTCAATCTTAGAATAACTTTCAATGTTCTTTCATGATAAGACTTCTACACATTCAGTTCAATTGATTAGTGAATGATCTGTGTTTAATTAAGTTCTAAACATGAATGATCATTTCATTAATATTATTTTGAAAGTTAGGCTTTAAACTTAACTTCAAATAATTTTCCCTTCTCTTTATTACATCAATTATTGCTTCTAGTTTCAACATGTACTGAGAAAACTGGCCAAGTGAGAATCATCGTTGAGAAGCACAAACACTTTCTCTAAAGTCGGTCTAACTACAGCAGCAAAAGCTGAGTATTCAAACTGCCAAACTAAGTAAGCATTTCTTTAGAATACTTCTTGAGCCATCTTCTTAATTTTCCTTATTAGTTTTGAATGTAACGACATTCCATCAGTACACTGATATTTTCACTCAGTTTTTATAATGTATAAAAAAAGGAGTTACATTTTCACAGGTGAGTTAGATCTAACTTCCCAGCTTCTTGGGAAATATGCAACCACTGGGAAATGGGAAAGGGTGGGATAAAGTAAGTTCGCATTGGCAAAGCCAGCCTTGGTGGACTTGAAAAGGCTTCTAGTGTGAAAATTACATGTGTGAAGATCACCTACATGGTAATATGCCTAAGTTATCAGATTGATGACAAACCTACGGCTGTCTGTCTCCTCTCCTCGTCTGTTTAACCTGCAGGAATTCCCACTGACATTGGTCCTCACCTGGTGATTTCTGGCAAACGAAACTTCAGATACAAGACAACTCCTGCAAATTGCTCAGCCAAGTATAATAATTCATAGTTTTTGTCCAGGTTCAAGGAAAGGCACACAGGAATACCCTGGAGGAAAACCAAATGCATGGATTATTGTCTGCAGTTTGTCTTCTCCCTGTAGCTCCCCAAACAGCCTGGGAAACACCCTCCCATCAGAATGGCTCTGCCAGCAATAATGAATAACTTCCATTTCCCTGCAAAACCCATCCATAAGCCTCCAAAAATACGTGTGCATGGCTTTAGATTTATCATTTTTTATTGTATTATTTATTATTTCTTTCACAAACCTCAGTGCGAAACACAAACTTTTCCTTCCAGTCCCAGCAAATATGTCTTCAATAAACTGTACAATGCCTGGCATTAATTATATCTGCATATCTTTCGTTTGGTTATTAAGAAAAAAGTATTGTGAGCAAAAATGTGCTATCAGCATACTCAAGAGAATGCTGACAACTCAGGAGGGGATAAACCTAAATGAGCTTCTCATTCTCTAAGAAATTTACATGAAAATGATTCAAAGTCATGTGATCTTTTAGCAAGTATTTGTTCCTTAAAGCTGAAGAACAACATTAAAGTAGAAAGTTACCTAGAGATGAGATTTGGGGGACAGTGAAGGACATTTTGCAATGGATTCTGCAATTATTAAATAGAGCCCCAGAAAAAAAGTTTTCATAACCATTCCAAGGTGGATAGTAGTATGTACTACAGAACATACTGAAATAATAAAGGATTAAGCTATAAAATAAAAAATTCTACTACATGGCCTTTCAACTGAGGAGCCCCAGAATTATTATTTATACCCATTAACCTCCTGATCTTTCTTCATGTGGGTAATGTGATTTTTTTTAAGCATATACTGATTCATCATGGTCATATGTGTATATATATATACACAGTGAAATCATTATTTAGGAATTTTAAGCAGTCTGACTCATAATCATATATAATTTGACCCTTACATGTTTTAAAATGCAAGAATAGAAAGAGTAACTAGTATGTATGACTTATTATTTCTAAAAGAAAAAAAAGGAGGAAGGTGGGGCGGTCAAATGTTACCTTATTTACTCAATAAAGGAAAAATTAAAACCATCCTATGAATTGATTTCTTGGGTCAATTATGCATTAAATCTGAGTGTTGAAAAGCGTGTTTTGAGACATACTGATGAACATAATTGCCTTCTGAATTATGATGCTTTTAAAGTCACGAGATCTTCTTGTGAGAAATCTGTTTCCACCAAGATGTTTATGAACATTTATAAGCACAAAAAAAGGCATTGGGCAAGCTTTCCAGAATGTAATATAGGACATCAGAAAATGTTATCACTAAAATTTCTATGGAATATTCTTTTAGTGGGATTAGGGGATATCCTGGAGATAGATGCTTCTTCATAAGCAGCCCCTTGTAAAACCAAAGACTAGAACTGCCAGGCTTTAATTACTGGTCAGAGAAATGAGACCTGGGTCCTCTGAGACTGGAAGGAGACATGAACACTGAATTGCAGAGGGGTCATTACTTGATAACTATCTAAATGTGGTTCCAAGATCCCAACACTTCATAATGGATAACTACCTAGCTGGAGGCTTTCTGATAAAGAACAAAGGCATACCATTGCCCTGTCAAGTGAGATTCAACTGAATGGGCCTGCCAATTGTCAGGACAGGAAAATAGTACTCTGGAGAGATGTCTGTTCTGAAGATTTTATAAGTCTTTAAAAAAAGAGAGACGACTAAACTGCACATGGGCACAACGTTCGGTCTAGCCATTGTTCTTATCCCTTGAGAGCCACTCTGCAGTGTTTTCTCTGGCCACTGACAGCTCTCTCCCTCTGAGAATATGTTTCCCTATTCTACAACAAATTCACCTATCTTCCACATTGTGCTCTGTATTTCAACTGAATTCTTTCAGTGAAGATTAATGCTCTTCACTGAAAGGCCAGGGAGCAGGGATCCTGGTACCACCTGGGTCTCTCATTTCAGAAAGGAGAAGTTTTTTGTTTGTTTGTTTCGTTTTTGTTTTCTTCTACTTTCTCTGTATAGCCCTAGCTGTTCTGGAACTCACTCTGTAGACCAGGCTAGCCTCAGAGATCCTCCTGCCTCTGCCTGTCTGGTGCTGGGATTCAAGGCATGTCCCACCATGCCCAGCTTGGTAAGAAGCTAGGATTTAAAAGGTTTACCTCACAACTCTTCTGGTCTTGGGCAAGTTTGAATCCTTTCTTCCCATCACAGTAACACGAGTAGCCTCCAGGGTAATTGACGCACAGTTGAGCACACACGTTCTCAGAGCATTCATCCACATCTGAGGTGAAAAGAGAAGAACACTTCATAGCTTCTAAATGTCCAATTCAATAGGCACAGGAGTCGTTAGTTACTCAGAAAATGGAATTGCTATGACAGCATATCTAAACACGTGACCTAGAAATTTAAGAGCTCTAAGTGCTCTTTTATGTATATATCTCAAATATTCTTTATTGTTTTCAATAATTAATAAGTGTGGTAATTATACTAATTTATGATCAGAAAAGCATTTAGGGTCTCCTCTGTCATTTCTGTGTAGCCTTGGCTGTCCTGGAATTTGCTTTGTAGACTAGGCTGGCCTCAAACTCAGAGATTCGCCTGCATCTGCCTCCCTAATGCTGACGTTAGAGGTGTCCTCCATGGCCTGCCTTTTGTTTGTTGAAAACTAGCATTTGTTGTTAGTCACCTGATGTTTATCTGACAGCCTGATGCAGAGGTGGGCAGGGAGTGTCTATTTAGAGGACTAAGACAGCCCAAGATAAATTGTAATTAGACTCTGACCGTGGAACAATTAGAACCCTTCAGAGTCATTGCAGCTTTAACCAATCTATCAGCCTTGGTAGTTCCAGCTTCTTTGTAGTAATTCCGATCCATACAAGTATCTACCATACATATCTAGACAGGATTATCTACCCAATCATCTGCTGTCTGCTCCTGCTCATGACCTTTGCCAGTGTCCTCGGTCTTTCAGATTCAGCGTCCTTCTATGTATGATCAACGCATGGCCTCATATCCTTATTTCCTCCTCCTCCCTGATGATCATGTTTCATTAGCCAACCTTTCCCATGTTCACATCTCTTCATCACTGAGATGTTTTGAACAAAACGCCTACCTCTCCCTCTTTCAAAGAAGCCCTTTATCTCCTAACACATTAATGTCTTTTGACATTTAGAGTATTTTACTCTGTCACCAATTCATACTGAATATCATAATACATGTTAATATCTGTGTTGATTTTATCATGTGTCTCCAGTTGAAATTTCTAAGTGAAGAAAGTGTGTCTATTTGACTCATCATTTTGTTTCCACTGTAGAGTACATCCATAAACAATGTTGAATAATGAATATTTGTCATGATCATGATGGGTGATATTAAGAACTTGTAGCCGCCGGGCGGTGGTGGCGCACGCCTTTAATCCCAGCACTCGGGAGGCAGAGCCAGGCGGATCTCTGTGAGTTCGAGGCCAGCCTGGGCTACCGAGTGAGTTCCAGGAAAGGCGCAAAGCTACACAGAAAAACCCTGTCTCGAAAAACCAAAAAAAAAAAAAAAAAAAAACCAAACAAACAAACAAACAAAAAAAAAGAACTTGTAGCCATAAATTTAATGACATATATTAATGTTCTTTTTTTTCTAACCTTATTGTGCTATTACGTTCCATCATTTGAAGTCTTTTAACTGATCTGTCCAACTCCTCATTTTGTAATAACATGCCTAACCTAAAGATTGTTTCAGGGCTACAGAAAGTCCTTGACATTTCATTGGATACACCCTATTACAAATTTATGAAGTTCTTAGTAATATTAGCATGTAATATATGCTCTTTTAAATACTTTAAAATACATTTCCAGAGTTAATGATACTTTAAATGCATTAAAATTGTATGATATAGAATTAAAATAAGATATATATGGACTCATATTTAAAAATCTGTCCTTTAGCAAATGAAACTACAATCTAGGTGATGAAAATGGCTAATAATAATGATGAGAGCAGATACCAGAGGCTGGTCACACAGTTTAGGAACAAGGACTTTCACTCTTATCCTTGGCCAGAGGCTGGAAACTCTCATGGTTTTGTCATTGCTGGAAGCAACAAATGCCAATAGTGTTTGGGGGCTTTAGTTTCCATCTGATTTGTTGTTATCTTGCCTCTCTTTTTACACAGCTGTCTAGAAGCTACATCTGAGGGTGTGACCAAACAGTCTTCCAGACACCTGAAATAGATATTGGAGGCAGGGAGGGGGCTGGATGGACAGCTCACCTCCCATTCCTCAACAGTTTCTGTCTTAAGTGCTAACTAATGGTACCTTTCTGGGGTAGCTGCTGGCCCACAGAAGCTCTCCTGGTTTGCATTCTCTTAAACACCTGTCTAAGAACCTTTCTAAAACATAAATTCCCTATGGTCCATGAGATTCATCCGTGGAATTAACAAGACAAAGACCTGACTCATGGACGTTCTGTGACTATAATAATGCTCCAACTCCTTTGTTGAGACCAGTTGAACTTAGGAAGTCTCTGTTGTAATCAAGGACCCTGCTTATCTCTGTTTCATTGAATCTGAGAATTTCTAGGTTTCCTAATAATTGCAATGAGGGGTAGTGGAAAGTAGAAGTGGGTGAGTGTGGGGATAGGGTGAAGTAAAACATCAACATTTCAACAGCACACTACAAATAATTACAACAAAGTCTATTATAAAATCACTATCGGCTTATATAAATTCAAAGACAGAAAGGTTTATTATAGTAACGGATTATCTGTAGTAAGGAAACCATTCAGAGAACTTGCTGTTGTCTGCTTAACAATTTCTATTTGGGGTGATGAAAAGGTTTTGAAAACAGACAACTATGATGAGGAGGCTGCAGAGCTGTGTCACTGAGTTTCTGTTTAAAAACCATTCCCAGCGTACAGTATGTTCTACTGTTGATGTGATTAGTGTTAGATAATGTTAATTCAATTTGAAATTTTAAAACATTTAAAGGGGCATGTGAGATGATTCATATATGATGATTTGAAATCTAAGACAAAAGCAGACATAATGCATTGAAGCTAGCCGAGGCATCCATGCTGACACCTTGGCAACCTTACAAAGGGAAAACAGCATCCACAAGGAGTCTTGGCATCACAGCTCAGTAACCCTCAGCTTTCTGGAGCTCCATTATGATGTCAGTCAGGATAATGGACATCACACTACACATTTTCTTTTTATGATTTCCTTTATTTTAGTGTGTGTGTGTGTGTGTGTGTGTGTGTGTGTGTGTGTGCGCGCGCGTGCGCCTGAGTGCATATATGTGCACCAGTTTGTGCAGGTGTCAGAGGAGGCCAGCAGAGGGTGTCAGATCCCCTAGAACTGGAGTGACAGGTGGTTGTGAGCCACATGACATGGCCTCTGGGAACTGATTCTGGATCCTCTGCAAGAGCTGATAAATGCTCCTAACTGCTGAGCCACCTCTTCAGTCCCAATTTCCTATTTTAAAGTCACCTATACATGCACAGAACATGACTAGAAAAATATTTGTAATGAAACCTAAGGTTGATAAGGGGGCTCCTGGCTTTAGTCACACAATTAAAGCTTGGGTCATTTTTCTTTGTCTATATGAATTTTTCCTTTCAAATTAAAAAAATTTTAATGTTGTCTAGAGGCTATTAAAATGTGTTCTTTTTGCTTTTATAACAAAGGGAGTCTCTAGTTTTTATGAAGTTTAATGGGTCAAATGGAATGAATAATATTAAACCCAAAGACCATGGGTCTTACTTGATACTTCTATTCTGTAAGGAAGGCAACAGTCACCAAATCAACCAAGCTACATCACAGATTAGCAAAAGAGATGTTTTTTTCAAATATTAACCCAGGGTTCAAACCCACCCTCTCTACCACGAGCAATGGTAGCATCATCATTCTACCTTTACAAGACTTTGATGAAGGATCATATCTGTAGCCATCAGGACATTCACATTCAAAGTCTCCTGGAATGTTCTTGCACACAGCTGTGCCACAAATACTCGGCTTCAGAGAGCACTCATCCATATCTACAAATAAAATCAATATGTTAATGTTTTCCCAATACCAAATGAACACTTGGTTCCTGAATCATATATAGCCATGGAACAGCAAAATAATAAATCTATCACCATACTTTAGTTCCCTAAATATGACTTTTATATGAATTGATGGGAAATTTGACTGATGTTCCTTTACAGGTAGATATGTAAGAAAAAGAAAGGGATTTAGTCATTTTATTATATACCAAGGAGAAGTATAAAAACACACAAGAGAAGAGGCTCAACTGTATTCTTAATATTCTTTAACTGTACTTCTAAATGTATATTTCTGAAATTGGTTGTAAATGTAGATTCACTTAACTCCTTGCTACAATTATTTAACAAATAAAAACTCATTTGTCTTATATTTTTATTTGGAAGTAGACAAAGATCTAATATTTTACCCATCTTGTCTACAGTAGTCAACAATGATTTGCATTTAAGATAGAACTGAATAAAGTCTAAAAGTATTTCTAAAACTGCACTTATTCTAGTATCTTTATGTATTGGGTTAATATTCCAGACATTTCAGATGTACTTATTGTATTACATAGCGTAGTAGGAAGCAAAAGATGGGTTGCAAGGAGGTGGTAGGTAGAATTTTCAAGGGACCAGAAGCAAGGGAGATACAGTTCTACATCGATGCAATTATCACTCATCTTTCTTCATGGAGATCAATGGAGAAAGTTGAATGGGAAATGCATTTCCAACTTTGAAAACTGGCAGTTTATCTGGGGAGATGAGTAGGTGAAAACTTAGACATTGCTCTGTTTCAAATAATTTGCTCTCAAATAATGGAATCCATCCCCCTGTGGTAAGGAAATGTTTCTACATCCTAAGTGTGTCAATGCCAGTGTTCTAAGAGGGAAATTATACAAGAAATGTGTAATTATTAGTAATTAGGGAAAACATAAATAATACTTAAAATTTCTAATATTCCTTACAACTTAATATGAATCCTCAGTTAATTTTAAAAAGGTAAATGTCAAGAAGCTTTTTGAAAATCCATACTTTTAGAAGAAAATAAAAACATATTACTTAAATTACCTGGCTTTAGGCATATTTGTAGGGAATTATACAGGTCGTACGAATTTAGGTACAACACACTGACATGGTGACTCTATCCACATCTAAGACCAGGTGAGGCTTTAGCCTTTCATATTTAGTCAATAATGGCCAAGTTGATTCATCCATACTATGGCCAAGGTCCTACCGTAATAGTTTTCTACGTATTTTCTGTAAGTTCTGTGCTCTGCTGTATACTATAGCTAAATTATTATGTAAACAAAGAATAAAGACACATGTTCTGGTCTTCAGGAACATTCTGTAGGTCGTTTGGCGCCACTGAGAAATGTACCTAGGTGCTGGCGATGTCTTTCTGTATGCTGTGAATGTGTGTTGCTCTGATTTGGTTGATAAATAAAACAGTGATTGGTCAGTAGCCAGACAGGAAGTATAGGTGGGATAAGCAGAGAGGAGAATTCTGGGAACAGGAAGGGAGAGTCAGGAGTCACCAGCCAGACACAGAGGAAGCAAGATGTGAAGGCAGAACTGGGAAAAGGTACCAAGCCACATGGCTAAACATAAATAAGAATTATGAGTTAGTTTAAGTGTAAGATCTAGCTAACAAGAAGCCTGAGCCATTAGGCCATACAGTTTTAAAAAATATAAGCCCCTGTGTGTTTACTTGGGTCTGAGCAGCTGTGGTGTCCATGGGGCTGGGCAGGACCAGAAAAAAACTTCAGCTATACCTGGGGCTTCCACATGCTAAGCAAGCACTCCACCACTGAACTATATTCCCAGCAAAAAAAAAAAAAAAAAAAAAAAAAAACTTATTTTTTATAATTGTGCATGCAATGTATTAATTCAATGTGGATATGAAAAAATTCACAAAATTGCAGAAAAGGGAGACTATTCAAGTATTTAAATGTTAAAGTGGAAATGGGAACTATCTATTTATATAATATATAATTCAGTATCCTGAATTATAATGGCTTTCTAGAACTACTGTTCTAATGATGCCCCTACTCTAAGAGCCAAACTAAAGCATTCAAAAAAAAAAAAAAAAAAAAAAAACGGAGAAGAAAGATACAGTCAAAAATTGGATAATGGCTTGGAAGAGAATGTTAGTAAATGCATTTCATTTCAGCTTCATTCCATGGTACTTTAAACTGCACTGTTTTAGACTACACAATACTGAATACTATCAGACAGAAAATTCCCTAAATATGAATTCAGACTGGGGATTTTCTAAGACTTATAGAAGCTTTCACAAGGAAACTTCGCACTTATCCTACTGAACTTTTTAACCTCTTTGGAGGAAGAACAAAATCCTTCTTAAGGGTTTCTGCTTTGTGGCAAGATTTCATTGCAGGCTCAGAATTCTGGTTTTAGCTCTCCATTCACCTAGCAGGAATATTTGTAGGTATCTTACAGCAAGTCACGCAGTCCAGTGAAGCATCGTGTGCAAGGAGAAAAAGTGAAAACATTGGGAGACAAAGACTCATAGAGAAAACCAAAGGAAGTACACTATCAACATATGAAAAGCTAACCTGACAGATGATTTAAATCCTAAGGAAAAAAAAATACTTAAGAGCTGTGGTGCATTAGTCAATGTGTAAAGAGAATGAAAACTAGAGATTCTTCATCTTTCTCAAAACCATCATTGGAAATGGGGTGCAAAATAAAGGTTTTATTTTGAAAATCGGAAAGCTATTTCTGAAAGGCAAAGATAAATATAACAGTGCTGCTATTATGAGTTGCAGATTTCCTTGTGTGACCGCTGTCCATTTTACGTAACGATGGGATTGTAGCTGATTCTGAAAACGGGCAGCGAGTATAGCACCCAAGACTGTCGAGTGAAGTGCTTTAATTACCCTTACTTACCACTAAATAAATTCTTGAAATATGCACTTGTGCATGTGCGCACACGAGAAGAAAATAAAACACTCCTGCTACTGGCAATGCAAACTAAAACGGAGTCCCACAGCATCGCAGGGCTCCAAGACATGGTGGCACATTTCCGGTAAGTACTTTCTGACCACGGTGTTTTCCAGAAGTTTCCCGAGGAAGTGCCTCTACCTAAACTGTGGCCTCACACAGGGAACATATTTTTATTCTGTTTCCGTGCTCTTACCTTTGCAGTCTTTTTTATTTGAAAGTATAGCAAAGCCACTT
Source organism: Peromyscus eremicus (assembly GCF_949786415.1). Lineage (NCBI taxonomy): Eukaryota > Metazoa > Chordata > Mammalia > Rodentia > Cricetidae > Peromyscus > Peromyscus eremicus. The sequence goes on from NC_081428.1 coordinate 33,606,603, forward strand.
CGGCAGGAGCAGTGGTAACTTCCGGGAGTGTTGTCGCATATCTGGCTGCAACCTCCATTTACATTTAAGGGATCTTTACATTCATTCACATCTACAATGGGAAAAAAATAAAGTATTTTTAAAGAAATACCACCTTCAGATAATGTGTCCTGTGGCCAGCGCAGAAAAGCCGGGGTGGGGGGGGACGAGGCATGGATTTTTCATACATACCAAACTGACACCTGTCTCCTTGCCATCCTGGTTTACAGATGCAAGTGAAAGCTGCTTGGCCATCTTTGCAGCTCAGATACCCATCTTCATTACACGGCATAGGGTCACATTGGTCTGGGATGGCTAAAGGAAACAGACCTCCATTTAATTTTTACCTCAGGCAAGAAGACGGAATAGCAGAAATGGACACGTACAACTGCGTGCCTCGAACCAGTAAGGCTAAGATGCATTCTTTCAAACAGTAGGTCTGGGGATGTAGCTCAATTGGTAGAGTGACTGTGTAGCACTCTCAAAGCCCTGAGTTTGATCCCCAACACAGCATACACCTGATGGGGTGGCTCATGCCTGTAATTCCCGCATTCATGGAAGTGGAGAGAGAGATCCCGAGTTCAAGGTCACTTTTGGCTATAGAGCCAGTTCAAGGACAGACTAGGCTACATAAGACACTAACTAAAAAAATAAATAAATAAAAAAGGAAGAGAAGAAAAAGTGAGACAGGCCTCACTCTGTAGCCCTGGCTGTCCTGAAATTCACTATGAAGGCCAGGCTGGCCTCGAACTCACAGAGAACTCTGCCTCCCGTGTGCTGGGATTAATGTCGTGCACCACCAAGACTGGCAAATACCTCACTTGACTTGAGCCTTATAACAATTCCATGAGGAGGACTGGCCAAGCAAACTATTCTGTGTTTGACAATGATAGAATTGGCTATTCCAACTTGGATTAAGTTAGGGTTTTTAAAAGGGATCTTCTTGCCTTAAATAAGTAGAATTCTTATTAAAAATGCATGGAATAATGGTTTTCAAATCCTGGAGAACGAGTTGCAGGAAAATGCGGTGCCTAAATGAAAGGAAGTGAGTCCAACAATCACGTGGTGGTTACCGTAGGTCCTTCATAGACTTCACAGCATGAAGGCTGTTTTGATACGCGTATTTCCATATTTATATTATCGATGCCCAAATTCTGACAGCAGTAACTTGAAGCCTATCACTGACCACCCCTCAGCTGAAATGTTAGGGGGGAAATTCTTTTTATGTAAAACAGATGCATTTACAACTGAAAAAATATGTTCCTATATGCAGTTCAAAAAATATAACTTCTTGGCACAGCCTCCTTCAAGGGTTCACTTACTAAATTTTAAATATTAGTCTGTACAGACACAGTGTATTTTACTTTCAAGGCTTGTATTCTGTTTTATTTTGTTTTTAAATAGTAGCTCACCATTGACACAGCTCCTGAGGTCAGGGTAGGCGGCATTCACTGACAGTCGCGCAGTACTGAACGCGCCAACTCGGAATGTGCCCAGACAACCTGTGGGAAAGAAAAGAGGCAACTGTGTCACAGCAGCCTTGATCTGAACTCACGGTAGAAATCACCCTAAAGCCGGAGTACTTCTGTTCTAAGGGCTTCACAAGAGTTAGTACTCAAGTGTCCATCTCCCCTTTTTTTGTGTCAAAGTACAAGAGAACGTCTCAGTTAAGCTGAAGATGCTCATGAGCTCCGCATAGGGCCCAGCATTAAGACGATACATTGTTAACAAGATGGCCAAGAAAAAGACGCACTGTCTTTTTATGGTTGACAGTTCAAGTGCATGCTTTCCTCTTCCCTTGAGTAATAGCATGCTATCTAAAATATACTTTGGTGACCACTGAATAGTACGTGTTATATAGAAATGGACTGACAGACGTAAAGAAAGCACATATTCACCATATTAGTAAAGCAACATTGATAAGGTGAGGAACAGATTTTATATGCATTTTTAAAAGATATTTATTTAATGTGTGTGTGTGTGTACTCACGCCTGAGCTTCTAGCCAATTCCCCTATCTCTGCCTCCCATCTCCATATGGAGTGCTGGGATTGTAGACATGAACCAGCACATCTGGCTTTTTTTTTTTTTTTTTTTTTACATGGGTTCCGGGCATTGCACTAAGGTCATCTTTCATCTGCTCAGCCATTTTACTGGCCCCTGTGAGGACTTAACAAAAAAGGTCTGGTTGTTCTCCATTGAAGAACCACAGTTAGGTGACCAGGTGACAACGGACAGGTGTCTGAAATGCTTTTCATTTATCCACTCCTCTTGAGGTGAGGGATTACTGCTGTGTAGACTGAATCAAATGAAGGGGGACTTTGGGGCTTCACTTTTAGAGTTCATTTTTTCCTCTTCTTATACCACGGTATTTTGTGTTGGTACATATTTTTAGGGCTATTCATCAAAACACTCTGATACAATAATTGAATAATTTAGTTCCAGAAGGTTCCTTCAACCACATCTGAAATATATTTCTTGTTAGTATTGATATAATCTGCTACAGCTAGGAGAAGTAAATACATGCTTTCACTATGTAAACAACCCATCACAAAATTTATCTCATTTGTATCATGGTTTATGTCGGTTAAATTTTGTAATATAGGATACTGAACACCTGCTCTGCCAGCTCTGTTTTCGGGAGAAACTGAGAATAAAGTCTACTTACAAACATGTTCATCTTCTACTTTCATTTGAAAGGTTCTATTTGAAATGTGTTCACCTTTTAGTACCCTGAGATGCAATCTTTTCATGGCATAGTTTGTCTTTAAAGGCCCACTGCAGCCCGCTCTAATCCACAGTCTTCCTAACACTCAGTGGTTCTAAGTTTTCTTATAAAAATACATTTTTGCTAATCTTTGATTTTTGCTAATATCAGATTCACCTCCAACTCCTCCAAAATCCACTCCATCTCTCTGTCTCACCAACATCATGTCCTCTTGTTCTATTTTGTTGAATTGTAAATGAGAATATAATTCCATCATTTCTCTATTTCCCTTTCCTTCCTCCAACCCTTCTCTCTATCCTACCCCTTCTCACTTGTTTCTTCTCAAAACTACGGTGTAAATACACAAACACAACCTCCTCAGTCGTAGGTTACTTATATGCATAGATTTCAGGGCTGACCACTTGGTATTGGATAACCAACTAGGGATTTCATCCTGGAGAGGATTATTTCTCCTACTGTCAGCATTCCTGGGTTGCCTTTAGTTCTCTGTCTATAGGTGCCCCTTGAGATTGACCTCTTCTGTGTTAGCCTGTCTATTGATACTGTATTTCTTCAGGACTTTTTCAAGGCAGCCATATTGCTAAGGTATCACGTATGAAATTTCTCTCACTTCAGTTTGTTCTGCCCATATATTCCTCGCTATAGGGGCAGACTCTCCCTCCCCCAGATGCCATCAACTGCCCATAGCTCCCCATCTAGGCATGGAGGGTCATGAACCCCTCCCACTCCATGCTAGAATGTTGACTGCCTTGGTCTTGGGCAGGCATCCACAGCTGCTCTGAACACATGAGTGCATCGGACCTGTCATGTGCAGACGATACTGCTTTGTTCCAGTATTCCCCTACCTCTGGCTCTAGCAGTCTCCCCATCCCCTCTTTGGGCATGGACCCTGAACCTCAGAGAAGGGATGGGATTAAAAAAATTCCCATTTGCGCCTGAGCACTCCACTGACAAGTATTCTCCATACTTTGACCAGTTGTGTTTTCCGCATTAATCACCATCCACTGCATAAAGACATTTCTGTGTCTAGGTCTTCGAGCTACAGGAAAGTACGGGTAGAGACATTTGAATTTAGAGGGCAGCTTGATACTACACTCATTTAGCAAAATAATAGTAGGGGCTGTGAGCTCCCCAACCATGGATTCCTCCTGTGAGGCAAGCACTCTGCCTCTTGAGAAAGACTTTCAGAAGACACATAGGAAGGTCAGAGCATGAGTGAACAGAACTTTCAACTTGGAAAACTCCAGCATCAAACAAACGTTCATTTCTTGGGTCCCTTGGGCATCACAGAGACTGCTACCTTTGTATCTTTTTCCTATTTGTCCTTTTGGTGGCAGCTCTGTGGTTTCTAGTTTCCCTCCTGCAGTTTGTGGCCTGCTTCAGTTTACTTTTAACACCTCACATGGCTCTTGTTCTGAAAGACTCTTTTGCTCCCTAGTGTTTGTGGATTCAGTTCTGGCTGCCGGTGCTGAGGTCTGCTCGGACTATTGAACATTTGGCTTCTATTCCAAAATTCACCCACATTTCTATAAGTGGTCTCCCTTGCAATTATCAATAGCAATTCCAACTGCTTAGCCTTTCCTCCGGGAGGTTTTGACAACTGCTGTGTGAATAAAATCATTGACATCACCTGGAATGCCCAATTCTCGCTCTCTGTCTTACTCACGGCAATATAAGTGAATCTTTCAGCCCTGACTGGATATTTCTGACATGAGGCACATCATTCTGTAGTGGAGCCGTCTGACCTTCCTTTATTTCACATGATGGAACTTCTTTTATTGGAAGGCCCTTGGGATTTCTTAGTAGCGATTTCATTTTGACTTATGGCAGGTTCTTCACGCCAAAGTGCTAAAGGAACCCAGAATACACTGCATTCTTTTTACTCCTGCTGTGCTGTATTGATAGAATAAATTTACAGGTTGATTCCTAAGTTTCTGCCACTATTCAACCTCTTTTTGTTGTGAGCTTTTCTGTTTCTTGAAGACGTCAGGTTTTTGTACTAAGCAGAATGCCTTGCAATAAAGCACAAATGTGTATTATGCTTTGAACAAGAGTGCATAGATGTAACTATGTCAAGAATGCTCTGGTGCCTGGGGGAGTCACTATTGTCACTGGGCAGGTCTTCAGACCATCTAGATACTGAAACATTGGATAGAAAGGAATTCTTCCCTGAGATGTTACAGAATGTGCCTTAGATAATTTCTTTTTTTTTTTTTCATTTTTATTTTTAAGACTTTTTTTTTAAATGATGTGTATATGTATGTATCTGTGCAGGGGAATATACAAGTGGCTGTGCAGGATCATAGGTATCAGATTCCCCTAGAACCTAAACTGAACTCAAGTCCTCTGCAAGAGCAATATATGTTCTTAACCCCTGAGCCATCTCTTCAGCCCTCCCAAATAGTGCAGTTTGGCTTTGAACATGATCATGATCCTCCTGCCTCAGCCTCCTGAGTGCTCAGGGATTTCAGGTATGGATCACCACACCTGTCCTAGACCCAGACTTTCCATTTCTGGTAAGATACCAAGAGAACCCATTCATCTGCTGTACTGGTTTGTGGATCCAAAACATTTGCTTCACTATCAACTTTATAAGAAACGAACTGGCTGGGTTTTGTTCCCATTCTTTGTCAAGTCTTCCTTCACCTGGCACTTTTCTTCCTGACTCATTATCAGTAGAAGCTTCACAGCTAGCGTTTTGTTGTAGCACATTTATCTCTCTGAAAAGTTAAAAATCTACTATGCAGCTTGCAATAAAGTCATGGAAAGTAGGTTTATAAAAGCTTCTGTATGTGGATAAGAACCCTAACTTAAAACAAGACAAAAAAAAAAAAAAGACTTAAGATTAGTAAGAAAATCTACTGTCACATAAATCTGTGTTTTCAATTTGTAGCAAAGAAACTTTCAAAGCTGCAGACCAGAACCTGATAGAATCGGCATGTATAATTAAGTCAATCAGAGTCAGTGTTTCAAGTTGCTGCAGGCAACCTCAAGGTCTTCCAGTGCTGCATACAATAATATTTGCATAATTCCATAATATCATAAAATGGTTGACTGTAGCATGAATCTTAAAAGGTCTTATTAATAAAAACAAACCCAGAGAGAGGTATTGGGGTGAATGCTGGAAGATCAGGGAAGCAGAACAAGCCACAGCTAGCCTCACCTTACCAATTCCTCAGCTGATCTTGTTTCCTCAAACTGGAAGCCTCTGTGTCCTCATCCAAATGGATCTCACCTGTACTGCTGCTAAAAGCCTAAAAGCTTAACAAGACTCTAGTTCCTGGTCCTCGCACCTCATATACCTTTCTGCTTCCTGCCATCACTTCCTGGGATTAAAGGAATGTATCACCATGCCTGGCTGTTTCCAGTGGGGCTTTGAACTCACAGAGATCCATTGCCTCCTGATTGCTAGGATTAAAGGCATGTGCTACCACTGCCTAACCTCTATGTTTAATATAGTGGCTGTTCTGTTCTCTGAGCCCCAGATAAGTTTATTGGGGGTGCACAATATATCAACCACAGTTGACTCCATTCCTTTTGTTCCCGACTACAAGTCTATAAAAGAAATGGCTTAAATGGCTAACAAACTAAGAAATAACACATGCTGTAATCGAGATAAAATACTTAAGGACTTTAATGTTATTAAGAGCTGTTTAATTCTCCAAACATATTTCCCAAATGACATAAAAGAAATGACATATATTACTTCATTGCTCAAATACTCAACGATGAGTTACCTTTTGCAGAATAACAAGCCATCCCCAAAATTGCTAGTTTAAATAATAGCCATTTGGGGCTTTAGTTTTGAGTCAAATATCTGGGAAGCAATTGATTCATCTAACTAAAGTTTTCTGTGGCATGTGGAGTCAGCCCGAGTATCTGATTAAAGTAAAAAGCCATTCCCAAGATGGCCTTTCACTCTGACGTGACAGCTCATGATATCTGGCACGCCACCTCTACTGGCAAATAGAATATCTTATGTCAGGGTCTCTTCACATGAGTTTCTTTCACTATGCTGGTCTAAAAGTGGACCTTATTCCATAGCAGTTAGCATCCAAGGAGAGAGGCGCTGCAGTCCCTTTAAGAGGTATGCTACCATTGCTACCATACATTATGATGAAAGCAATTCCAGAATCCACCCAAGGAGGTGTGGGTGGTGAAGACAGAATCGACCTCCTGATAAGGGAGTGGGAAAATGACACATCAGAGAGCATGAGGAGCAGAAGATACCTCTGTGCCAACTTGGAAAAGGCAATCTATCAAAGACAGATTGAAAGGCTCCTTTGAAGTCACTCCATGTTTTTGGTTTGTTACTCTTGTGAACTGCAAACCTTTTCAAAGCCTGAATTTTGCTTTTATCAGTTCTCGTTGCTGTTTTCCATTTCACCTACTTTCATTCATGTTCTTATTTCTTGTTATTTGTGGCTTACTCTGCTGTACTTCTTGTTTCCTGCATTGGAGCACTGAGGCTTCTTTCAAGCCTTATGGATTGTCTTCTCACCTAAGCACTTAGTTACTACAGTAACTTGTCTCTCACCAGGTCACACCAGACTTCAGTCTACTTCTTCTTGTTTCGAAATTTTATTATTAATATCTAGACTCCTAATGTTTCTCTAGTGATGATGTGAAAAAACAAGTAAGAAGTTTGGATTAATTCATCAGCTTGGCAGGACCTGCAGACTAAAGCATGTATTTTCTTTTTTTTTTTTTTTTATTAAGAAATTTTCTACTCACTCTACATACCACCCACAGATCCCACCTCCTCCCTCCTCCCACCCCCCAGCCCTCCCTCCCAAGCCACCCCACATCCCCACATCCCTCAAATCAAGGTCTCTGGGGGGTAGGGGGTCATCAGAACCAGGCACACTGAACTGAGACAGGTCCAAGCCCCTCCCCACTGCACCAAGGCTGCGCAAGGCGTCACACCTCAGGCACCGGGCTCCCAAAAGTAAAGCATGTATTTTATTATTTATTTGTCTGTCTGTCTGTCTGTCTATCTATCTACCTATCGTGTGTGTGTGTGTGTGTGTGTGTGTGTGTGTGTGTGTGTGTGTGTGTTTAGGAGTTATACCCATCTGGGAAGAACTCTACCAATGAGATACATCTCCAACCCTAAAATAATGATTTCTAATATTTACAATTAGGGTCAAAGTTTACCATTTTGCAGAAAACTTTTTCTCCATGAACAAAGTCATCTAATTTTCCAGGTGATATTTTCCAATGTTTATGTAGATGGTAAACTTACTTATCCTATTTCCTCAGAAAAAAGAGAGTTTAAATTATAATGTTATTCTGGGGTTATAACTCAGTGGCAGAGTACTACCTAGCACATGCAAGGACTGGGTTCAATCTCCAGCAGTTCAAAAAAAGTTTATAAGCTTTATTTTATAAGTTTACATATAAACATGTTTGTAATAAAACTGCATTTTAATGAATTTGTTGAAAACATTATCTGTTTTTTATTTGTTGAAGCAAACTAATTACATCAATTATTTCCATGTATGCAATAAATGTCAGTGAACCCAGGGTATTTCTATTTCAAATTGAATGTCGTAAGGGCAACAGATGGCACAGGTAACTGTACAAAGTACTTCAATATTAAGTCTAGACATTGTCCAAAATGTATTGACATCTGTGGTCTAATTTGCTGAATAACCTTCTGTCCTTATAAGAAAAGCCCAGCATAAGTTATGGATGGTTAAACTACTACTATATTTATTGTGAACAGAATTATACAGTGTATTTTTTTCTAAATAGAACCATTGCCCCTATGCCCATCCAGTGACTAAATGTGTAACTTTGGTAAGGGATTTTCTTTTTCAACAGTGGAACTCACTACTTATACATACAATACTACATATAAAATTTCAATCAAAAGCATTTTTGTTCCATCTGATGATTTAAATAATAACACCTTATATTAGAAGAAAAATGGACAATAAATCTATTATTAATATCCTTAAAATTCAAGAGCTCTGAAGCTAGAAAATATAGTGATATTCTGCACATAGAAAATAGAAACCCCTTAGAATAGTTTTAAAAAAACCACACAAAACCAACAACAACACCACAAAAAAAAGGAAAAAAAAAAGCAAGAACATAGAATCCAATGAGTTGCGTAGCCAGCTAACGTTTACTCTGACACTGGAGCCCACATCTCAGATTCTGAGTTTTGTTTTGTACTTTAGTCTTCTATCATGCTGCCAAGGAAGCCAGGGCAACAGAAGAGAAAGATGGATGGATCCAGAAAAGAAAAAGATTAGAAAAGAAAAAAAAGAAAAAAGTTGTTATTTAAGGAACCTCTCCCAAACACATAGTTCTACATTAAAACATTATTTATCCTTATTCAAATATACTCTGATCAAAGATTTTAGACTGTTGCTCCTGCAAAAACACTACATCATTACATGGCCCTAAGAAACAAGGTTAAGATAACCTTACAATTTTAGTAGCTAAGTAATGTCTCATTTTATAATAAAAAATATTATATTTTTATTCTCCAAATATGAGAGGCTGGAATAGTCTTGATGACCTATCATTTTTCAATAACTTCAGTAATGTAAACCCTTGGCTTTTGTTTTAGAAAGAAGTGACTCATTATGTATACAAAAATAGAGAGCCTTTCATGGATGATTGCTTTTATCCATTCTCTACCACTTAAAATGTAAAAGCAAAGGGTTTTTCAAATCCTTGTTGCAGTTCGTATCTGTAGGCACAAATAACACCACCTCTCAATTGCTGTTCATGTTGCGCCCTTGAAAGAAAATATTCAACAGTAGTGTTAATAGCTAGAGAAGCAAAGAAAGGACTTAGCCTTACCACCCTGAATGCATCCCATCTCATCTCATCATGGAAGTTAAGAGGGATCCAGCCTGGTTAAAACATGGAAGAAAGAAAGGAAGAGAAAGAAGCAAGCAGAAACTGCACATTACAGGAGAAAAATAAAGAGAACAAAAAAGAAATACATTTTAATAAGTGCTTTGGACACATGCTGAAAATCCATCTAAAAGATGACAAATGAGCTCATAAAGCTTGGGGAGCTAAGATCTTCCTGTGCTCCAGGGGAGATACTGTAGAACTGGTTGATGTCTTACAGTTGGTAACACAAAGTACTAGAGCGTTATATAATATAGTCAAACACCCAAGCTCAGCAAGTGCTATAAATATGGGATCCTAATCATCCTGTACACTAAGAACTGTGCAAGAGCAATCGAGGACCTGTTTCTAAAACAAGATCTTGTACCCAGTGTTCCTGGAATTGCTCTAAGAGTACACAGAGAGCAATAAATAAATAAATAAATATATATATGTGTGTGTTTGTGTGTATACATATATATATATATATATATAATAAAACATAAACTGTAACTACACTCAAATTGCAGAATAAATGAGTATAATGGCTTGACCATTTAGAAGACTATATTAATAATATCAGTGTTCATTTCTATATTTTTCCAAAGATTTGCTTTTTATTCCTTGTTGGTTAGAGGTAAGAATGGAGTGAAAACAAGCATAGATAAGGGGTATTCAGTAAGAAAAGGAGGAAAATGGGCATCTGTTGCAAACATGGATAATCACATAAGAAACAGATGCACAAATTAGACCCCAGTGTGACCATTTGGAAACAGAAATGACACTCCCAAATACTATTAATAGGAAACATTTCTACATTTCTTTTAGAAAACAAACTTTGTTACTTTGAAGTAGCATTTAATTGAAGTCATTTGTCTCAGTCATGGTTTCTATTGCTGTAAAGAGACACCATGATCACTGTAACTCTGATAAAGGACAACATTTAATTGTGGTGGCTTGCTTACAGTTTTAGAGGTTCAGTTCATTATTATCATGGCAGGACTTGAGTGTACATGTACTACATTATTGGCAGCCCAGAATCCAAAACAGCATAAATATTGCTGGGATACTAATGGGAGTGATGAGATGATGTCACAAACAAAGGAGCTATGAATGACTTCTACAAATGGCTGGGTGACAATTGTGTACTATTTGATGAGCTTAGATATCTTTTATTTCTTGAAAGATAGCCCATGAACACATATTTGTGCATAATGTCTGAGTGCCTGAATATAATTGGCCTCAGCCTAAAGATACTTTAGAAGAAAGACATGGAAATGTAAAATTAAAGTGAAACATAATAAAAAGCCATTCTAAATTAGTGTACATGACTTTAAATACAAGAGTATCATAGCTCTTACATCTTCTCAAGGATGATAAAACAGTATTGGATGGGTATTTGGGCAGAGAGAGGTTTGAACATATCTAAATTCCCTTCAATTTTTAAGATTTTATATTACAGATACTTAAAACTTACCCAAATATCTTGGATAAAAATAATCCTAGAAAGAAAATTAAAAAAAAGATATATTAGCAAACTCAAATTTCACTACAGAGTTAAAGATTAATTTTCTAGTTAATTACAGACCAATCTCCCTCATGAACATTGATGCAAAAATACTCAGTAAAATATTGGCAAACCAACTCCAAGAACACATCAAAAAAATTATCCACCATGATCAAGTAGGCTTCACCTCAGAGATGCAAGGATGGTTCAACGTATGAAAATCTGTAGTTTTTATGTTATATGGAAATAAACTACATGTTATGTGTTTTCACAATTCTAATTTTTCCATATGAAAATACTTTAAGAATAGATAGATAGATAGCCAATAATTGACCACTATATATATATATAATTGACACTATATATATGCATATATATATATAGGCTTAAAATACTACTGAACAATTAAATAACATCTTTAAAGCCTCTAATTTGAACTGGTTGTACTTAAGATGGTAAATATAACAATATATGCCCTCTTTTATAATCCCCTAATTTTTTTCATGGTGATTAAACATCCATTTAATACACTTTTTTTACAGGGTCTCTCTACATAGCCCTGGCTACCTTGGAACTCACTATGTAGAACAGGTCCACCTCAAACTCACAGAGACCCACCTTCCTCTGCCTCTGAGTGATGGTATTAAAGGTGTGCACCACCACATCCAGTCTTCATTTGACACATCTGATGTCATGATGATTCTCTACATTGGAGTTAACAATGAAATAATTTGAAGGGAACTGAACACTTACCTGTTGCATGCAATGCACATGTAATCAAACACCTTCCTTATATATTGGTGGGTACCAAAATAATAATCGCCACATGGATGAATGAATGTATTTTATGAAGGGGGTAATTTTTATGAAATTCTGACAGTAAACTCATAATGTAGCTAATATTTAGCATAAATAACACAAGACTATTTCATACAGAAACAAAATTTCTGCACAAAAAAATATTCACAGTTCTGGCTCAATCAGAGTGGAACATGGCTTTTTCCAACTCGAAGTCCTCACTCTTTTCTCCTATCACATATAAACATGCCCAGCAGGTTTGTATTGGCTCATGAGAAAGGGGTCTGACACTGAATCACTCAGAACACTGTTGTTTACTGCAGAAACGAAGGAAAGACAATAAAGAGCAACAGATGGGGTTCGAAGAGCGGTGATATGATGATGACAAGAATAACAGCAGCAGTGAAGACGTAAACAATGGGGTTAACACCGAGAATAAAGGACTAAGGACATACTTGAGGGAGAGGGACAGGGAGTGGCTGGAATCTGTCAACAAAACCAATGTTAGTGAAGGTGAAGAAACATGACTGTATTTTCCTCCTCCACCTTCTTCCCCCTTCCCTCCTGTGTTCTATCTTCCCTCCCTATTACCCTTTCAAGGCTGACCTCTGAGAACATAGCTACAATGCAGAAATAGACACTCAAGTATTTATGGATGATATAACTGTGTAGCATGAGTACTCAAAGCAATCTCTCAAAAAAAAAAAAAACACTGAGTAGATGAGGTGGACAGCCAAAATAAAACGGAAAACTTGATTATTAGAGGGAGGTGGTGTGTTGGGGTTTATGATATTGTTCTTTCTACTTTTTTTTAAATTTCCATAAAAGGAAGGAATATAAGCATCCATCTAATATATGGAAGTTTGTAAGAGTGCATGCATATTCCTTTTAAGTATGGAAATGTAAAACATGGAATATATATGTAAAATCCTATACAATAAGTGTACTATATTGTGTAGGATGAAAAATTTTGTATCATTAGTGTCTATGTTGGCTAATTTTATGTCAACTTGACACAAGCTAGAATCATCTGAGAGGAGGGAACCTCAATTGAGAAAATGCCTCCATAAAATAGTGTTGTAGGCAGACCTGCAGGGAGTTTTCTTAATTAGTGATTGATGGGGGAGGGCCCAGCCCATTGCAGGTGATGGTAGCCTTGGGATGATGGCCCTGGGTTCTATAAGAAAGCAAGCTGAGAAAGCCATGAGGAGCAGGCCAATAGATAGCACTCTTCCATAGCCTCTGCCGCAGCTCCTGCCTCCAGGTTCCCACCTGGTTTGAGCTCCTTCTTCAGCTTCCCTCCATGGACTGTAATTCAGGACAGTAAGCCAAATAAACCCTTCCCTCCCTAAGTTGCTTTTTTTTTTTTATCAAGGTATTTTAACACATTTCTGTCCCAGTTCTAGACAGATTAAAAATTAATTGTTGTGTATTTGGGGAAATTTCTCCTTTGAACCTATCAGAACATGTAGGGTTAAAAAGAGCTGCAAACCCAGCAACAGAGAACTCAAGTAGCTACAGTTTGGGACAAATTTTCTAACTACAGACAAAGCCTTCTTGCTCGTTATTACTTAGCTATTGTCATGGTGCTGGGAGCTGTGACAGAGGCATAGGAGGAGCTTGATCTATGTCTTCTCCCTCTTTTACTACAGATTGCATAAGTCAGCTAAGGTAAAATACGTGAGGAAACCCTGAAGGGTGTGACAGTTAGACTCTTAACGTCATGCTTACACCACTTCTTGGAGATGTTAATGCTATTCCTGCTAACCACAGGCATGCTATAGATCACCCTCTCCTAAATCAATAAGTCCCATGTTGCTGTCTTTATGGTTATATTTGGAGGATGGGCAACTTCGAAATTTTTATACACTAAAGATTATTGTGATTATCAGTGGCCTCAGGAAACTTTATGAAGGTTATAGAATAACATACACTCTGCATACATAACACTGTAATAAGTAATCTCGGGTAGGTGGCCCTATTTCCAGAGCTTCTTAAAGATAAATGGCAAGGTTGTGCATGGTGATGTATACCAGCCTATAATCACAGTACTTGGGAGGCTGAAGAAGAGGCAGGAGGATAGTGAGTTCCATGGTACTTCGAGCTACAGAGTAAGTGACTCTCTTAAATACAATCAATCAATCAACCAAAACAAAATATATAAAAATCACAGTCACTTACACTTCATATGCATCCGCTCTTAAACTCACAATGCTACCAAGTTTTGATTAGAATAATAAAATAGTTACTAGTTGTCGATAATGAGACTTAAGGGAAATCCTAGTTTGGCCAGAGCACCTGTCCTTGGCAGTCTGCCTGAAATGACAGTGGTAACACAGGACAAATGATCTGCAAAAGCATCACCTTTCAAACGGAAACTCAAGCTGGCAGCGTTCCTACTGTAATGTGTATCTAAGTGTGCACTTGACAGTTTCCAGGAATTCTTACCGTTTCTGGATTGTTTTCAAAGACCTCCCTGGCTTCCTCTTTATTGCAGAGTTCTTCAATGCATTCTCTTTCTAGATTGCCCTTTTTAGTTTCTTCAAGCAAGGCATTTGCACGGCGCTTCCTCACCAGGATTTGTGAAGCATGTTCTTTTGACAAAACTGTAGAAAATGTAAATTTATGTAAATAAAAATTTTCATTTTTCCTCTAATGTATACCATCTTACTAAACAATAAACACTGAAATAATTTTCTGCATGACCTTTAAAATTGATATAATTTTAAAATACGTAGATATGTAAACCCTTTGGTTAAGAATTCCACCAGCAGACTCGGTGCATGCCTATCTATGCAGCTAGCTACAGCTGTTTTATATGAGCTATACTAATTATCCAGCTCATGCTTGAGGCCCAACATGCTAGATAATATTCAGTGTGTTTTTTCTTAACTATAGCTATGCCGTGCTAAAATGAGGTGCCCAAAACCAGTGACACTTTTAAAGCAGGAGTAACAAATTTTCTCAATTTTAATGTAAAAACTTTTAGAATTTCTACATAGAGAAATACAGATATGAAATTCAACTAGCCATGTGAGAGCTAACAGCTAAGTTTAGGGGTAACTATTAAAGTGTATAGAATAGAAAATTGCAAACAGAATTTTAAAGTCATTTTTGAAAATTAAAAAAACCAGTAATAAAATGATACATTTGCAAGGTCTTATACAAAATCACTGAATACAAACAATATAAAGAAAATAATATAAATATTTTTATAAGAACAAAAATTAGAAACACTACAGACATATGAGGAGGGATAGCTTAAAAAATAATACGCTGTAATACCTGTACTGAGGAATATCATGGAACTTTTAAAAGAAAATACTCGGTAAATACCTCCAACATAAAAATTCAAATGCAGCCGGGCGGTGGTGGCGCACGCCTTTAATCCCAGCACTTGGGAGGCAGAGCCAGGCGGATCTCTGTGAGTTCGAGGCCAGCCTGGTCTCCAAAGCGAGTTCCAGGAAAGGCGCAAAACTACACAGAGAAACCCTGTCTCAAAAAACCAAAAAAAAAAAAAAAAAAAAATTCAAATGCAAATTTTAGAATGCTATTCCCTCAGCATAAACTTTTATACACACACACACACACACACACACACACACACACACAGCAGCCCAAATATATAAATGTTATGTGAACAAACATATAGAAAAGAATTTGAAAATATTCTTAAACTGCCAGTTGTAGCTGATAGTTTTTCTGTGTCGCAGTCCCATGTTTTTTTTTTTTGTTTGTTTGTTTGTTTTTTTTGTTTTTTTTTTTTTTTTGGTTTTTCGAGACAGTGTTTCTCTGTGTAGTTTTGCGCCTTTTCCTGGAACTCTCTTGGTAGCCCAGGCTGGCCTCGAACTCACAGAGATCCGCCTGGCTCTACCTCCCGAGTGCTGGGATTAAAGGCGTGTGCCACCACCACCCGGCCGCAGTCCCATGTTTGGCGCCATTTGTAGCTGGAAGATTTCCTGTGTCCCAGCAGGCCTGTGGTCAGGACAAATCTCTTACTCGCATCCCCCAAGTAAACACACAGTGGCTTGTAATAATTAAAACTGGCCATTAACTCAGGTTTCCACTCACTAGCTCTTACATTTAAACAGCCCATTTCTGTTCATCTATATGTTGCCACGTATTCCGTGGCTTTACCTGTGTGCCATTACATGCTGCTCCCTGGAGTGGGCTGGCATCTCCCCCACCTTCTTCCTGCCTCTCCCTTTGAATTTCCCACCTGCCTCTAAGCTGCCTTGCCATAGGCCAAACAGCTTTATGTATCAACCAATCAGAGAAACACATATTCACAGCGTACAGAAAGACAGTCCCCCATCAGCCAGTAGCAATTATATTTGAAGAAAATAATGAAAAATGTGAGCTTTTATATAATATTTGTATGTTGGATGGACTATAGTTTTTAATGAAAAAATTTTAAAGCATAAAGTCTATAAATATTTTTTAGATTTTATGCATACATAATCTGATTACTATAAAGAGAAGTAAGTCTATAAACAGATAAGTTTATTTCATATCCATATCTCATCACTTATAATAAAACAATAGATACTCAAAATATTGACAGAAGAAGGGAGGAAAAGGAAAAGGGCTGATCAATAAGCATTCTACCTGAACAACCGAAACTCAGAAGTGAGCTACGTCAAGGGAATGGCAGGGTGCCTGTGATCTGACTAGGGGAGGGGAAAAACAGGGGCACTTCTTATTAGGGATGGGGGAGAAAAATACAGAGGGAGAAATAACAGTAAGGATAGCTGAAAAAATCATAAGTAATCATAACTATCTACCTAAAAGCGATATTACATAAAACTATATTGCTTATAAAAACTATATGACATTTATGTATTTATACATGTATAGTTTAAATGAAATTTACTCGTCTTGGTTGCCAACGCTCCTTCCAATAGCTAAAGACCAACTAACAAAAAACAAAAACAAAAACAAACAAACAAACAAAAAAAGCACCAGGTATGAGAAAGCCCTCCTTTGAATTATTGGTCAGGGTTGTCCAAGAAACTCCCATAATATTACAGGTTATTGGTATGGCCCTTGTTTGGTCCCCAGAGATGGAAGTTAAGGCCCCGTTGCTGAAGACACCTTGCAATTTAGACACAGGGCCCAGAGACTCCTGAACTGGAACTGACATGAATTCTTCCTCTCTGAGGATGAGCTTTTAGGAAACAGAAGGTACCATGCAAGCTTCCAAAGGAGGGAAGCAAGCAACAGTCCTACCCCGCCATGATGCCTATGTGCCACAACAGCAACTACCATGGCAGGATAGCCCGCAGAGTCGAAGAGTGTGACACACAGACCTTAGCGATAACCAACAGCTCTTTAATTGGATTTAAGGCTTGTTCAACGAGAAAGAAACGAAGCCTGGTACTGGAAACCTAGCCAACTACCCAGTGCTAGCAAAGTCATGGATCTTGGAAGAGACGATGACCACCACTTTACTAACCATCATAATCCCTAACTTCATTCTAAATATTTGTTCTTATACCCACAGACAGTCTTCATCCCTCATTGAAGAAACTCATCGTTGCAACACATAGAGACCGTTACAGAAAACCACAATCAATTAAAATGCAGACATGTGGAGCCTAGGTCCAATGGATACACCCACAAAACAACTTCAGGATCTAAGGATGAGACAACATTGTGAAATGGTATGGAAAGATTGTAAGAGCCAGAGGATCAAGGATTTAGCTGTGAGACTGTGTTGTCTAGCAATGTCAAAAGTTACATCCATAGAATCTCATCAATATGGCTACCTAAACATAAGCTGAACAAGGACCTTAATAGATATGCCAAAGTGGACAGGGGAGATTAACCAAAAGACTTCAACTCTACACAAAGAACTACAGTCAACTAAGGAATGCTGAGCATGATGAAAATACTCTGCCCCTCATAGAGCACACCAATTGGTTATCCAATACCAAATGATCAGCCCTGAAAACATATATACAAGTAACATTATACAGCCTGAACTGATTATACATAAGAATATATAAGTATATACATATAACAATATTTAATTAAAAGGGTGCCATGAAATTGAAAGAGAGGTGTATATTGGAGGGTCTAAAGGGAGGAACCCAGAGTAAATGATGTTATTACATTATAATCTCACAAAAAAGAAGTAGTAAAAGTAAATGCAGTAAGTAATGCTGCTTTAGGTCTCTTATTTTTCCAATACAAAAATGTAAATGCAATGGCTAAGAAAACAGTTTGGGTTGTATTTGTAACTCTTGTGTCTTTCCATTTCATCACCACTCATTAAAAGACAAAGATTCAAACAAGACTTTGTGTGCATAAAGGGTAACGATGAACGTGCTACCTGATAAATGGTAGCACTGTCAATAATTTGTATCCTACATGAGCAGCTATTTGAAATAAATATAGCAAAACAATATGGAATTCCTGAACTTCAAAGCAAATATATAATTCTGAGGAACATAGTAGTATGTTTATAGAACAGTGAAAATGTTGGCTCAATAACAACAACAACAAAATCAAGGTTCAATACTTTAAAAGACATACTATTCACTTCCCAGCGATTCTTCCCATCAAGAATACTAAGCTTTTGAACCACGCAGCAAGACGATTCAGTGGGTAAGAGCACTGTATACGTAGGTCTGATCTGATTTGACCACAGGAATCTATATAAAGGTAGAAGGAAAGAAGCAATTCCACAATGCTGTGCTCTGGCCTCCATGTGTGCCATGGCATGCTCACATAAACACACACACGCACGCGCACGCGCACACACACACACACACATCATAAACACTCACATATACACACAATTATAATTTTTTTTTAAAAGGAATACTAATCTTGGGCTCAGGAAACATCACAGAGGATAGGGGCAAAAAGAGTCTATGAGTGTAACCTTGGGGAGAATGGCTGAAAAATGCTGTCTTCGGAGCATGACATGACCAAGCCACTCATGAACTTACAGCAAAAGGAGTTGCCAATGGAAGACCTTGTTCGATATGACAATCCAAGGGGAACAACTGACAATTTGAGCTGTGCCCACTTGCCAAAAATATCACAGCTGGGCTTGTGGACTGTAGAGGGGTTTGGGGAATTTCCATACAACCTCTTGTATGTAATCCTGCCCAAATTGCACTTGGTCTTGGGGAAGAGCTAGAGTATATAGGTCATGAAAACTGAAAGAAGGGGTAAGGCTCCACCTATGAGGCTATAGGAAAGCTGGTAAAGACTTTCTGGTGAAGCCTTTGCGAGGAGGGGTGGCATTCACGGTACTGTAGGTACCCTGCTCTTAGTGGGGCTGATAAATTCATTGGTTCCCCAAATGAACTTTGGTGGAATCATGCCTCCATTTGTTCTTAGGATTTTTTTTTTTTTTTTTGGTTTTTCGAGACAGGGTTTCTCTGTGTAGCTTTGCGCCTTTCCTGGAACTCACTTGGTAGCCCAGGCTGGCCTCGAACTCACAGAGATCCGCCTGGCTCTGCCTCCCGAGTGCTGGGATTAAAGGCGTGCGCCACCACCACCTGGCTGTCCTTAGGATTTTAAGAGGAGGAGGGATAGGCACTGTTTAAGCCTGCCAGGAATAAAGAATCTTTGCAACAGATCTACATAGGAGTGAGCTCTTAAATATTCAGGAACAGATGCAGGTGGGGCTCACTGGACCACCCTGACCAGGGGAGCTTTGGGTAGCCATGAGGAAGAAGAAGTCATTGTTTTCAATGCTGAGGCTACTGGTGATGCTTTAGTACAAAGCTCCTCATCCGTGTTCACGTGAGCAGCCCTAGTTAAACCCAGTGAGTGACAAAGAGAAGCAAAAATGACATGAAAGTGGGATGGAGATTTGCTGGGAGAAAGGAGAGAGGCTGATTGTGGAAGTGGGAGGAAGTTAAGAGAATATGGGGGATGAGTGTAACCAAAATGTGTTATATATGAAACTAAGGAAGAATAAATTAATTTAAAAATACTAAGTTAAGCAATGAAGATTTTGATATTAATATTTAAAGAAGTACATAGTTAAAGTATTTTCCCAACAACTTCCAAGTCTTTCCATCCCAAACCTACTCAATAGTCAGGAGCAGCTGACAGGTGAAGGAGCACCCAACTTCTCGAAAGGCTCATGTAAAGCTCTTTCAGTCTTTAGCAAAGACAGTTGTCGATTCCTCCTTCCAAAAACTTGCTTCTCTTTTAGGTTTGCCTTCTGTCCCTTTCCCTGAGTCCTTTTTATTGGGCACCCTAAGAATGAAAAGCTGCTCATAAAAGAATGTGTATGAGAGGAGACTCTTGGCAGTGTTCATATCCCTGTCTGTGATCCAGTGTTGGATGGAAATGCCTTTCACTAGACAAACAGAACAGCCACTTGACACTGCAACATTGTACTTCTCATGGCTTGAATAGTTGAAATGCATGTTTTCCTTGAAGCTTATGAAAAACAAAACTGCCTTAGCACACGCTAGTCTTGAGTCAACAATGATGACTGGATGTGAAAATTTTCATTAACAATAATTAGATTCCAACTATAAATATTTTCATTTCTTTTCATAAATATTTCATGAGAGTTCTATTTGGCAGTGTGGAGAATGTTTTGAAAATGTGGCTTTTGCAGGAATTAAGAAAAATCCAAAGATAGACATTCTTAAGTAGGCTTTTCATCCCTTTAAATTATTACCAAATTTCAGGAAAGCTCTCACAGCTTTCATAATGTAATGCTGTGTTTATATGTATCTTATGCTTTAATCTTGTCAGAGACAGTATTTTCTTTGAATGAGGGGTGTTGTACTTGTTTTTCTCTAAGTTTTACACCTTATTTAATATTTTGTTTTTTGTTGCTGAAAAACATTTCTCTTCATACAACTGTACTAACGATAAGACAATTGTAAAAGAACTATTCTGGAAATGTAAGCCATATGTTAGGGCTTCGAAAAACTAAACCATAAAAAAGTTGATGATAAACGCTTTTCAAGGATTAGAGATCACAAGATAGGTTTGAGTTAGGATTTGAATCTGGGATGTGAGGAAGAAATGCAAAGAGGAAATAATCATATGTGATATATACAAAGGTGATGGTCAATCATTTGAAGAGGAGTGAAACCGGCTCTTTTTTTTTTTTTTTAATTAAATGAGCCATTGGTGTCATTTAAAATGTGACCACTGACCTTCACTCTGGAACAATCCAGTGAGTGAATGAGCAGAGAAATAATATCTGGACTGTTTATCTACAGCAGAAGTGAAGTGGCCATCTCCTGACTCCAAGATTTAATTATTACTTTAGTTTCCAGCCCCTATTCTAGAGGGAAACAGAATAAATCACTGTCGTTGTCTTCTCTAGATGGGAGCCTTTGATTTAATCGGGGAGAGAGGAAGCCATAAAAGGTTAGTTATTTACTCCCAAATGGCAAACTTGTCACCCAGGGAAAAAAAGAGAAAAAATCAACACAGCAACACCAAAACAATTGTATTGTCCATTTCTTTAACTGAGAGACAAATGAAGATACTTTATTTGAAGAGATTGGAAGTTCTGAATTTGGGAAGGTCTGACAGAAAGTTTCTCTAAGCCTTGCTGTTCTCCCAACTGCTATGTTATAACTCCATGAAGTTACAGCAGGAGCCTCTTGGATGGCTCCAGTAGACAGATGCACAGTCGGCTCCCCTGTCACTCTAATCTCCTGCCCACTGGGAACACCAAAACACGACCGAATTTGACGTCATGTACCAAGGAGTGAACGCAAGAAAAATATTTTGTCTTTGTTCTCTTTGGCCTATTTTATTAAGATGCCATTAGTACTATTAGTTCACTGGCCTGTGTCTGTGCTTCTGTCTGGACAAATAAAGGGCTGACTGTTTGGGGACATCAAAGTCAACACTGAAGAGCTGGCCTCATTCCGTAATGTTCCACCCCTTGCAGCCTCCCACAGATCTCTGAAATCAACAAGTATGAAGTGTGCTTAGAGGCTTGCAGGGGCCTGGGGTACTGCTCAGAGATGGAGCACGTACTTTAGAGTGCTAAATCCTCCTGGGTCCTTTCTCCAGATCAGCTAATTAAAGAGAACTCCAACTTAATGTGCAATTTATGAGCTCTGGATTTGATCAGAACACATACACAAAAAGAGAGTATAAAAAAAGAACTACAGTACTCAGTGGATTCCCCTTTGACTCAACATATTATTGGACTTTTAAAGTACACACATGCAAGTAAAGTTTTGGAATACTGATTGATCATCCACTAGATGTCTACAGTTCAATATAATTTCTATCAGCCTCTCAGAATTCCCTGTGGAATGGCTAAAGGCTAATATAAGTAACAATAGAATCAAATGACAACTTATTAGGGAAAGAAGGGAAAAGGATTTCGATGAAGATTCAGAAAGAAAGTCCAGTGCAATCCTATCACCTCAACACTTGGAAATAGAGGCAGGATCACAAATTTGGGCCAGCCTCAGCTATATATTGATATCCTCTCTCAAATAAAATAAAAATGAAGAAAAATACCAACAAAACTGGCTTGATTTGGAAAAACAGATAATTCACAGAACTTAAAAAAAAACAGAGCTTTAAAAGGTAGTAAACATCATTAAAATGATTTAAGATAATACATTCATGGGGGGGATCAAATTTACAACCAAATAAAAATTTAAAAACTACAATGAAATTATCAAAACAGAAAATTGCTTAAAAAAAGACATTTTCTGAAACCTAAAATAAAATTTCAAAGACAGAACATTCAGAGATCAAAATCATAAAGGATTCATTCTATAGACTTCCAAGAAGACAGGATACAGGATAGAAGGAAGGAAGCCATCATATAAGTACAAAAGAGGCACTGTGTTGTAGTTCAGGTGCAGTGCTTATAATATAATATAATAATATAATACAATATAGTATAAAAGTAGAGACATCTCCAGAACTGATGAGAAACACTATACTTCATATAAAGACAGCAACTAGATAAAATATAGTAAGTTAGAGACATAACATGATAATCTAATCAAGACATAATAAGAATAAGCATTAAACCTGGGCATGGTGATAAATGCTTTCCAACCACTTGAGAGGTTGAGGCAGGGGAATCATGAATTTGAGGTCAGCCTGGACAAAATAGTAAAACTTTCTCTCCTCAGAAAAGAAACTTGGACTAGAGAGATGGCTCAGAGGTTAAGAGCACTGACTGTTCTTGCAGAGGTCCTGAGTTCAATTCCCAGCAACCACATGGTGGCTCACAACCATCTGTAATGAGATCTGGCACCCTCTTCTGTATACATAAGAAATAAATAAATCTTTAAAAAAAATAAAAATAAAGAAACTATAGCCATCAAATTATTTAGATGACTTTGCAAAATAACAAAGCAGTTGGGTCTTGTCTGTCCTCGTTCAGGCAAGGGCCCTGCAGATGAGCGTATCCTCAGCCCTGTGTCTACATATTTTAGCACAATGTGGTGCCACATGCCTTTAATCCCAACACCCAGGAGGCAGAAGCAGATTGATCTTTGAGTTTGAAACCAGCCTGGTCTACAGAGTGAGTTCTAGGACAGCCAGGGCTACACAAAGAAACCAGGTCTCAGGGAAGAAAGGAAAGAAGGAGGAGGAGGAGGAGGAGGAGGAGGAGGAGGAGGAGAAGTATTGTATAAGCATGAATGATTATCAGGGACATCCAAAGAAGACTGAAAATCAATTAGTGTTGATGAGAATATTCTAAAAGTTCTAGACAGAAAATAATTCTTAAAAAAAAAATCCTAAATGATATGTCTTCTAAATCCCTCCGCTCAAGGCTCAGGGATCTATGAGAAATTGGAGGTGAGAAGTTTATAAGAGCCAGAGGTAATGTATGACTCCAAAGAAACCGTGTCTTCCAGACACGACTGGACTGAGGTACATAAACTCACAGACACTGTGGCAGCATGCTCAGTGTCTGCACTAACTTAAGCCAGAGAAGGTCCCAGCACTGAGAGACGGGGAAGTAGACATGGGGGTCCCATCCCTAAGGAGCTATCTGCAGTTGATATCAGCCGGCAAAAGGAGCATCAGTTTCCTCCAATGGAGTGTCACCAGTATATCAAAAACACTGCAGGGCGGGCCTTGTGCCCAGAAGTAGAAGTCCAACAATAATTAATTCCATGAGTTTTTTGGTTTGTCTGGTGTGTGTGTGTGTGTGTGTGTGTGTGTGTGTGTGTGTGTGTGTGTACATTTTGTTTTTCTTGGACATTTTTTGTTTATTGGTCTTTTGCTTATTTGTTCTGATTTTCATTTTTGTGAGTTTTTTGTGGGAGCCCGTTCTCGGGTTCCTCGTGGCTTTACCCAGCAGGTCCTCATAGAGGATGATTAGACCACGGGCCTGAGTGCAGGTGTCTGAGATGGTCTGCACTTGGCTGTGCTGGGGGAGGAGGTCTTTTGCTCCACCCCTTGGTGTCTCTATAAAAACCCTGGGGCAGAGACAGTCGGGGCCGTTGGAATAGGTTCCAGGCCCTCTCGAGGCTATCCTTTATTTTCTATCTATCTCCGCGATATTCTCCGCAATAAATCCTTCTATCTAATATTTCCTGCTGCTCGCACTCAAGAAAACTCTGGGGAACTGTGGGGGTGGTTGGGTAAACGCCCCACAGTTTTTGAGAGAGAGAAAGTTGAGTGAGTAGGGATGTTAGTAGTTCTGGGGGAGTTTGTGGAAGAGAAAACAATCAAACTGCATGAAACTTTTTTCAAATAAAATAAAGAAAACACCCAGCACCTTTTTCTAACACAAATAAAAATCAGACACAAAATATGAATGGAATGGCAATATGTCAGCAGAAATATTAGTATTAAATAATAACTTAAGCAGTGCATGTTGGAGGTCATTACTGAAAGAACATGGTAGAGTTGGAGATATGACTTGGTGGTAGAGCACTCACGTGACCCTTAGTTTGATCCAGAGCAACACACAACACACACATACACATACAGACTACAACACACACACACACACACACACACACACACACACACAGATACTGACACCATAAAACATATATAAATATGTCATGTAATAATTCTTAATATGTCATATAATAATTCTTAACAGGAAAGGCAAATACTTTAAGAGATACACCACCCAAATTAATCTATAATTTTGATGTAATTTCACTTAAAACCCTAACTGCTGTAGATTTTTATAAATTGTTCATTAAGTCTACTTTACAGAGTTTCATGAAGCCCGGGCCAACCTCAAACTCACTGTTGTAGTTAAAGATGGTCTTAAGCCCCTGATTCTCCCCACTCTTCCCCTTAACTCCGGGGATCAGAGATTAGCGGTATGTACCGCCCCTGGCTTGTGGACCAGCATCTTTAAATTGCACTGGAAAAATAGGTGGTCACTAAGCAGGAGCCTCTGGAATTGCTGGCCATTGTCTCTCAACTCCCAGTCAGTAGCAGCGCTAAAAATGATTTTCACTAATTTGCAAGTTGGGCAGACATGAGTGGTCCCATGCCGGAGCAGTTGAGACCTTGCTGCCTGCTTTTAAACCTGACAGCTAGCCACTCAAGTTCACTCCTGTCATTCAATCATCTGCCAAGGGATGTCACTTATTTTTTTTATAGAAGTGTGAGTTTTCTACTGTTTTACCACAGGATTTGGCAGGGTTTTCCTGTGTTTATATTTTATTGAATTGGGGGAGTCCTTTATAACTCAAATCCAAATAAAAAGGGGAAACCATATAAACATGACTTGGCTTGTAAATACGAAAATGTCTGTTCACCAAAAAAACAGAAAAAAACAAAACTAAACAAACCCCAAGGATGTGGGGGAAAGGTCTTGCAGGGAGGAGGGGAGGATGACAAGGGGGGAAGACAAGAGAAGCTGGTCCTGGAGCAGGGGTGACAGTAATCAGAATGCTTTATATACATGTGTGAAATTGTCAAAGAATACATTTAATAAACGTTATAAGAAAGCCAAGGCACAAACTAGAAAAAGCAATAAAAAGGGATTAAAAGTTTTAACACACACATAGAACCTATAAATTCATAAGAAAAATACCCCACTAGAAAAAGAATGAACTGCATCAATAGGCACTTCAAAACAGATAACACAGGACCAATACAAATATGAAAAAAAAAGTTGAATGCAAATGTTATCAGAATTATGGAGCCTCCCCAGGAAGTAGATAAGCAGAAAGGGTACATTACCAAGCATCGCGGAATTGTGGTCCAAAAACTCTAATCTTTTCAAGTTTTTCTTAAGAATTTTGGGCGCCGGGCGGTGGTGGCGCACGCCTTTAATCCCAGCACTCGGGAGGCAGAGCCAGGTGGATCTCTGTGAGTTCGAGGCCAGCCTGGACTACCAAGTGAGTTCCAGGAAAGGCGCAAAGCTACACAGAGAAACCCTGTCTTGGAAAAAAAAAAAAGAATTTTGGGCAAGTCTAAAAGTCAAGCTAAGATTCTACTCCTTCACTTCCCCAAAAGTCGTCTCCTCCCATTTTTCAATTACTGCATTTACAAAGATTTTTTTTAAGTTGGTAAAGATGAAAGTATTATCAACTTTTCAAAGCAGATTTCCAAGGAGCTATTTCAAAATATGTATCTGAAACCTTCCAAACAGACATACTATTTAGACATTCAGCTTGCAATTCTAGGAAATTAAGCCAATGAATTTAACATGGTCATATCCAAAGAAATATTACAAACATGTGGCCCTCAATATCCTTGAGATAAGCAAATGGTAGGAAGTATGCTAGATATTCTCAAATACTGTTCTGGTTATATAATTATTATGAACACAAACTAAGAATATTTGTGTGTTTTAAAGGGTGGTATGTGGTGTAGTTCATTGTATCTAAGACAAGTGTCATTTAACATTTTTAATTTAATTATTTGTATGCACGTGTGTCTGTGTGGGGGTATGTGAAAGACGAGAGATGTCAGATCCTTTGGAGCTGGAGTTAAGTGAAGTTGTTAGCCATCTGACGTCGGGGCTGGGAACCGAACTCTAGTTCTCTGGGTGACCAGTACCTGCTCCTAACTGCTCACATCTCTCCAGCCCCATAAAAAAGTATCATTTTTAATGTTTAGTATCAAGTCACATATATTAATAGCTAAGAATGCACAATGAGAAATTTATAATATAGAACAAATGTTACATTGTCTGGTTAGATATTTTCTCAGTTAGAAACACTTAGATTACTTCAGAGCAGTGAGAAGGTTCAGCTTAGAAAGGTGCTGCTGTCTGCCAAGCCTGAAGGCCTGAGTTCCTTCTCTCAGATACACATGGTGAACAGAGAGAACCAACTCCACGTGTCCCTTAACCTCCACATGTGTACCATAGGACACACACTCACATAATAAGTAAAATGTAACAAAAAATTGAATTTTCTAAAAACAAGTTTAAACGAGTAAGCTGACCAGGTCTACATGAGACCCTATGTTATTAATGGTGTACTGAGGTTTTTCAAAACAGTTAAGTGAGGATTTTAAATGCTCTCCACACAAAAAATAATGATAAGCACTAAACTTAACTTATATGCTAATAACCATGAGTTAGTCATTTCATGAGTATACATTTATAAAATTCCACATTGTGCTCCCTAAATAAATAGATTGCCAATTTAAAAAAAAAAAAAGGAACCTTTGTAAATCCTACAATCCAAGGGAAAGAAAAGACCTTCAAAACACAGAAGCCCAATCGCTAAGCATGTGTAGACAGCATCGAAAATTAGACCATGAAAGTACTTACAGACACAGCGGGGATACATTTTTGGCCCAGAAAATTTTATTTTTATTTTGTTTTGTTTCATTATTTTCTTTATTGTGATCAAGCTTCACAACATAGTGTAAGCTAGTCAACAATCCACCTGCCTCAGGTTCCCAGACAGCTGGAAATTGACAGATATGAACCATAGTGTTCAACTAAAGAAATCACTAAAAATAGATAACAGTCTAGACAATGCCAAAAGTTATTTTTTAAAGTATGACTAATAATTATGATTAACACACAGGCCATCATAAACCATACCAATTACTATTACCAATGGGAGAGGGACAAGAGAGGAGACAGAGTTCTCATTACAAGAATAACTTCAGAATCAGTTATTTTATGTGTTCATTTTGCCATATTAATATCAACTCGGTGTAATAATTCTAAGTCCCAATCTGATGTGTATGTTCTAGACATAGTTAACTATTCTGTCTACCACAAATTGTATGCAGATAGCTAAAAGCTTCACACTTTGTATGAAAAAACTGCAAAGGTTAAACAAGCAATGGGTGCTCACATTTCCCTTAGGTGAAGAAAACATTAATTCTAACCTGAGAGGAAAAATGGATCTGACAGAGACAGTCGACAAAGTTCATTGAATATTCCCTGAACTCTCTTGGCTTGGAACTGTTGGAACAGTAAGTAAAAGTGAGCCTGGTCACTTCCGCACCCAGACAGAGTACCTCCTCCACTGCCCTCTTTATTGTAAGTATGTTGGAGGTCACCTGTACCAGATGCTGTAAAATGGGAGAGAGTTATACAAAACACACCAGACTTTATGTGATTTTCTATGTGCTTTTTTAAAAATCAGAACCCTTGTATTTTTAGAATTAACTAAAGGACACAGGTGCATATTGCTGATATCTGTTACTTAGTTTAAAGTTTTATAACCTTCTTGTAGGATAAGATTGGCTACAGAATCATAATACATTAATTCTCAATTCTCCAAATAATCTTCAAATTTCCAATTCTCAGTGGTTTACAGTTTATTTCTTAACCCTGAAAAGTCCATTAAAAAAAAAAAAAGCAGACACAGGGCCAATGACATGTTTCAGTGGGTAAAGACACCTGTCATGCAAGCCTGACTACCTGAGTTATGTCCCCAGAACCCATCCAAGTAAGGACAAGAGAAGAGACCCAAATCCACATAGTTGTTCTCCCTCTCCCTCTCCCTCTCTCTCTCCCTCTCTCTGTCACACACACACACACACACACACACACACACACACACACACACACACACTAATAATACATAAAAAATAGTATTGGAGACAAAAGACAGTCACAAATGTAAAGATGGTTACACAAGGACTTTGCCACATGGACTTTTGCACATCAAGGCTCACATTCACAGAAGTAAAAACACCAATGTTACCAAAAGACTAGTATTCTTTAAGCTGTTGGAAATTGGACATACTGTAATCAGCAGATTATTGATAAGTGGAGGAACTAAAGTTATTCTGTTGTGAAGGATTAATGACTTACACCCAGAGACATTTATTCTGAGTTTGGGTTTATTTTATCTGTCATCACTGGTATTAATAGACTTAATCAGTGTCCTATACCCGAACAATATTACCTCTAACTAAGGAATAGTACTAATATCAGTGGGAAATTTTTCACTGATCTTATTGTATACTCAAATATTTAGGAGTTAGCTAAATAGAGTGATTGATTGATCCAATATTGAGAACCTAGTTACTGTCTAACTAGTTACTAGCTAGGGATGGGGCTTTATGTCCATCTCAACTCTTCCTTCTGGAAAAGGGAAAGTAAGTTCACAAAGGTATGGCCCCTGGTAGGTTGACCACACTCCAGTGGATGATCATACACATGAGAGGGTATGTATAACACAAAATAGATTCCCTTTTTCTTAAAAGAAACACAAAGTTAGGTGTGTGTGTGTTGGGGGGAGGTCATCCTGGAGGAGCTGGGAGAGGAGTGTAAATATGATCAAAATACACTGCATGAAATTCTCAAAGAACTAATACAATGATTTTTTTTTGTTTGTTTGCTTTTGAGACAGAGTCTCTCTGTATGACAGACTGTCCTGGAATTAGCAATGTAGACCAGGCTGGCCTCAAACCCTTAGAGATCTGTATGCCTCTGCTTCCTGAGTGTTGGAATTAAAGGAATGTGCCACTACACCTGGTCTAATAAAAAATAATTTCTCAAAACATAGTTTAAAATTCTCAAAGAAAAACTTTTAAATGTGTTTTTTTTTTTAAATATAATATTCTTTTTTGCACCACCGACAATTTCTAGATACTGCTTCTTCTGGCAGCAGATGGGAGCTGATGCAGAGACCCACAGCCAGATACAATGTGGAGAGGGAGTCTGAATTGGAGATCTCTATCAGGTTGCTTGCCTCTGAGCTCAGGAAACCCATTGGCAAGGGAGGAGAAATGATTGTAGGAGCCAGAGGGGATGGAGGACACCAGGAGAACACGGCCCACTGAATCAACTGAGCAGGGCTCACATGGACTCACAGAAGCTGAACTGGCAAGCACCTGGACTGAATGGGTTTGCACCAAGTCCTCTGTGTATCTGTTATGACTGTTACCTTGGTGTTTCTATGGGACTTCTAACAGTAGGAGAGCAGGTGTTTCTCTGACTCTTTTGCCTGCTTTTGGAACTAATTTCCTCCTTGTTCAGCCTCCTTATGAGAGCTTTTGCCTTGTCTTATTGTAACTTGTTTTCTTGTTTTATCTTGGAGGACTACTCTTTTCTGAAGGGAAACAGAGGGGGAGTGCCTCTGGGGAAGAGGAGAGGCAGGGGGAGCTGGGAGTGAAAGGAGGAGAGACTGTGGCCTGTGATCAGGGTGTTGAATGAGAAAAGAATCTATTTTCAATTAAAGAAAGAGAGAGAGAGAGAGAGAGAGAGAGAGAGAGAGAGAGAGAGAGAGAGAGAGAGAGAGAGAAGAAAAGCAACAAAACTACGTGTTCCATTGTGCCTTGGAGATCTCACTGACAAACAGGAGGATCCCAGAGACTCTAGGTGAATAGATAATGTGCTTTAAGTGTATACAGAAAGTACTGGAAACAGCTGGCACAGATTGTGGGAACGTTAAAAAGCATGTTCACACAGGTCTATTCAATAGCTGTTTTTCTCTAATCCGCTGTTTTTCTTTCTCCTTGTTACTGAAACAGATCATGATATAATTATTAGAAGATTCTAAACTGTCTCCTGGTTATTTTATTGTCAAGGTCTTTTGTCTGTGCAACATCATATTTACTCGACTCTGTAACATCACAAAATTAAAATGTCTTGCTCCCATTGTTAATAGACTTGGAATAAAATGGTAATTCAATGACAATAAAAAGGGGATATACTCTGGGTCAACAATTATTACTAGATATTGATGTTTTGCTACAGCTAAAAGACTCAGGTCAAGAATGAAGGAGAAAAAGAAGCAGCTGTGATGTGTTGCTGTTTAGTGATGACTGAAGTCCTGCCGTTCAGCTCCTGTAACTATTGACTGATTTGGAAATAGGGTTTTAGCAGATGATCAAATTAAAATGAAGACACGGAGACTGTAATCCACCACCAGTAGAGTTATTTCTAAAAAGAAATTTGGATGAAAAGACACAAACGTACAGAGCAAAGATGTGAAAACATAAGAAAGCAAGGGACATCTGAGGCCACCTGTCACTAAACACAAACGTGGAACACGTTTTCTTTCGTACCTTGCAGAAGCAAGAAACTATGCTATTGGCTTGATTTTAGGTGCAGACTCCAGATTCTTAAGGCTATAAATACCTTCTGTTTAAGTCATATAACCTGAGGCACCTTTGTTATGATGAGCCTGGGAAACTCATACAGGGATTTGCTCTTAATTTTTTGCTTTGTTTTTCTACAACTAAGTTTTTTTTTTTTTTTTTTTTTTGGTTTTTTGAGACAGGGTTTCTCTGTGTAGCTTTGTGCCTTTCCTGGGTCTCGCTCTGCAGACCAGGCTGGCCTTGAACTCAAAAAGATCCGCCTGCCTCTGCCTCCCAAGTGCTGGGATTAAAGGCATGAGCCACCACCGACTGGCTACAACTAAGTTTTACTCAACCAGAGAGAACCTACTCTCCTTTCTACCTTACTAAAAGTTAGGAATAATGTATAGTCATTTGATGTTCTTTACTACTTCTGAGAGGCAAAAAAAAAAAAAAAAAAGAAAGTATTGTGCTGAAGTCCTAACAGAGAACAAGGTAAAACAGTGATTTTGCAACATATGAGTCAGGGTTAGGAGGAGCAGATCTCCTCTGGAGTGAATTGAGGCATCACCCACAGGTAGGGAGGCATAGAATCAGTAAGTGTAGAATTGCTCTTACAGAAAAGAAACACTGGAAGAATTCCGCTGGGGGCAAGAATGATTAAGAAAAAATGAGTCATGGTGGCATCATTACCAAGCTCTACTTGCTAAGCAAGAGAAGCTCAGGCAAGCCTTAAAGTCCCTACCTGTTCCATTGTATGCCTTTCTTTGGAAAGAAGGCTATGTATGCATGTTACAGCGTAAATAACTACAAGGTAGATTTTTCTTCCATCTACTTTCTGTCTGCTTCAGTAGCCATTCCCTGGGGGAACCATCCCTCTGATGCTCTGTGTGACTCTATGCAAGCGGTCAATCACAGGACTTCAGAGTCAAGCTAAGCCAAAGAAGGGACTGAGCTGTCCTAGGAATTTGAGTCATGCGAGACACATAGGACTAGAAGGCAGGTAAACTTCGTCGTCATCTGAATGCAGTCCCTAAAGTAGTGTCACATGGGTTTCATTACATACATCACCTAAATACTCACTTCTTTGCCTTCCCTATGCATGACTGATCACACACCATTCTGTAGCCTTCCGATCAATCAATGTAACGTTTCCAACCTTCTCTGATTTCTTCCTTGTTATGGTCTAGCCCTTAAATATACCAGAAAAACTCAAGTGTTGAAGATTATTGTCCCCAAAGCAGCAATGTTCAGGGTGGAGTCTTTGGTATGGGACTGGTGAGAGAGTGTTCTGGATTCATCAATGGATTAACCAATAGATGGATGCATAGCTTAAATGGATTGGGGGTGGAATATGAAAAAAGCTGTTCCTTTTGCTTCCTAACCTCAGTGAGGTGAAGCAAACCGTGCTTCAGTACTACAACATCCTTCCATGACTGTAGGCACAGAAACAAGGCCAAATGACCATCGACTAAAAAGTCTGAAACCATGAACCCAAGTAAATCGATTTTCTTGGGTATTTTTTTTCACAATAATAGCAAGATGACGTGACACTGCGGTTGGGGCTGTTGCTGTGATTATGAATGATGCAGTTTAGAACAGTTGGAAATCGTGCAGGGAAGCAGGCTAGAAACAGTGTACAACACTGTAAGTGAAACTTAACGGGTGATTCTGGAAGACCCGCAGAACACCAGACTGTTGACCTAATGCGAAGACCATGGTGAAGAGGTTGCAAATGAAGTGAAGACTGCTTTGGCGACTGGACTAAAGGTCATTTATGCTACATTCTGGCAAAGAACTTGTCTGCATTTCCCCCATATTTTGCAACTGTATGTGAGGGGAGGCTTAAAAAAATGACACAGCGGTTAGCCCTTTGAAACAAATTCCAAGGCATCTCTGCATCCGGGATGTGGTTTCAGTATTGCTGCTTGATCTCAGCTAGATTTACAGTAAGACTCAGGAAGGAAAAAAAAAATCAGAGGAAAGACTTGAGAAATTTACTGTTTGACCACCAAAGAAAAGCCTGTAGAGGTAGGCTGATGCCTGTGGGGACATTCAAGAGATTAGCATCACTAAAAATAATCCAAGCACGTTGTACCTGGACAGTTGGGAAGATAATGCCTTGAGGTGAATTCATGAATCTGGAATATCCATCCTTCATGGGCCCAAAGATGGGTAAATGCAAACCTTTCATTTGAGAAGAGCATCCCTGGGTGTTCTGGTCCCACAGCTAAGAAATTATTTCCTCCGTTTTTCACTCCATCTTTAGTCATGAAATAACTGAAGAATCCACTGTGGCCGTGGTGCAAAGGGGCTGTGGTGGCTACTGATCTTGCTATTAGCAGAACCTGACGTCATCCACATGGTACTGCTTTTTTTTAAGATGTGGAATGCAAACGTCCCATTGAGATTTCAAAAGAAAATCTAGAAAGGTGCACAGCTTGTATCATGGTTGAGGTTTTGTAAGCAGATCTTGAATGTACTGAAGCTGTGAAAGTAAAGTCAAAGAAAAGCTGGTGGCACCAGGACAGCAGAGATGCCAGTGACATGGCACACCCACCAAAGGAAGCTGCAGATAGCAAGCCCAGCCTGCCCAAGAGGATGACCATAAGGTCTGCCGTCAGTATAGCTGTGAGGGTGACCTTCAGGGCTCATATCATAACATCATGTGCCTCGGATGGCAGACATGTCACTATAACACTCAGTGTTTGCCCTTCAAGCTTTCAGCCTTGGTTCAATCCTGCCTCACTGTTTTACAATTCTTCTCATTGGGAGTAGGAGTGTTTCCCACGTACACTTGCACATCGAATGGATGCAACTTGTTCTTCTTGAATTGTAAAGTTCATATCTAAGAATTTCCCTTGAGTCTCTGAAAAAAACTTTGGAACTTTGGCTTTTGCTCCCTGATGGAACTGGTAAAGCACAAAGACTAATAAAGCTGGACTAGTGCATTACGATGCCTTCTGCCTCGTGAGATTGGCATGAGTCCTTGAGGCCAAGGGACACGGTTATAGTATGGATGTTAAATGTCCTACAAAAGCTCATTCATTGAGTACTTGGTCTCTAAGGAAGCAGTAATCTGAAATGGGCCTTTGAGAGGTCATTAGACCATGAAAGCAATCGCCCAAAGCTTTGAATCCACAGCTTCGTAGGTTTGGGGTGAGGGGCTGCGTCATAAAAATGAGCTTTCTTTTTGTTTCCTTGATGCTACATCTATCGCCATATTGTTCTGC
The DNA here is from genome assembly GCF_949786415.1 of Peromyscus eremicus. Taxonomy (NCBI): domain Eukaryota; kingdom Metazoa; phylum Chordata; class Mammalia; order Rodentia; family Cricetidae; genus Peromyscus; species Peromyscus eremicus. The sequence goes on from NC_081428.1 coordinate 33,641,142, forward strand.
CTTAACACATGCCTCCCTAAGTGCCCATGAATGGCAACCTCAAAAACCATGAGTCAAAATAAACGCTTCCTTTCCTTTTAGTTGATTGTCTCATGTATTTTGTCAGAATGACTAAACCTGGCTAAGACATTCCTGCTTTCCTTTAGTGCGCAAGATTCATTATTGCTGCTCTCAGATAAAGAATACACACACACGTTTGTATGTATGCATGTATGTATATATATGTATGAATACCAGTTTATTTATGATCTGAAGTATACCATTCTGCACCTGGGCCTCAAAGGTTATACTTATCTCGCAATGCACTTAATATTTAATGTATACAAATAGACTTCTCACATTATTAAAGCTTACATCTTTAAAGAGTTCACTCAAGGCTGGAGAGATGGCTCAGTGGTTAAGAGCACTGGCTGCTCTTCCAGAGGTCCTGAGTTCAATCCCAGCAACCACATGGTGGCTCACAACCATCCGTAATGAGATCTGGTGCCCTCTTCTGGCATGCAGGCACATATGTAGACAGAACACTGTATACACAATAAATAAATAAATCTTTAAAAAAAAAAAAAAAAAGAGTTCACTCAAGATACAAAGAAGACATGAAACTTCAACGAACAGCAAATGTCCATGTGAAGTATATCTCTGTGCTTGCTGGCATAGAGCTCATGTTAAAAGAATATACCATGGATTTTATTGTCACTGTGGCTATATCAGAAACTAACTCTTGAAGCACAAACCCAAAATATAAACTAATCTTGAGAAAAATCACCCCATTAGTGTAGCAGTATGGATTTTGAAATAAAGAAAATTTAAGGAAAGACAAAAATAAACTCATGGCAAAGGGGAGAGTTAGCAGAGGACGGAGCAGAGTACAAAAGACATAGAAACGATGGGTCAATAATGTGCTGAGTACACTGCACCCACCCAAAAGGGAAGTCTGGATAAGGCCAAATTAGCCTACCCAAAATAGATATCCTCCTCTTCCCTTTTCACCGCAAGCTCTCATGAGTGATAAGTAAAATATGTCCACTACGTAAATTTTAAATACAAGGCTTTTTTGTGTGTATATTTCTTACTTTTATATTGTTGTGGTTTTTATTCATGCACATGCATTTGCAAAGTCAGTTGATAACTGAATCCTTGCTTTATTGTTAAAACAAAGAGCTTGAAAGTCAGACCTGGTGGCACACACGAGTAATCCCATCACTTGGAAGGTCAAGAAGGTTAATGTAGGCTAAGTGCAAGTCAGAACTACAGGGCAGGGCACTGGTTTTTGTTGCTCTCTTGGTTTCTTTTGTTCTAAGCACCCTCTCAAAAATAACTGTTATCTGCAAAGGTTTCCCTTATTAGAGCAGTGTTTGTAGAACCATACAACTGATTATACATAAGGTATTTAAAATTCAGATTACAGCTTGGGAGTTTGGGAATCTGGCCTAGCATGCCCAAAGCTCTGGATTTGATTCTCAGTGCCACAATGAAACCCCATGACAAACAGGACACCAAAACAAAAACCAAAATCTTAGGGAGGAGCATAGCTCAGAGTGTCTGTTTCTTCATCAATAAACCAGAGATGATTTAACCCAGGTAAAATCCAGAAAGATTATGGTCATCAAAGGTTCCAATAGCCTTTCTCTGATGTCCTTGTAGAATGAACTTATCTATTCTCTGTGTGGCCAGCCACTGTTGTCTCCTGCTCCTTTTCCAGTCACCAGCCATCTGAATTTTGTTTTATTTTATTTTATTTATTTACTTTTTTTTTTTTCCTGAGACAAGGGTTTCTCTGTGTGGCCCCAGTTGTCCTGGAACTCACTCTACAGACCAGGCTGGCCTTGAACGCACGGATCTGCTTGCCTCTGACTTTGCTAGGATTAAAGGCATACGCTACCACCGCCCTGCTGCTATCTGAAAACATTTGATTGTCCCAGTGAACAAGACAGATCATGTGCAAGCAGGCATCCAGTCACATGCAGCTTTGGTCTAGGGGTTTGATTGTTGACGTTTTATAATTGTAACTTGTTTATCTTCAATATGAAATGCTCAAGTTACATTCTAGTCTTTAAGTTAGTTATAATTTTAAAGATATCTGGCCCTCTTCCTTACTAATTAATAAAAACTTGGAATTCTAGCAAACTTCTATTTAGTTACCGTCTTTGAAAAGTTTCTTTGGTGCCCTTGGTAGCCTAAATGGTATTTGTTTTTCAGTTATTGCTCCCATGCCAGTTTCTGGGACTACAACAGAGCAAAAGAACGCACTGTTAATTACGAACATATTTAAGCTTTTGAAAACAATTTAATTGACAATTAAAATGTACTGAAGCCTTGCTGTTCGTTATATATTTCTAAGAGAAAACTCTGTGATGTGCTGCGGGGAATCTGGGAACGGGAAGAGAAAAGATCAAGAAACACAAAAGTAAGGTGCAATGAATTCGTGCCACTACCTCAGAGCGGTCGCAGTCAATATCCTCCGTACAAAAATGATCCTCGGGACAAGATAATATCCAACAGCCACTTCTTATATCAGGGTTAGAGAATGATATGTCAAACCTCGGTAATCCTCACACAGTTTATCAATGTGCCACAAGCCAATCAAGTTCAAAGTCCAGAAATTGCAAAAGTTAAGGTAGCTGCAGGAGAGGGTGCAGGCTGGGGCACTCTTTTGTAAAAGGGGGGGCAACAGGGTTAACTTAGCTTCCCTAGCAATGTTTAGTATCATACTCATCCAATTCCTTGAACACTTAGTGTCACCCAGGTTCTTGCATCAAGTCCTGTGGACAATGATTCCCAAAGCAAGGCAAGCTTTGGTCTTGTCCCACCTTTAGAGTGCCCTCTAGACCCAGGCTGCTGCTGCTACGCTCTGAGCCAGGAGGGAATTACTGGAAACTTAGGAGGCAGCAGGCAGCCTACAAGAAAATCCTACCAGCCGGAGCACGTAGCGAAGGGAGAAGCCGGGAGGTAAGGATTACTTACAGTTTGTCGCCGAGGCTGGCAGGACCAAGACGAGGCACGCCAGCAGCACCCGACAGCGCACACTCAGGACCCTCATTGCTGAGCGGGCGGCCGGGGATCACGGCTGGTGCAGCGGAGACCGAGCCGGCGCCCGGGCCAGGGTAGGTGCGAGCCGGGGCTCAGCTCTCCCTGCTGTGCTGTGGCCCAGCCCGAGCGCGGGCGGGCGGAGCAGCCCCGGGGCGGAGGGGACCGCCCGCTCCCAGCCCCCAGCCCGGGAGGGGAAGCGATGACTGGGACATTTCCTGGAAGCTTTTCGCAGCTGGGGGGGGTGGGGGGGGTGGGGAGGGGGGAAGGCTCAGAGAGTGAGGTCGGAAGGCCTAGGAAAGCTTATCAGAGGTCCTTTGTCACTTTCCCAAGTTCTGCATTTACTTCTTTTCTCTAGAAAGTCAAGTTTTCCAATGGTGAAAAAAAGTCTCTCTCTCTCTCTCTCTCTCTCTCTCTCTCTCTCTCTCTCTCTCTCTCTCTCTCTCTCTCTCTGTCTCTCTCTCTCTCTCTCTCTCTCTCTCTCTCTCTTCTCTCTCTCTCTCTCTCCCTCCCTCTCCCTTCCTCCCTCCCTCCCTCTCCCTTTTCCTCCCTCTCCCTCTCTCTCCCTCTCTGTCCCTCTTTCCCTCTCCTCCCTCCCTTTCTCCTTTCCTTCTTTCTTCTCTCCCTCTCCCTTTCCCATTCTTTCTCTCCCTCTCCCTTCTCTCCTTATCCAGAGACTGTGTCAGCCAGGAGGATGTCAGGATGTCAACCTGAACTCAGAAGTCAATGTGGACTTTAGGAAGAAGACTGTGCAGAGCAGAAGCAGTGGGAGGAAAAGAAAATGGAATGTTTTGATCGCCTATGGTGTGTTTCCTCCAAATAGCTTGTTTTGGTATTAATGTATTACCATTCCGGTTTGGTTAAAGCCTGTGAATCGTGCTTTAGGTTGCTACTCTAAACTAAACTTCTTGGGGTCAAAGCAGACTACTTGGTCTGACCACTGTTGTACAACTTTTTTTTTTTTTTTTTTTTTTGGTTTCTCTGTGTAGCTTTGTGTCTTTCCTGGAACTCACTTAGTAGTCCAGGCTGGCCTCAAATTCACAGAGATCCACCTGGCTCTGCCTCCCTAGTGCTGGGATTAAAGGCATGCGCCACCACCACTACGCCTTTTAAGAAAAGCACTTACCCTTTTAGCCCTGGTCATATCCTCTGCAATACAGAGACAATAGGATTTCATAGTGGTGATCTGAGACTTTCAATAGATCCTATGTGAAGCAGTAAGGTCATGTCAAATAGTAGTACCCAATGCATATATATTACTGCTCATTTTCTGCCCAAATGAAACATCGATTTTTTTTCTAGATGTGTGAATGAAATTTACTAAGCAGAATCATATTTTAAGGATTATTTCCATATCTAGTTGTTCTTTTTTCTTCTTTTTCTTAATGATTTTGTGATCCAGCTGAGTGAAAGATAATGAATATTGGAGTCAATTTCTCTGATAAAGGAGTGGCTTTGGGAATTACCATTCATTCAGTAGGGGGAAGGGAAACTCTTAAACCATACCAATCTGTGTTCTGTGCCTTGTTTAAGAATTAAATTAATGAATGATAGACTAACAGGAGAAAATAATATTTAATCCCGTATATACAGGGGAATTCCATAAAATAATGAGATTCAAGGAGGCAGCCAGATGACTGAGACATATAACAACTTAAGCCGTAGAAACGAGTTTGAGGCTTCCAGCAAAGGGGGTTGAGTTGGGGAGAAAACAGCTCAAGGAAAGACAAGGAGTAGAAATGTATGGTCAAAAGGGGGTTGCCTTATTGTTTTGGGGACAGCAAAACTCATCTCTGGAACTTGCTTTTTCTGGTATGATAGAAATTTTACTAATCAAAAATTCCTTTATAGGTGTAAATTTCTGTTGTAGCTTGGATCTTTTTAAAAAAATAACTTTCAAAAATATTTAATGTGCATGAACTTTGCCTGTGGATGTGCACCCTGTGCCAGCAGAGGGCATCGGGTCCTCCTGGAACTGGAGTTTCAGAGGGTTCTGAGACAGGATGTGAGTAGAAGGAACAAAACCTAGGTCCTTAGGGAGAGCAGTAAGTGGTCAACTGTGGTGGTATTGTGTTCTCCAAAATATTATGTATCCTAATAAACTTATCTGGGGTCAGGGAACAGAAAAGCCACAATATTAAACATAGAGGTTAGGCAGTGGTAGCACACGCCTTTAATCCTAGCATTCCAGAGACAGAAATCCCTCTGGATCTCTGTGAGTTCAAGGCCGCATTGGAAACAGCCAGGCATGGTGACTCATGCCCAGGGAGTGGTGGTAGAAAGCAGGAAGGTTTATAAGGTGTGAGGACCAGAAATTAGAAGTATTTGGCTGGTTAAGCTTTTGGCTGGTTAAGCTTTGAAGCAACATAGTTCAGCTGAGAGCCATTGGGATGAGGACACAGAAGCTTCCAGTCTGAGGAAACAGGACCAGCTGAGAATTTGGCCAGGTGAGGTTAGCTGTGGTTTGTTCAGTCTCTATGATCTTCCAGTGTTCAACTCAATACCTGGCTCAGGTTTGATTTTATTAATAAGAACTTTTAAGATTCATGCTACACTCAACCACTGCGCTATCTCTTCAGCCCCTAAAGCCCCAATCTTAGTTATCTTAGTTGTATCTCAAAAGCTCCTGTGATAAGACTTTGTCACCAGCCTGTGGTGGTGTCGGTGGTAGAAACATTAGGACTTGACTGTTGGGTTTTTTTTTCTCTTTAGTCTTTTGGGGGGCCCACCACCCAGCTCCCAAATAAATCACACACAGAGGCTTATTATTTCTTATGAATGCCCAGCCTTAGGTTGGCTTATTTCTAGCCAGCTTTTCTTAACTTATATTATCCCATCTGCCTTTTGCCTCTCAGCTGTTCCTGTTCTCTTACTTCTGTAAATCTTATCTTACTCCATGGCTTGCAGTGTAGCTGGGTGGCTGACCCCTGGGCCCTCCTCCTTCTCTGGCTACTTCTTTTTTTCACTCCTCCGTCTCTTGTCTTCTTTCTCCTCCCAGATTTCTCCTTCTATAAATTCTCTCTGCCTGCCAGCCCCACCTATCCTTTCTCCTGCCTCGCTATTGGCCGTTCAGTTCTTTATTAGACCATCCGGTGTTTTAGACAGGCACAGTAACACAGCTTCACAGAGCTGAACAAATGCAACATAAACAAAAATAACACACCTTAAAATAATATTCTACAATACTCGGTCTAATAGGATGTCATTTGGGGATGTGTTCCTCTCTCTCCACTTTTTTTAGAGAAAGGTAACCAAGTAACCTGTGACCACAAGGTAAGCAGTCTTTTTAGCCTCTGTCTTCCAGTCCAAGCATTACCATGATGCATTATGCCATCACAATTGTGCCATTTATGTTATAGAACCTCTAAAATCATGAGTCAGAATACGTCAAAAATTTACATTGATCCTTGGGTTATTTTGTTGTTGTTTTTCTCATTAGGACAGAAGCTGACTGACACAATTTCCTTTCCAAATCACAGAACTCATACTTTTATTGGAGGCAGCTCACTAAAAAGTCCGCTACTTCTGCTGGATTTTGATTTGCTTTGGGTTTAATATGTCTCCAGTGCCACCAGCAGTCACTGAAAACAAAACTTGAAGTTGGGACCACGGATGAGCTTCAACACCTACAGCTTCAGGACCCTCAGTTCAACACCTTCCACTCCTTTCGGGGAGGGTGAAACCCAGGCCCCCAGACACCCACTGTCCCATGTCTTTCTCTGGCTTCTGTCATGACGCCTTTGTCTTTCCACAGGTCCACAGGAACTGCAGGCCAACACGGCCATGGCTGTAAAGATGGTAGGGCTCCTGTCCACATATTCAAGAAAAATTGTTTAAATGAAATAGACATACATATATACGTTAAAGTAGTACATGTTGCTATATCATATCTAATCCCTTCAGTTTAATAGAGTAAGAACCATCCAGCATGTCTGTGACCCCTCCCTTTAAAAAACGTTTCTCCTTTTTGGATCCTCTGACTCCATCAGATCTATGTATTTACCACTTTATTCTCATAAATATAAATCTAATCCCTTAGAACTGTTTGGATTATATTTAAAGAAGCTTTACATACTATATTTAATCTTTAGTATGTAAATGCACATATGCCACGGGTCTTCAATGAAAAGCTCCATTTGGTAATCTCTTCAGTAGGTGAGGACAATTTTAAAGGACATTGTCAACTTTGAGATCTCAAAATTTCTCACAGAGGGAACCGTTCCTAAATTAAAAAAAATCAAGAGCATTCCATAAAGTATCCTCTCCAATTCAGACAACAACAGAGAGAGCCCAAGAAGGGCATGTTAAAGAAATAGAGGCATTTCAAGGAAATAGAAAAAGAAAAGAAAACAAAACAAAACCCAACCTTCTCCAGTTTCTTTACTTGAAAGGGATTATTGACTTTCTAGTTTCAGAAATACATTGCAGTACCAGCGTGAACGCACAATGATTGTCTCCTTCACTGTAATGCCACACTTGAAATTCTATCTGAAATGCTTAATAAGGAAATTGGAGAATACATCTCCGGATAAAATATGTGGGTTTTAAACTTAGAAGTTCACTCCACTTTTAATTCAGTATTGAGATCTGGTTTCAGCTGTAAGTATTTATTAACACTTTGGCTAATACTATACAGCTGAAATTTGATTTAGGTATATTTCCTTATATACAAACAAAACTTGTCCAAACTTTAATTCCTAATCTAATCCTGTTTCCATATCAAATTATACAATGTTTCTGTATCATCTTTTATTAATAAAATAGCTAATACATTCATTAATCATGCTTTTTATGTACTATTTTTTTCTGAAAAATATAATTTATGAGACAGGATTTTTTTTTTTTTGATGTTTGATTTACAGCTTTGTTTCCAGTGCCTAGAACACTGTGTAGTTCATAGACATTCAAATAAACAGTTTGAGCCAGGGAATATATATGGCAGTATGAATGGTGAACATGAAGTGAATCTTGCTTTTTGGTTGTAGTTTTGGTTGCTTGATTGTTAGCAGTACTAAAGATCGAACTCCATGACTCATGCATGCTAGGGAACGGCTTTACCACTAGGCTATTGCGGTGATACTTTATTTGTGCTTTAATAAATAAAGCTTGCCTGGAGATCAGAGGAATAGGAACAGCCAATATGAGTAAACAAAGAAGTCAGGCAACGGTGGCACAGGCCTTTAATTCCATCACCTGGCAGGCAGGAATTTGTCTGGATCTCTGTGAGTTCAAGGCAACACTGGAAACAGCCAGGTGTGGTGGAACACACCTTAAATTCTAACAGTAGTTAACATGGGGTTCTGGAGAGCTGTACAGACAGACAGGAAGTGACAGAGCTGGACAGGAAGAGGAAGTGATGTAGCTGGACAAAGAGCAAATCAGATGGCAGAACAGCAAGGTATATAGGCGTGGGTAGACTCGCTTTTGGAAGCTGCCAAATTGGTGAGGTAAGGTTAGCTGTGGTTTTCCCTATTTCTCTGATCTCTCTCAGCTTTAACCCCTATATCTGGCTCTGTGTTTTTTATTTCATAAAACAATTGAGAAATTCATCTACAGGCTATAGCCTCACCACCAGACATTTTTCTCTTCTTTCTTTCCTTTTTATTGATAGGATCTCACTATGCAGCCCTGGATGATCTGGAACTCTCTATGTACACTGGGCTGACCTCAGATTCATAGAGATCAGCCTGCCTCTGCTTCCTGGGTGCTGAGATTGAGGGAATGTGCCACCACACCCTGCTTAAGGGTCTTATTTAGGATGATAGCAACAAGACTGTTTTGTTCACTCATGTGGTAAAAGCCACAAAACTGCAGTGATTGATTTTTTGGTCACAGGAAATCAGAATGTGCATAACTTTCTAGGAAGAGGTTCACCATATGTTGGCATAACATGCTAACATAGACTCTTACTACTATTCACAAAGAAAGGGAGAACAGGACTATAGCTCTGGCTATTAAGTACTTTCATGGAAGGTTGACATTCTACTCACATTCAACTGGGACACAGGAAGTTACTGGGTATGCTTGATTCTATAAGGTAAGAATAGCTTTCTTGTGTGACTTATAAAGAAAGGAACTAGAAGTGATTAGTATATCTCCTGTCAATCAAACCACTTAAGGCATTGGAAAATCGAGAGTCTAGTTCACTAAATGATTGACTACCTGTTGGCAGTAGAAATGCCTATCATAATTGAGGAAGGTATGAATTGGACCTAATGTCAAGTATAGTTTCAAAGCAAGTGGTATCAAATATGCTTCCTGAAATGCTAAAGAAATGTGCACATAGCAAGCTTCTTCAGGCACAGAGGGACAATTACATTTTCTAAGTATGTTTTTTAAAAGGAAAGCAGCAAGTTAGAGGTTAGCTCTTAGAAAACATAGGAAGACAAAGGACGAACTGTCAGCGAGAGAAGAGAAACAGGATAGTATACAACTGTGAAAGCACAAGACAAGATGGGAAAGAGTCTTAGAGGCATTAACTGCATTACGTATGTTAAGAGATGCAAAGAGCCGCTTCTTCCCCCCACACTGCTCACCATCCCTTCCGTGGCATCAGGGCTCCCCTCAGGCCTCTGGTGAAGCCCAAGATCTTCAATAAGGGGAATAAAAAAGTTTATCCAGCACTATTCAGATGGGTATGTCAAAATCAAGCTCAATTGGTGGAAACCCAGAGGTCTCCACACCAGGGTATGGAGAAGACTCAAGGGCCACATCCTGATGCCCAACCTGCTGTTATCTATCAGAAATTGGGTTGGGCTATCTCTCTCTCACCGTCTCAGTAACCTTGTGAACTGGTGGTTTTTCACTCTCATTTTACAGAAGGGCTACAGAGGTTCAGAGTCAGCAAGCTCATGACTTTGAAAAGAACTACTTTGAAACCCAATCTGTCTTAGTCCTACACCATCATTTTCTCTTCCATACTGTGAATTCCCAGTGTTCTCTTTACTTCTTCTGTGATTTGAAATGTCTTTATCATCTAATCTATCCTTCATCTATCTTTTAGAAGTTGAATAGATAAAAATGGCTTTGTACATGTTATTGCATGCATTTTTGAAAAGGTATTTGTCATTTTTCCTCAATAAATATATTAGAAATACATACATTAAGTACCTCTTTAAAAATAAAGCATTGCAAAAGAGCCAGCATATTCACAATCTCAAAATTCAAAAAGCAAATAGCCATGACTTTAGATAGCTAAAAAGTCCCCAAAAACATACATTAAATTATCATCACTCCTTATTTTTGAGGGGCAAGTGCACAATGTTTTCATCTTGTTCCTTCTCTGTTTGCACATTCTACAACAAGGACATGCTGCTCTTGTAATTGTAACCCCTTCTTACAAGAAATATAATTACTGTTCACATTTTTTTTTACATAACAGCGATACACATCAGATTAAAACAGCATTCCCATTTGAACTGCTGAGACAACTTAGCAAACGAGTTTCCCCCGTGTGTCTTTTGTTTATAATTGCCTCAGTGTATTGCTCCTGAGTTCTTCAGCCTGAGTTGGCCTGAGCCCCAGAGGATCACCATCCTACTGCACAACAAAACAAAACAAAACAAAACAACAGGCAGACGATCAGAGATCTTTGGATCTCGTTTGAGTTACCGGACGTGAATGAGAAACAAAAAGGTTGGCAGGCAAGGCATTTCGCTTGGGTTTAGTCAGGGCTTATGTGAGATCTCTCCAGGAACCCTGGATTGATCTAAGGACGCTCCAGTTGCCTAGTTACCAGAGCCATCTTCCGTGAGCTCCTCCCCTTTCCTCTAGACCACGCCCACTTACCTCTTTCCGCCCTTTGACAGAGGGCGGGGAGCAAGGCAGTCTTCAGCCACTGAGAAGCCCGGAACGTAGGTCGCCAGCCTCTGATTGGAGAAGCGCGTTGTGGGCGGTTCTGAGGGCGGGCCTTCCGAGCTGCGGGAACGTCAGCACGTCGACGCGGGGGTTTTCTCTGGAGTCCCGCTAACGCCGCGCCTCTACTCCTGAGCCTGTGTTCCGGCTGTCCCGGGGCGGCGGGCCGACGCGGTTCGGGGCCGGACCCTGGGATCGGTGCCGGTCACCGCCCTCCCGGCCTGTCCTCCTGGCCGGTCTACCTTAGGGGAGCCTGGCGACGTGGGGTCCCTGAGCCGGGCCGGGGAGCTCGGGGCCCTTCCCCGCCCCGTGGCTCGGATGGGAGGTGGCGGGAGGAGAGACCTGGGATGTTCAGTCTGATGGCCAACTGCTGCAACTTGTTCAAGCGGTGGCGAGAGCCTGTCAGGTAGGCTGGGGCGTGGGCCCGCTGCCCAGAGGGATGGGGACGACCGCGCCCCTGGGCCGGGCCGGGGCGTCGCCTCTTCCCTAGGCTTGGGAGGAATCGGCCAGGTCCAGGGGATGCCACCCTTCCAGATGAACTATTCCTGGAGCGGGAGCCTGGACTGTCGCCCCTCTTGTCTGCTTGATGAAGTTTTGATCCACGGCGTATATGGATAGCATTGTTTTACATTTCTTAGAAAGATGTGTGTGTTGTGTGTGAGCGTGTCTGTGTGGAGAGAAGGAGGGAGAGAGTTAACCATTGTGGTTTTCTTCAAAACCCTTTTTAGTGGAAAAGTTTTTTGAAGAGAGGCATGAAGTACAGTTTTCCTAACAAACACATCCTGTTGTCTCCCTTTCTTCCCTCTCAGCTCTCTTGTACACGTCTGAAAACACAACCACACACTATTTTGTTGGGCTATTTGGCTCTACTCCCTACTAATTATATGATTCAACTACACTTGGCCCATCTTCCTTATTTATTAAATGAGGATGATAATATCTGTGCCTAAGAAGTGTTGGATTCAATTAGAGCATGAGAAGGGTAGTGTTTTCTTAGCTATAATTTAGCTGCTGTTTTCATGTACACGCTAGTATAACCTTCTAATTGAAAAGTCTCTTGCTTCATGATTCATTTTGCATTAGTACATGTGTTAATGTCCAGTCCATTGTTACTTGGTTGTTAATTCAATAAATACTGTCAAGAAAGGAACATGTTGGTTACATGGCGCTACACATGTACCAGGCACTGTGTTAGGATGGAGTCGGTGAAGAAGCTGATGCTTCTGAAACCTAGAAGCCCAAACTGCACAATGTGTTTCTCTTTGTAACTATTGCTTTTTCATAGTTATGCTTTGAAATTAGACCACAGGAAAAATTTAGCAAAGTGTTTTTTTAAAAAAAAAAAACAAAAACCCAAACTCCACCAATATATATTTGTCATAAAGATGAGCAGTTCATTAAAGAATGCACCTGAAAAGCAATACTTCGCAAATTTATAGGAAAACACATGTCTGCATTTGGAATAGAAATTTGCTTTAAACAGAACTTTTGGAATTCTTTCCCTATCCTTGACTCTGGGTTTGAGTGTTTGAAGTGTAAGTGATAGGATCCCTCTCAGAACCCAAGGTGTGTTCTGCATTGTGTGTTCTGAGTGATTGGCTGTAATCATATTCTGGCTGATTTCACGGCTTCTACTCAGACTTGAGAGTCAGAACATATGTTCATTCATACATGCCTCTGCTTACTTTTAAAGAATGAATTTTTGTAGGAGAGCTTTAGAGCATGAATATAATCAGGGCTTTGCTTTTATGACTAACACTAAATTCACGAAAAATTGCCTCTAGTATACTTATGTTTTCTGTTCACTTTTTTAAAGTTTTAGATGTGCTGCTTGATGTTGAGATTCTTTATGTATTTTCTGAAAATATATTTGCAAGTGTAGGGGGAAGCTGTAATGATTATTCAGATTCAGAGTATGCGGAGAGATTATGCTGGCTTGTCTAATCGATTCTGTGCTCTTCACATGGAAGTTCTTTCATTATGCTCATGTATACACATGCTCATGTCTCACGGTAACCCACAACCCATTGAGTGTGTTAGCTTTGTTTGGTAAGTACCAAGCAGGAGGCTGAGACTCAGCAAGAAGGCACTAGGTTAATAATGGGAACCAGAGATCCAGCCAGTTCAAACCGTACTTGCCTGACAAGTCAGAACATGAACCTGGGATTTCAAGCCGTGTAAATCAATCCTGAATTGACTGTAGTGCTAGACCCACAGACAAGTGACTTGCCCCAAAAGAAGCCATATAGTACAGTGCTGGATTTTCTTTTGTTTTAATTTTTATTTTGAGATATAGTACAATGATGAAAACTTAAAAAAAAAATCAGTGTAATACTGTTAACTAAAGCGTATATTGTATTACAGCTCACCTGATTGTAATAATTTTTAATTTGATTGTGTGTGTGTGTCTAGGATCCAGTCTAGGGTCTCCCACTCCATTTTCTCTGACTTTTCCGCCTTTCTCAGTCTGTAACAGTTGCCATCTTTGAGGTCACTTTGAGTAGTACTGCTTAAGGTTTTTAAGGTTGAGGCTGTGGTTGCTTGCAGATTACCCCTCAATTTTCTCTTTAGTTCCTTGTAATTTGGGTGAGGTGGTGCTAGGGAGGAAGAATGCAGAGACAGTTATGTCACTCATCATAGGCAAGTGTTCTGCAGGACACATATCACAGTAATCATATCAAGGGGTGTGTAGTGCCAGTGTGTTGTATTGCTGGGAAGGTTAACCTTGGCCACTTGGTTTACATGTTGGCTTCCAGGTTTCTTAGTATAGTGCTTAGGTATAGTAGATTGGAATCTGAATCCTGGAAGTCTTAGCATTTTCCCATGTCCAAGTTGTTGATTATTTCTATCCCACAGCATTTTAGGAGAAAAAAAAATTGTTCAAGTATTTGAACATAGTTGCTGAGGTTACTTTTCTCATTGCTGCCACCAAAACCTGACAAACAAATTAGGACAAGAAGGATTTATCTGGGCCTAAGTTTTAAGAAAACACTGTCCATGGCAGCAGGGAAGGTGATCAGAGTTGGTCGGTGCCTGCAGCCAGGACTCAGTAATCAGAGAGTGCTGAAGTTCGGCTGCTTTTCTCTTTTACCTTTTTATTTAGTCTGAGTGGTTCCATTCATATTCAGGGCGAGGCTTCCCTCCTCTGTTAAATCTCCTTGGAACACCCTCACAGACACTCCCAATGGTGTGTCTCCTAGGTGATTCCAAACCTAGTCCAGTTGACAACAAAGAATTACAATCACAATGGCACCAAGTATCCACTCAGCAAACTGTATAGTAATTTATCCTCCTCTGTTGATAACTTATCAGGTCTAGCTTGGCCTTTTCTTCCTATTTTCCCTGAAAGAGTTCCAAGGTTAATTCTTAGGCCTTTGCTCTGTATCCCATTTCCTTGCTTTAGTTCTACATTCAGACAGGTCTTAATTACTTAGATCAGTATACTTTATATATACCACAGAGGGGGCTTGTGGGATATAAAAATAAATTTGTGTCGTTTTTCTCTGTAGTTTTCCAAGTTTCTTCTCTTACATCCTTTTTAGAATACATTTTCAGACTTTTCTTGCATAACCAACCCAAACTGATGAGCCTCCAGTAGCTGCTACTTACTGTAAGTATAGTAACATGAAACAATATGATGTTATTACCATTATTGAGAACAGAAGTTACAAATGGTCTGCTGGGTTGTATACCTTCTGGAAGCTCTAGGGGAAGAATCCACTTCCCATTGCCCCATTTCAGCCTCAAGAGACAACCTGGGTTCCTTGGTTCATGGTCCTGTTCTTCCGCCTTCAAGGCCGATAGTATAGCCAATCACAATGGCATGCTATAACCTTATATGGACCTTTGTGATTACATTACATCTACTTGTACAGTCCAAGGTGGGCTCCCATCATTAATCACATCCCAAATTCACTACATGTAAAGTAGTGTATGCACAGGTAGAGAGTAGGTTGTGGACATCCTTGGAAGACATTTTCCATCATCTTCTGTCCTCGCAGCTTCCAGTCTCTTTTCTTTTCCCCTGGGATTCTCAGTTCACAGTGGGCTATGGTGCTGTCCCTACCTCTTCCTCTCTCATGCATTCCGTAACTCCCTGTATAACAGACTACTGCCCTGTCCCTTTAAGAGTTCTTAAACCAGTTGCTTCACCTTCACTGCATGCAATTGATTCTTTTTGACTCTTCCCTTTGACGCTGAGGCTCCTAGCATCTTTAGATGTTTACGACCACTTCTTTGAATTCTCAGCGCTTTTTCCTTTTCCTCCTGCCTGCTTCCTTTATTTTACATCACCAGTTTGCTTTCCTTCATCTGTCTTCTAAGTTTTCCCTAAGGTTTTCTTCTCTTTTCTGTGGCATGTCCTCACTATACAACCGATCAGATGTTATGATAGCATCTCAGCTACACAGTGGATGTATTCCTGGTACACAGAGACTGATCTTCTTCTTAGTCTCAGCACATCCACAGTTGTGTTTGTGCCCTGTCTCCGTTCCATGTCACAAGTTCCTGTTGTTTTACCTGTATTTTATGTTAGCGGATTTATTTTGTCTTTCTCTTACCAAAGAGCAACCTGAGTACTAGGTTAAGTTTTGTTCTCCTATGTCACTAGGTCCTGGTGGGCTCCCTTTTAATAGACTAGTTCTCACATGTTTGTAAGGGGCACTTTCAGAGATCTCTAGTGATGCCAGAAACTGAGTAATGCCAACCCTATATAATATATATATATATATATATATATATATATATATATATATATATATATTTATATGTGATATAGTATACTATAACACACACATACACACCAATGGTAAGTTTTAACTTGTGAATTTGGCACAGTAATACCTTAACCTTAACAATTATAACTAATAATAAAAAAGACCAATTGCAGCAATGTACTGTAATAATACGACCAGTATGGATGCCCTACCATTCGGGTGCTTCTATTAAGTAAAATGAGGGTGACTTGAACAAAACCAGTCAGGTAACTGGCAGGGTTGCCTGATAACTAATAGATGGATTGCATATACAGCATGGATATGCTGAGTAAATCCATGATGCGATTCATATGGTCACACCCAGGCATGGCAGAGGAGGATGATACTTGCATTGTACTAGTGGGACACAGAGTAGAGAAGTTAGGGCTCCACTGTAGAACTTTCTAGTAGTTTTAGAGCACAGTTAGTCACATGCTGCAGTTTGATTGAATGACCCACAGTGGTCTACGTGTTAAAGGCTTCATCCCTAACATGGTGGGATTGGCAGGTAGTCTAGTTCTAGAGATGAAGCCTAGTGGAAGGAGGCTAGGTCACTAGAGATGTGACCTCAAAGGAAATTGTGAGACCCAAGCCTCCCTCTTCTTTCTCCTTTTGTAGCTTAAATATAAGGGATTTTACTCTGCGTGTGCTCTCACATAATGTGTAACCTTTCAATAATGAGGACTCAGAGGTTGCTTTTGCTTCAAGGCACTGACTCTATTTGGGTTTGCAGACACCCTGGGTAAATAAAAGTGGGAGAAAGGTATGGTATCTCCGCCGTCATTTTGTGTTTTCAGATTCCACACTTTACAACCTTAGACTGCTGCTCCTCAGGGCAGGAAAGAGACAGGCGAGTTCAGAAGAGAGGCATATGATTTATTAGTGTCTAAAGACATTTATATACATATGCCTTCTGTGATTCCGATGTCAAGAAGGCCCACTTAAAATCAGAAAAGTAAGACTAATTTAGCTAAAAGCATCTTGAAAACAAACGTTATATGAAATAACAACTGTTATTTGAAATAAGAAAATAGGAGTATCTGTGTTAGCTACTCAAGATTCTCAGATGTTACCCTTTAGTATCACAGTAAGTTTTAATCTCAAAGACATAGGTTTCTCATCCTTAAGTGTCCTGCATCCTGCTCATCTCCCATCACTTCCCCCACAGGTCCTTACCATTGAAAATAATTTCTTCCTTATCATGACTTTAGCATTTCCATCTGTCAAAGCTTTATTTCAAGTGTTTACTGCTAACTAACCCATCCAGAAAGAAGAGCTTTAGATAGCATGCAGAATGCATCTTATTGCTTCTGTACACCAGTGGAATGTCCCATAAAACTGATTATGACGTGCGTTATTATTCATGCTGTGATTGTTTTTCATGGAGGGAATATATCCCTACCACCACATTTTTTTTTTGTCTAAATGAATGTAAATAAATCTAGACCATTTATAGAAGCTGCTGAGTTCTTAATTTCCTAATTAAGCTTTCCATACAGATTAGCAAGGATTATCTAGTGTGCTGTATGCTAAACTGGAGTGTCTGACATTCTTTTTAATCTGTCTACTTCTTGAATATGCTTAATAAAAATAGTGGGATATTAGAGTTAAAAAAATTACCAGAGAGAAATATATGTATTTATGTTCAAGTTTAGAACTTGCTTTATGAAGTTTGAAATATTTTCAGTAATGTAGTTAGTTTCTGTATGTCAAACTTTGCCCTTCGGTTTCTTGAGTAAACTATTTTATCTTTGATGTGCATACTATTTTTAACATTAGGAATAACTTTTATATAATTATTTCAGTTTAAGTATTATCCTTCTACATTGGCAGAGCTATTTATTCTTTGATAATTTCACACTACAATAGATTCTTTGATAATTTCACACTACAATAAATCAGTCCACTTCCAACTTGTCCCGCCATTCCCACATGTGTCCCTTCCATCTTCATCTCTTCCTCCCTTCTCTATTTCCTCCTTCTCTTTCTTTTCTCCTTCCACCTAGTCCAGTCAGTGCCCACACTCATGTGGGTAGCACTGGATATGATTAAGATATGCATTAACTATTGCTCCCTACCATAAGGTTCACTGACCAAAGTTGGCAAAACATAAGTAGTTTTGTTTTTAAGTTGAATACTTTCCTGTGTGCCTTTTTTCTTTTCATTTTTATTAGTTTTCATTTTGCATATGTGTGTATGTCTGTGTGGGAGCCTGTGTGTGTATATGTGCATGTGAGTGCTAGTGTCTGAGGCCAGAGACATCTTGAGCTCAAGTTATAGGTGGTTGTGAGCTATTTGATGTGGGTGTTTGCAATCAAACCTGGGTCTTCTAGAAAAATAGTATGTGCTCTTAAGTATCGAGCTATATCTCCAACCCCTCCAGTATTATTTCTGATGTGTGTGTGTGTTACTTAGAAATGAACCCTGAAATAGAATGTCTTAATATGCTCAACTTTTGAGTATATTAGCCACTATATAAACTGGACTACAGAAGTCTTCACCTTGAGGCAAATAGCTGAACAAATATGTAATCAGAACTTTGGTATCTCAATCACTTCCTTTCATTTCCTAATTCCTAAGAATTAGTTTAGCTTTAAAATATTTCTGTTCGTTATTACCTCTAATCCATGAGTATGTATGCTTTTTTGAGAAATTTTTAGCCAATTGAGATAAACAATTTGACTTACATTCTCATATTGATGAAAGGGTTTATGTGAATTAAATGCAATGTAATACTTTCTTAAGTTAAAATTATTTGCATTAGTGTCACGTGGTGTTGCCTCAGTAAGAGGGAAATCAGAGAGTAAGGGTTGTGAATTAATGACCTGCTCCATTGGCCCTGGTGCTTCACAGCTGAAGAGAACACGTTCCAGCTGAGGAGACGATGAAGAGCTGCTTGAAGTGACCGTGTGGAGCAAAGGATGTCTTGGCCATTGTCTGCTGAGGATGGCAAGGAAGAAGCCTCCAAGCTTGAACTTGATTCTGTATTTTTAAGCAGAAAATGCTATGCTTAGATTTTTTTTTCTTTTTAAATAAACATAGGGGGTTTTGCCTTCTAGAGAGCAGGGTAGGGGGTTGAGACAGGGTCTTACAGTATAGCTTTTGCTGGACTGGAACTTGCTATTTGGCTGGCCTCAAACTCAGAGATTGACCTTCCTCTACCTTCCAAGTGCTAGCATTAAAGCCCAGCCACAGAGTTGGGCTTTATCAACAACATATCACTTTTTTTTTTAGATTCAGGAACTAAGTTATGAGTGTGCTGGGCAAAGTAAAGGGAAAAAAAAATCCTGGTTATGTTTGTGAAAAGGAGCCCTTGCCCCTGTATACCTGATTTGGTATGCATTTATAAAAATTATAGAGATATTAGGATAGTATCTATCCTAAAGTGGTTCAGGCTGTTCCAAGATACAGTAGTGTCTGTTGTTCTGATAAAGCCATTGTCTTTAAACTTCCCTTGGAAACTACAGCGGACTAACTTCTTATTAGTACTGAAGCCTTGAGTCTCTTGTACCTCCCTTGCTCTAGGCACAGCGTGGAGATAAATGATAGAGAGAACTGCCTTTGAACTCTGAAGACGTGCCATTTACATCAAAGTCTTAGTTATTGCTGGGCTGAGAAGAGGGGGAGCATCAGTCCAGAGGCACTTAATTTGAGGTAGTGAGCACCAGGATACCTCTTTTCCTTCTGTCTTTTATTGAGATAAGTTCTCACAAGTACCCGAGGCTGGCCCCAGTAAATTCCTCCCACCTTAGTCTCTCTAATGCTGGCATTCCAGGTGTGTATGACTGCCCCTGGTGAGCCACTGAGAGCGACACTTCCATGAGATTTCACAGCATTTGATACTGTTCCTTTCTTCACTCCTCTAGAAACTGTTTACATAATTGCCATTTTTTCACTGCCTCCCCAACCCCCTCCAATCTAAGTTGAAAGTGTTCTCATCTTCCTTGTCTGCTGGCCTGTGTCTTGTGCATTTCCTGGGCTGTTTCCTATGTTGTGATAGATTACACTGTTACTTATGAGACACAAATGCCTGGTCAAGAGCTCTCTTTTAGTTTCAGACTTCAGCCATGAGAACAAGCACCCTGTCAACATGTGCCCGAGGAACTGTTTAACACTCTTTCAGAACCTGGGCTCAGATGTGGGCTCCCTGGCTTGCACTTTGGGTTGTCTGGTGACATGGCTGAGCAGTTAAGTGCACTTGCTGCACTTACAGAGGGGACTAGGGTTCAGGCCCTACACTCATGCGACAGCTCATATCCATATGTAGCTCCACTTCCAAGGGACCTTGCAACCTCTTCTGGCCTCTAAGGGTACCAGGCATGCACATGATACACATACATGCATTCAGACAAAAATACTCATGGAAAATTAATTAATTACTTAATTAAAAATCTTACACACACACACACACACACACACACACACACACACACACACACACACCCTCTCTCAGGAAGTGGCCAGGGATAGTATACCCTCAAAGACCCACCCTAGAAGCTTGCTTCCTCCGGTTGGGCCCCACCTCCCAACTTTCCAGAGCCTCCCTAAATAATTCCGCCCACTAGAGGCTGTGTTCAAACCCTAAGCTGTGGGAAACAGGGGTGGTTCCCTGAAGAGGTGTATAAAAAATTCCATGTTCTTAGAAACTGCTGCCTCAGTGGTCTTCATTTGTAAGACAGTCTTAGACTTCTAGAGCAGGCTCTGTTTCCGGCTCTATTCACAATCCTGCTGTGAAGAGGATTTCCCTTTTACAATAATTATCTTACATTAGTGAAATTATCTTCCAGTCTTCTGGTTTCTTTGCTAGGCTCTGTAGTTTATGAGGGCTGAGATTTCTCAGGGTTTATTTGTTCTTTATTTTGAATCTGTGTTATTTAGAATGTGATAGAAACAATATGAAAATGTGGACTTATTTTCTTATTTTATATGTGTGAGCGTTTGGGCTGTAAGTATGTGTGTATACCATATGCCTCCTAGCTTTCTTAGGAAGTAAATTCATACTATTCACAGTTAACAAGGCTTGTATAATTTCATATGCATAGAAAGAACTTACGTTACATACGACCTCATCTCTACATTTTCATCATCTGTTATGGATCTCCTTGACGTTCCTTCTGGCCTCCTCAGTGGCTGGTTGGGGACAGGGTCTGAGCTTCCTTCTTGTTCTTTGCTGAGTCAAGTGTAACTTTGATTTCCATTTATTTGCCATGGTAGTCTGAAACACTTTAACAGGACCAAGATTCTTGGGTAACAAGGGAAACTAACATGCAGAACAAATTCAGTTTAGTCATGTAGAAGCCAGCATCCTTGCCTGTGGAATCTGAGTTCCGATGAGTGTCTGATGTGTTGTCCTCTCATTCTGTCCTGTTCTCTGTGTGATTTTACACTGTACCTTCCCACAGCTTCCTATCTACTGTCTTTCACCACCAGCTGGGGTCCCTTGCCAGGATGAGTAACGAAGTTTTCCAAGGCCTTGCTTGTATCTTTCCTTCTGCATGAAGCCTGTCTTGATCACTTTATGTGAAACTGCTCCATCTTCCCCTCTCAGTTCTTTTTCTCTTCATCCATTTTATTCTTTTTTCCTCACAGTACTTAAGAGTGCTCTAGCATACTACATAATTTATACCTATTCGCTTCTTTTTATTTAAATCTTTCTTGCCAGAAAATGTTTTGTTATGGTGATAGTTGATAAACAAGTTTATCTTAAATACTTCAACACGGATAACTAATGTATAGAATCATATCACTGATTATTCAATATTTGACCAGTTTGGCTTTTGGAAGACTGAGTTTTTCTTCCTTAGCCTGTGACCTATTCCTGGAATGTCAGACGCTTTCACGTCTGTCTTTTCTTTATTTCATTTTTTTTTTTTTTGGTGGATTTTGAATGCATTTCGAATTTGAGAGGGGGGAAGAAATAAATGTGCAGATCCATGAGAGCCATGCCTAGAATTTAAAAAACACCCTTGACTACCATCTTACTTCTGTTTTCAAGCCTTCTTTAGGCTCATTGCCAGTGAGAAATGAATATACACCTACATTCACTAATACAAGTGATGCCTGGGTTTCTCTTGGCCTCCTCGGAGTGCCTGAGCAGGTGGCTGTAGGTTGGTTGACCTGGGCCTTTAAGTGTCAAATGCACGTGAGTTGGCTTAATAGATTCAAAGGCTTATAGCTCTAAGTCCTGACAACTAGGGGATTAGGACTTTAGGCTCCAGAGGCCAGAAACTAACAGGCCTGGATGCTGAGATCCCAGGGTGCATCAGCAGCTAGTGTAACCCTTAACTCTGAGCAGCAGGTGGCAGTAGTAGCTGTCAGTGTCTTCTAGTTAGAGCTCCCAAACCTGTGTCCCAGGACTTACACCTCCTACCCAGTGGCCCTCCTGTGGACTTTGCAGTGGTTGGTGTTACAGCTTTTGAGCATTGGTAACTGTGGTGATCTTTTATTTGTGCTGAAATGTGATATTTTATTTGTATGTTAATAAATAAAGGTTGCCTGGAGATCAGAGGAAATAGCAAGCCATTTTAAGTAAACAAAGAAGTCAGGCAGTGTAGCACACGCCCTTAATCCTATCACTTAGCAGGCAGGATCTCTGTGTGTTCAAGGCCACACTAGGGAACAGAGCCAAGCGTGGTGACACAGGCCTTTAATCCCAGTACCAACCATAGGTGGTCTGTACAAACAGACAGAAAGTGACAGAGCTGTGTAGGAAGAGGAAGTGATGTGTCTGGGCTAAGGGTGCCAATGAGAGAACAGAACAGAAAAGGCATATAAACATGAGTAGACAGGAAGTAACTCGCATTTGGAAGCTGCATGTTTTAGGAAGAATAGCTTCAGGGCCATCTTAAGTAGGTTCTACCCGGTGGTCTTAGAATGGCAGCCATGATATGCTGTAGTTGTATGTTCCCTGAACAGTTTCATCCCTACATCTCCTACATGATGATGGGCTATTCCACCCTTTACATTGTGCAGCGATCACCCTGGCCAGGGATGAGCTTTACTAGGGTACTGAATCACCAGGTTAATAGGACCAGTATATACCTTCTCTGGGTTTATGAATTCCTAGAAGTTAGTATTAGGTGCTGGTTATGATTTGCTAACTGATCCATTGTGTGACCTTTGACAAATTATTTAATTTTCTGGCCCTGTATTTCTTCACCTATGAAGCTCAACTAGACTTTTTTTTATTGTTTTTACTCTATGGAGTAACAAATATTTTATGTTTTATAACGTTTGAAAGCTTCTTTCTACATACGTTACTTCTTCAGCTAGTACTCATGTCATTATGTTGTATTTGATATTTTTATTTGACATGGTGCTGCCTGTCTAAGTGCAGAGATGAGACTAACACCTAGCAAGAATTCTGTGTGTGCTTTGTAAGACAGGTAAATCTGCTGTAGATGGTTGAGTCCTTAATAATGACCAGTAGCTCAGGGTTAAGCATTATGTATCTAATTCTCTTTTCATTCTTTCCCTTATTTTTTCCCTATTTTATATATATTATAATTTTTACTTAGAGGACAGTAAGATGATATTGTATTTTCATAAATTCTGCTGGTAAATCAGTATTTTACTCATCAGCGTAGTTCCCAGCATCTAGAAGATTGTCTGGGATATAGTATATACTCCTTAAATGTTGCTTGAATGGATAAATTTGCTTGTATCCTCCCCTCCATCCTGAGTGATTTTCATTTTTTATTATTTTAAGAAAGGTGACCCTTGTGATGGTGGGCCTTGATAACGCTGGTAAAACAGCCACCGCAAAGGGAATCCAAGGAGGTAAGTAAAAAATATTTGCCTGCTAAACTCTTAATTTTTCCAAGTTATTTGTTAATGTTAATTGCTTCATTACCTGTTAATTGGGCAGAGACAGCTACTTTGTGTTGTCAATATACTTAGGCTATGAGTCGGCTCTGGCTTCCTGATGTCCCTCCTACCATGTTTCGGGTTTGAACAGGTATAGTCTCCTTGACATCTTGACATCATTGGTCAGTGGCAGATGGGAGTAACCTAAGCTGGCCTTGAACTAGAAGTCCTCTTCCTTAGCCTCTCAATTGCTAGGGTTACACAAATAATCCACAAAGACTCATTTTCGTCATGTAGTCTCCTCTTTCATAAACTCCAGGCTGTTAATCCCCTAAGGGTAGTTTTATTCATTTTGGTGTTCCAGTGGGTTAAAGCGTGTTTCTTAAGAATAGTAAATGGCACCCTTCTTCTTTCTCTTCCTCCTCCATCTTCTTGTTTTTCATGTCAGGGTTTCTCTGTGTAACGTTCCTCCCAAGTGATGGGATTAAAGGCACGCACCCCTGCCACGCAGCTAAGCCTTCATAAAAACGTCCTTTCCATGGCACGTGCTTTTCTCCTTAGTTCTGGTTCTGCTCTTACTCTCGGCTCATTCCCCTTTCGCTAGGTGTTTTGTTTGTTTCATTTGAGATCTGTGTGCCTTCTCTTTATATTGTTATTGCTCAAATCCAGACCCCACTGTCTTTCAGCTGTCATAATAGCTTCTCAAAGTGTCTTCCCTGTCATGACTGTTGCTTTTTTCACTGGGCTGCTCATTTCCCTGACCATCAGAATGATTGTGTTAATTGGGCTCTGGAGTCGCAGTGTTTCAGCAAGATTGAAGTTCACTTCCCTCTGGCCACGCAAAAGTAGTCTAGGACTAAGATGGCACTCCCGGATGATAAGGAGTCAGCCCCTTGCCCTGTTCACCTTGCCATCCCTACTGTTCTCTTTCTTCTACATGGCCTAAGATCTCTCTGCAGCATGCATTTGAGCTGCGTGGAAGTGGTAAGAGAGAAGAGGAGGAGGAGGCCACGCTTCTCTCCTTTAGGACCATGAACCAGAAACTGATGCGCCGCCACTTTACTTCATGTGCATTGATGTTCTGGACCCCACTACTGCTTCTGTAT
Source organism: Peromyscus eremicus (assembly GCF_949786415.1). Classification (NCBI taxonomy): domain Eukaryota; kingdom Metazoa; phylum Chordata; class Mammalia; order Rodentia; family Cricetidae; genus Peromyscus; species Peromyscus eremicus. The sequence continues at coordinate 33,665,689 of NC_081428.1, forward strand.
ATTGAGTCACTCTCTAGCAAGAGCCAGTGCTCTCTGTTTCTTCCCCAGTCTCTTCTTTGGGTATCTTACGTGTAGCTAGAATTAGTTGCAATCAGTCAGAGTGGGAGTAATTACACTATGAAAATGGGCGTGTACTACATGTTAGCCTTCCCCCTCTACTTCCAAATAAGTTGTTAGATACTTAGTAGACCACCACTGATTAGTCTAGACCCTCCTCTAATGGCCAGTCGCTGCCTCTGAGATTGGGAATCAATGTCTTTTGTAAACATAAATTCCTAGGAATTTCTATCCAATACTGCTTCTTAATAGGAAACTATATAATTTTGGGTAGAAAGTTTTTTTCTGTGAATTATCTGTTGCTTTGTTTGTTACTAACATATAGTCACACACACACATACACACACACACACACACCACATAACATATATGTATATTTCAAGAGTAGGCCAAGAGCTCTATGGATCAGGAATCTGATTAATAATGGTTTTGTTGTATCCTGCATATAACTTAGCACATAAGAGACACCTAATCAATACTTATTTATTATGTATTTGTATTTTATCTTAGATTTATTGTGTCTTAACATATGCGTTACTGTAAGTCTTAAGATTGAGGGCCATGTATCTATCTCTGTGTCAATTAACTTACCTCTAAAAGGTCACCAGTAAATGATTACAGGGAAGGGTGGAATGTACTGTGTGCTAAGCACTCAGGGTACGCAGACATGGTTCTGCCTGTTGGGGAGGTATAGAAGGTAGGATGTAGTGATAGAGGGTGAAGTTGGTAGAGAGAGTGGCACAGAATCATCAGAAAAGGATTCGTGAGGAGAAACCGAATTGGAACATTTGTATTGTCTTGAAGCACAGATCCTGAACAGGAGTCAGAGGCTCAGGGTGTCCCATGCCCTGGCTTTTGTCCTGAAAATCTGATTTTTTTTTTTTTTTTTTTTTTTTCCGAAACAGGGTTTCTTGATGTAGTTTTGGTGCCTGTCCTGGATCTCGCTCTGTAGAACAGGCTGGCCTCAAACTCAGAGATCAGCCTGCCTCTGCCTCCCAAGTGCTGGGATTAAAGGCGTGCGCCACCACAGCCCAGCCTGAAAATCTGATTTCATAGTAAAGGCTTTTTAAGTCCCCAGAGCTCGGATTAGGGTCCTGGCTCCCCCACTTGCTATCTAACATTGAAAATATTTTGAGTTTTTTTTGTTTTTGCTTTATTATTTCACATAGGGCTGGCCTGAAGCTCATGATCCTCCTGCCTCACCTTCTTTGATGCTAGGATTACAGGTATGTGCTACTATGCTGAATAACCTTGAAAACAGCTCTCCCTTCCCCTCCTCCTTTACTCTCCCCCTCCTCTTCCTTTTCCTCCTCCCCATTCCCTGTGCTGTGCATTGAAACTCACACACACATACATGTTAGGCAAGTGCTCTACCACTGACCTATTTATTCCCCCAGCCCAGACATTTCCTAATGCTAGCTGGTTTACTAGGAATGTTCCGACCACTTTATCTCCGCGTACATTGTTCTCTTGCTTAGAATAATGATTCCTATCTCTCTTCTAATTGTGACACTTCTAAGACTTGATTCTTACTCTCCTCAGTTTCCGAAGCCTCTCTTGACCACTTCACTCCTTCCCTTCATCTTTTTGAATTCCCTCATGATACCATCTCAGTCTTTTCACAGAACATAGACATTTGGTGTCATTTCCTCAATATTTGATCTCTATAATTTTAACAATTATTTTCTTATTTGTATGTGTGTTTTGTGTCCCTAAATGTCTGCTGTGTGCCTGGTACCTACAGAGGCCAGAAGAAGGCCTTGAATCTCCTACAACTAAAGTTCCAGACAGCTGGGAGCTGCCTTGTGCATGCTGGGTATCAAACCCTGCTCCTGGAAGAGCAGTCAGTGCTCTTAACCACTGAGCCATCTCTCCAGCCCCCTGATTTTTATATTTTGCAATGTTCTTTGAGGATGGCAACAATAATCTATTTATTTTTGAACCCTGGTCTCTAGTAACATTATTTCATCAAATTAGCGTTTGCTCTAATTTGCCCTTCCTTGCCCATGCTCCAGCATAGTGAATTTGTTTCCATTGTTAATTTCCTGGGGGTATCTTTCAGTTCATACTCAAAGACAACAACCTTTTTCGGGCTGTAATTTGCCTCATTGTTATTATTTTTCTTAGTCGAGTATTAATTTTCCTGCCTACACCTCCCAAATGCTGATATTATAGTCAAACACCACTGTGCCTGATTTATGGAGTGCTGTGGATCTAACTCAAGCTCCCAGGCAGGCATTCTACCAGTGGAGCTACCTCCCCAGCCCCGAGCTCCCTGTTTGAGATCCTGGGAGATCCTGTTTCTAAAAAGTCAGGCTACTTTGTTAGGTTTAGCTTTACCCTTTTGTCTTTTTAGTAATGGAGACATTAGCAGCAGAAAAGTGGCTTTTAATGACTCTGCTAAGTGTCTCAGGCAGGGCAGAGGCTGCTCTCGGATACTTCCTGAGAGGCAGTGTGGTACTTTGCAAGCCTGTTTCTCAGCTATAATAATCCTTGAACACGCCTCACAGATTTATCACAGTGAATGCTTTGTTCAATGTAGGAACCAGTTACTATAAACAACCAATGTCATTTAACAGAAATTTCTGAATGATAGGAATAGTTTATACTGAGTCCATGTAATAGGGTGGACTACTAACCACATTTTATTTCCAAGAACTGGAGATACAGCTGGTACAACTGAGGAACTGAATTTTAATCCTTTAATAATCACGTAAAAATTAAAAGCCTTTTGTGGCGTCTTTCTAGTCTTGAACCATACAGCTCTAAGCAAAGTCCTATGGAGAAAGATTTATAGTATATTCTAGTGATAAGGAGGGAATAGAAGAGGCAGATATGACACTAAAGTTTTCTCTTACCCACTGAATCTATAAAGTTATTAATGTTTAATAAGCTCTCTCATCTGTCTCTTGTATTAATTTTCTTAGCTCTCTGGGAAATGGCCTATCATTCATTTTCAGTCAACAGAGCGCTACTTTAATCACCGAATTGTATAACTGATATGTCAGGGTCCCATTTCCTGTTTTCAGGACCCTGTTCACTCTGGCTTCCACCTGTATTTGTGGAAGGCTTCGCCAGGCATGGGAGTGCATACTTGTCATCCAGGCGCTGGGGAAACCGAAGCAGGAGAATCACAAGTTGGGGATCAGCCTAGGCTACAGAAGTGACCTCGTCTCAAAAGCAAAACCGAACCAAATAAAACCTGTTGAGAATTTGATCCAGTGTCAATGTCTAGCCCTTGGTACTTGTTTGATTTCTCACTCTTAGGGTCCTCCTGCTCCCCAGCCTTCTCCTAAGCCCATCTCCTGGAGTAAGACTTCTGTGTCTCTCTGGCATCTTTTTAAACCTCTTATGATCATTGCTCTCCTTGGCGGATATGGTAATGTGCCCCCTGTACTTGGTGTCTTCAGATATAAAATTCCTCTTCTCACTCCAAACCCAATTATAAATTTATTGGAACATATGAGAAACATTTCAATAGAAGTTCTGAATTTGAGCTCTCTTTGCAGGATGCCCTTAAACATCTCTGTATTCCAATTGTAGCTGTAATTTTAATTTAGCTGATTGGAAAAGAATTGCCTTATTCTTTGCAGTTTTTTCTATTTTTGATTCTTCAAATTTCTTTTCTTTTCTTTTCTTTTCTTTTCTTTTCTTTTCTTTTCTTTTCTTTTCTTTTCTTTTCTTAATATTCCTGACTTTGCTTATTCTTTCACAGAATTTATAATAGAGCCCTTGAGTGGCATGGTGTTGAAAGGTTAAAATTGATTTAAGAATAAATTAGCCTTAACACAAGAACTCATTCATTCATTAACATTTAATTATTAAGTGCCTATTTCATGTTACTTGCTAAGATTATAGTAATTAAATAAAACTAACAGCCAGGTGGAGGTGGCATGCGAATGCCTTAAATCTCAGCACTCAGGAGGCAGGCAGATCTCTGAATTCAAGGCCAACCAGGTCTACAGAGTGAGTTCCAGAACAGCTAGTGCTGCACAGAGAAAACCTGTCTCGAAAACCAAAAACAACACAAAAACCAATACAAACGAATAACTCAAACACAAATTCCTATCTGTGGACAGTGAAAATACTAGTTGGGTATTTACTTTTTTTTTTTTTTTTTTTGGTTTTTCGAGACAGGATTTCTCTGTGTAGCTTTGCACCTTTTTCCTGGAACTCACTTGGTAGCCCAGGCTGGCCTCGAACTCACAGAGATCCGCCTGGCTCTGCCTCCCGAGTGCTGGGATTAAAGGCATGCACCACCACCGCCCGGCGGGTATTTACATTATTAACCCGTCTCTCACACAAGTGTTTTTGGTGGTAGTATCTATTGCATCCGCAAGTGATTTTCCCATTTTGTAATGACATATGAATGCTACCTTGGATATGATTTATGTTGTAGAGATAAATTAATGTTATTAAAGTCTAAGGAGTCCTCTTTTTTGTATCATTTCAAACAGAGCATCCTGAAGACGTAGCTCCCACTGTTGGCTTTTCTAAAATTGACCTTAGACAAGGAAAGTTTGAAGTTACCATCTTTGACTTGGGAGGTGGCAAAAGAATTCGGGGAATTTGGAAGAATTATTATGCTGAGTCCTATGGGGTAATATTTGTTGTGGATTCCAGTGATGAAGAAAGAATGGAAGAAACAAAAGAGACGATGTCAGAAGTGCTGAGACATCCGAGGATATCAGGAAAGCCTATACTGGTGTAAGTAATGGAGCATTAGGAGAGATGCTCGTCTCTTAACAGAATATTAAGTAACCAAGGTGGTCATCTATTAGTATAATAAATGTGTACAATTGCCTGTCAGTTATAATGTTATATTGCTTTGGGTAGGGATTCAAGAATTTAGCCTGTGTTATGAGCAAGCTTACTAATTGGATGCCTTGAGAAATCAAATATGAGCTCTCGTTTTATTTGATGGCCTGCTTATTTTTGCATTTTGAACGAGGTTTTAGGATATCTTTTATTCCCCTCCCCCCACAGCAGATATCACTTAGGCATGCTAGGCAAATGCTCTGAGCATATGCAGCCACCGAGCTGCAACCTCGGCCCCTTTTTCAAAACAAGATTTTGCCATGTAGCCTTGGTTGAACTTGAACTCTTGATCCTCCTGCCTCAGCATCGTGAGTTGTGCCGTCACACCTAGCTTCCTCTCTTAATAATTTATATTTTGTCATTGTCCTTTCTTATTGGCTTCCTTTTGGGTTTTGCTTTCTTTAAGGCAGGCTCTCACCTAGCTCAGGCTGTTCTTGAGGTTGTTACGTAGCCAAGGATGACCTCAAATTTCAGATCCATCACCTCCACCTCCCCAGTACTGGGATTACAGGTGTGAACCCCCTTGATCAAGCAAACCCACAGCCTTGTGCAAGCTAGGCAGGCCCTCTCCCAACCAACTGAGCTATCTCCCCGACTGCTGTACTTTTCCCGGGAGTGCATTTTTTGAAAGTTCCTTAAATGGGTCCTTCTCTAATGACACTTTAATTTCTCACTCTGAGCTTTCATATTTCCCCATTGCACGTGTGATCTAGCTTCATTGTCTCAGTCATGTGCTTACAGCATTTTGTCCTTAAGCTGGAAGGGACATTTGTAGAAGACATTGAGAAGGGACATTGGTCTTCCTCGCATTTGTGCACAGTGAGCGCCAGGTGGCGCTGTGACGTGAGAGAAGGCAAAGGGGAAGTCTTAGTTCAGATTGCTCCTCAGCAGGAAGTTACTGAGTAAATGCCCCTGTCTTTCTTTGCTTTGCCCTCATTCCTGTACTTCATTATTAAGGTATAAAAAACCAACCCATCATGGTTGATTAATAAGAGGAGTAATGCAAGAGGAGTTTCTCCCCGTGCTTCTCCATAGCAAATGGGGATTTTTAAACAAGGCTATTTGAAACTTTGGTTATAAAAGTTGAAACTTTATTGGGTCATTTATTGGTAAAGCTTATGTTTTTAAACTTTTAAGTGTTTGATTAAAGAAGTTACTTCCTCTATAGAATCAGGTCTCACTTTTATTGAAGTAAAATATTAATAGAAGTATATATGAAAGGTGACCTTGGTTGAGCCCTACAGGCGAACTTGGTCTTTGAAAATATTTAAACAGAGACTCACTGGTTTCTGAAGTAAAATTAAAATATTAATCACTGTTTGTCATAAATGAGTAGTTCATGTCTTTTTAACTAAATAGTCATTTATTTATTTTTCTTCATATGCATATATTATTCTATGCATATATTAATTCAACAAATACTGAGTACCTACTATACTTCAGATTAATTATGCAAGGCACTATTTGATTTCCTATGAAATAAATTGAACTGGAAGTTTAATTTCATAACTAAATATATTGAAGTTTTCATCAGTTGGTAGCAATGTCCTAAGAAGACTGGTGCCATTTGTAGACTTACACCTGTCTTTAGAGAGAAAAGAAGTCACTCTGCCTGTCACCTTTTTGGAGTCCAGTTTGTTGGACTTTCATCCAGAATATCTCTGAAGCCACCAGCTAAAATTTCTTTTCAGGACAATAGGAATTCTACTTGTGTTAGTCCGGTTTAGCTATTGGAATAGTGGCGTATCTTATCCTAGAGTGACAAGTCTTTACTGGGCTCGAGACCCTCGAGTCGTATCGACAGGATTTCTTAAACGCGGGTGTGACTGCCTTGACCCACTTCATGCTCTTGGGTCCCCAGCTCACTGGCCTTATTGGGCCACTGTCGGAAGCTTTGCTGCTCTTCTAACCCCCTGAGGCTGCCTACACTGTGGGCTGTGGGAAGCTTTGCTGCTCTTGTAGACCCCTGAGGCTGCCTACACTGTGGGCTTGCGCTCCAGCCTCCTTCATCCGTATGCTGCACTCTTCTTTCGCTATCACACTCTCTAAAACTAACAAAGAACAAATGCTTGACAGTGTTGCTAGGTGGGCAACAACACGTTGCCAAGGACCTCCTGCTTCACCATTTTCATCCCAGACCTCCAGGATTTGGAGGGTGAGACCTTTGGAAGCAGACAGGCCTCAAGAGGTGCCCTTTCCTCTCCTCCTCTCCTCTCCCCTCCCTTTGTCTCTCTTCTTCCTCTTCCTTTCTTTGTTTCCTTGAGACAAGGTCTCATGCTGTAGGCCAGGCTGCCTTGGAACTCCCAGCAACCTTCCAGCCCCAGATAGGGATTACAGGTATGCAAACACCACAGTCCTGAAATTTACTGATTCTCGCTGAGCCTCTATGGCTCTCCTTGTAAATGAAGATTTGCAAGCCTGTGCCAGCATGTGAATTTGGATAATGAAAGCATGACCTGCAGAGTGTTCCTACTGTTCTGTAAATGGATTTTTATATTATTGCTGATGACGCAGTGCTTCAAAGTGTTATATGAATTCAAACCACTTAAACCAATTTAGTGGTGTTAACATGCACCCCAAAATCTTTAATTGTTCTTTTTTTTAATGTTATTTTTGTCTTCTGTTTCCAGTAGATTCCTAATATTGTTCCATCAACTCTTTCAAGAATTAGTTTACTCTTTCAGATAGTTATATTAAGAAAAAAATTGCTGCTTTTACTTTGTATTAAGTGTAGAAATAAAATATACAGAATAGTTAACAACTGATTAAATATGTTGTGCTTGTTGCTTAGGTTAGGATAATACTAAGCAATTGAAGACACAGCCATAAGATACCATTTATCATAGCCATGTTATGGCATAAACCAAGGCGCAAATCAACACAGAAGCAGCATAGGAGAACAAAATCAAGTCATTTGTAAGCAAATGGAAGCAAGTAGGTGTCACCAAGTTAAGTGAACTTATCCAGAGACAGAAAGACAAATATCACATTTTTTCCTCTTGTATATAGAATTTAGAATCTAAGTGTGTGTAGGGGAGCAACCTGAGAATAGAAAGCAACTACCAGAGAAGGCTTTGAGAGACACAAGAAGGTCGATATGACCAAGCACAATAATGCACGTGTGGAAATGTCAAGTTGAACCCATTGATATCTATAATTCATATTAATATGATAAAAAGAATGTAGCAGTGAAATAGAATATTGTTCACTGCTTTGCAATACATCTGTGTTTAATTCTTACTTTAAAAGCATAATAAAATACTAGCAGAAAGAACTTTTTACAAATCCATCTGGGCATAATTGAACTAATGCATATTAAATAGTACTTAATAGTCTTAGTTTTCGTGATAAATAATTTAAGAAAAGCTATAACCGAGTATGCTTAAAACTCTAGATAAAAAAAATTAAAAGGAACACTGGAGGTAATAGCTGGAATTATCCAGTCAGCTGTTGAGTTTTACAGGAATCTTTTTTAGAATGCTCCTTTAAGCATTTTAAGCTAGGACATATGAAACATCCTTTCCACGGTGATGCTTGGTAACTGACACAGTAGAAAGCAATTCAATGTATATATTTAAACTAAAATTACTTCATAGTACATATAATATGATGTAACATGACAGTTGAATCCTTCAAGTTCCCCAACTCCCTCAGCACACATTTCATGCATTGTATAGGTGTGGAAGAGCCACCACCCTAAGCAGACAAGGACCCTCATGTTCTCTGCCAGCATTCAAGGTGCTGCGTGTTGCTAGGTTAAAAACACATGAGTGTCCACATTCAAGTTATCCCAGTACATCTCAGATGGGCCCTGGATGCCTCCTGGTCATTCTCTTGCCACTTTTCAGGATTTCATCCTTCCGTCTGACCTGATTGTTTCATTCATCCACTTGCTCCCTTAACTCTGCTCTTCTCAATTGATAATTTTGTCTTAGGGGTCTTTCAGGAAATAGAAATTGTCACACACGAATTCCCACCACTCTGGCCAACAGTTTAAACACATAGAGAACCCTGCGGTGAGGAGTCAGTCCTGAAGAGATTTGAGGTGAAGGGACTTTAGGGTACCTAATACAAGGAACACAGAGCACTGTGCCGAGGGCAGTGACCCAGAGGAGGATTCCCTCCTGACATTGCAGAGAAGGAAATCTCTGCAGTCGCAAGGGTTGGGATCTGGGGCACGAATGAGGACGCCTTGGGCTGGAGCAGAAACACAGCCTTCCATCCTGTAAGGAGGGGAGACAGCATTCAAATGAAAGGAGACAGCGGAGTAAGTTCGGTGGTAGGACAGAGCACTCTTACAGACTGGATATTGGTTGGACTCGCACAGGAAGTCAGTTGGAAATTCACATGCTAACACAGAAGCCAGTAACAAAGAGGTTTATAAGATGGTGTTAAGTTCCAGCGGACACTTAAAGGAAGGGTGATGAGATGCCACAGGTCATCAGGATGGCCCTGCTAGGGTGAGTCATCAGGGAAGGACTTTCTCAAAGGCAATCGTTTATTTTCTTCAATGACAACAGTGGCAAATATTTACTGGAGAGAAATATTACTCCATAATAGCAATAGAAACAAACAAACAAAATGACCGCAAAGATGACTGTGTTGCTTTCGAAAATATGTAGGAGATGGTAAGAGTTTACCAATATGAAAAAGGGTATAAATTAATGAAGAAGCATCATATTCTTCAGTAGAAAGACTAAATATCTTTATGGTGTCTACCACCCACCCACCCACCAGTGGTGACATTCAAGTGAACATGAAATTGGTGATGATAGACAGGTTTATTTCAGGCATAAGGAACAAAGAGTATAGAAACTCCTGCTCCATTACAGAAAGAGGACAGTACAGCCAGGCCACAGTGGGCAAAAACACGCAGTGAAGTAAAAAATGTTTAAAGAAAAAGAGCCGAATGGGCTCAGTGCTACATTCCTGTGTTATCCAAGCACTCTGGAGGCTGTTAGAAGGACCATCCCAAAGTTGAATGGTACTTAGGCCTCTTCATTAATTTATACTTTTTTTCTTTAGTGTTTGCTTCATCATAATATTCAAGAACACAATTGGCTTTACTTAGAGTTTGTCAAGCCCTCCGATCTGTATGTAATTCAGTTTCTTGTCCATTTCCAAGTTCATAAAAACAGCCTTACCACACCATAGGTCTTATGCTTGACTGTCACCAGGTAGGTTTTTCATCAAGTTGATGATTGAGTTTCCCCAGGACCTAATGATCACCAGGTTTACTCACCTATCTGAGGATAGAGGCTTAATAGGCATTTAGTTTCATTTTAATGCACTGTGGCAGTTTTGAGGTCTTGTTTTATACAACTCTTAATTACCAAAGTATTCTCAAGCCAGATTAATAAAGTAGTTATCAGTTAGTTGAATATTCATCTAAAAAGTATATAAATGCACAGTTGAGCTCAATATTTTTCCAGAAACATAGGGTCTTTATTTTTTATAGTTAACCTGGAGATGTTAAGTAAATGCTTGTCTTGTGTCCCTGGCTTCAGCAGTTCTGTAACGTTAGTGGGTAAATGGTCAAGGGGAAAATAACCAGTGAAGGCTGTGATAGAATGCCTGTAACTGGACTCATGAAATGAAGACAACCAAAACAAGGCTCTGAAATGTGGAAACCTTCCCCCTAAGCCCTGAGGCGTTTCTAAAATAGCATCTCTATTTGGAGCCACAGCATGGGCAGCAGCAACAGCAGCACAGGGCCCTGCAGGGGTGTCTTCGTTTGTATTTTACAGCAAGTCCGAACTTCTCTTTGGTATTGGTAACATACTCTTTTGTGCTGGTCACCATGACCTCAATGCTGTTGATGCTCTCTCCTTGCTCCTCTACCAGAAGAGAGATCTGCATGAACAGGTCCCTGAGGTCCTTCACTTGGTTCTCCAGATTCACAAGTTCCTTGTGTCTCTGTTCAATCTCCGAGAGCTGGGCTTTAGTGATGCTGGTTTCTGTGAGTAAGCTTTCATTAAACACTTCCCATCTTCCCTGATGAAGCATGTCGTTCACGTCTTCTTCAGACACTTCTTTTCCAGCCACTTCCAGCTGACGGACAATAAATGTCTTGCACTTCTCTTGCTTGGAAGCTATTGTGTCATTGTATAGAAACATGGTTTGCTGAAAGTGGCGGAACATGGCGGCATACTGAGACTTAAGTATCCTCGTGACCACTGATGATGGACCATTTTCAACCTCTGACTTTTTTACTTCCTTGACTAAATCACCCAGTGCTCTGTGAATGTGTTCTGCTTGGGTTTTTATCTCCTTTGCAATGGTAGAGTCCCGTTTAAGTAGGCTAAACCGTCTCATGGAAGCCACCAGACTTTTCTGTTGCTGCCCAAACTTTTGAACCTCATCAGCAAAGCTGTTGATAGTCTCTTGCAGTTTTTGGATCTCATGTAGGTGTCTCTCAGCTACAGGTTCTCTCTCATAAATAACAGCTTGCTGGACAATCACGCCTTGTTCCTCTGCTTCACCAAACACCTGAGTGTCCCGAGAGAGTTCGATTTCGATTTCCTTGGTTTTCTGTTTTAATTCTTGAAGGCGGTCTTTCATCATTCCTTTCCTCCTAAGAAATAAAAATAATGAAACTGAACAAAGAAGAAGTTGTTACTTTCCCCGTTAGCAGTTGCACTGAGATAACTATGTGTCTCTTAGCAAAAATTCTAGTTTTCTAACAGGAAGTTTTAAAAATTGAGGAACATCAACATGGCACGATGGCTTTTGCCTATAATCCCTCTAGGGAGACTAAGGCAAAAGTATGGCAAATTCTAGGCTGTCCTAAGCTATAGGTGGAATTTGCGGCCAACCTAAGCTATATAGTAACAGCTTAACTAAAAAAGAAAAGAGAATCAAAAATAACTTCCTCATAGAGATTGCCAAAATAGGGAAAGTAATGCAAGATAATTTAGGAATTACTCTGGAGTGTTGCTCCTGCTGTATACCACATTTATTTGAGTATAGTCACTGAAATGTGATGGGGAGGATACAGTTGCCCTCCCTTAAGCTCATCCGTGTCCTTATACTGTCCACAACATGACTTTCTGTTACAGAAGGTGCTTTGACTCTACTTGAACTTTTAGGATTGGCCTTTAGCCTCCTAAAATACCATTACTAAAGACACCTTTCCCCAGGAATTTAGTCTGTGTCATGTTCAAAATAGACATTTTTCTGGAGCTGGAAAGATGGTTCAGCAGTTGGGAGCACATGCTGCTCTTGTACAGGACCAGGGCTCCTTTCCCAGCACCCACATGGCAGTTCAACAACCATATGTAACTCCAGTTTCAGGGAATCCGATGCCCTTTTCTCATTTCTGTGGGGACCAGGTATGCATGTGATACACATACATACAATCAGGCAAAACATTCATACACATAAAAATCTTTAAATAGATATTCATTTTACTGAATATGCATAATTTAAACTAACATAATGACAGAATAAATTCTATGTGGATTTTAAACAATATATATAGTGAAGTCTTTGAATTAGCATATTTTATATAGCCTTGTTTTCTTATCTATTGCATATATGAAAAATATTGAGTTGATTATGCTGACTTCTCATTCTTGTCAGCTGTTTCCAAGAATCTCAACTCCCAGGGCAAAATGTATAGGAATTCATATTATGATAATCTTTAGATACTTGAGAACGTGTTTATGTATAATCTCATCTGAGAATGCTGATAATATTTAAAATTTCACCTAGTGCTCCTGTTTGTCCTTTGCATCAAATCAAATGGAAATAAGGTACATATGATTATAGATAATGATAAGGTAATGATATACACATACATACAGTGAAATAAAGAAAAGCTATTATTGTTAATAAACCACTATTTTCTTAATCCTTGAGTATAGAAAGGCACTTAATGCCTTTCATAATTTTGAAAAGGCTGAGTGGGAATATAAACAGCTCATTGATCTCTAGACATTTCTTAATATTGAATAGAGAAAGCTCTATTTATACAGTTTATTTTAATTAATGGTTTGAATCTTCTCATAACACACATATATAGTTGTCAGATATATTCATGGTGCTTAGTGTGGAATCACCTTTAGTCTCCTGAAGTTGTATTGAGATTCAGAGATTAAAGTAACATCAAGCATATACTAAATGTAAAAGTAAAAGAAAAAAATACTTAATGGGAAAGGATGTGAAATATCAAGTCCTTTAGGAAACTTCTTCACATCTATAAAATAGAAGACTTTGTTTCACAGCTGTTATCTATGACAAAGTATTAACTACAATACATGTTTTTAACCAGAATAGTAAATACCAGTACAATAGGCTAAGAAGGATACTTGTGCCACTTAAATTATGCTATCATGGTACACTGAGGGTGGGATGCTTTGTGATGGAAACTCATAAATTAGGAATTCCCAAAAGAACATAGAAGGGGAAGACTAGAAAACCATAAGAAGTTGAGAATCATTGAAATAAATTTAAATTGTTGCCCTATGTAAGAGATCTCTTTTACAATTATTTTCTAAAATGTGAAAACCTGTCTATACAACATAGTTAGACATAGCATCATTCTAAAGGTCACTGAGTGGAAATTATATGGGGGGTGATTGCAGTATAAAGAAGACTTTGTAAACATGTAGAACTGTCATGAGATGAACTAGTTTATGAATTTGGATTAGAGAGACACATAAAATCATCTTATGTCCTAACAGATAACCAGGCAAGGCTGTTGTGGAATGTTACTGTAACTATGTAAAGTGTGTTGCATTTGTTTTGTTGCATTTGTTTAATTATGTAAAGATGTGTTGCTGTTTTACCTTGCCTAAGGCACCTGATTGGTCTAATAAAAAGCTGAATGGCCAATAGCTAAGCAGAAGAGGGATAGGTGGGGCTGGTGGACAGAGAGAATAAGTAGGAGGAAGAATCTAGGTTCTAGAGAGAAGAGAAAAGAGAATGAGGAAAAAGAGGGAGATGCCCAGCGCCAGGCAGCCAGACAGTCAGACACGGAGTAAGATATACAGACTGAAAGAAAGGTAAAAAGCCCTGAGGTAAAATGTAGATGAAAAGAAACAGGTTAATTTAAGTTATAAGAGCTAGTCAGAGAAGCAAAAGATAAGGCCGAGCATAAGATAACTAATAAGTCTCCGTGCCATGATTTGTGAGCTGGTCGGTGGCCCAAAAGAAAGCCTGCTACACAAGACCTCTCTAAGGAGATACTTGGATTGTGAGTCCAAAATCTTCAGAAGCCAGGCAAGTGAAGAGGCAGGAGAGTATAGTCTCTACATAGGAGATAGAATGCCAAACCAGTGAGTAAGAATAATGTACTTAAAAAGAAGATTTTTTTCTCTAATTATGTGTACATGTTTGTGTGTATTTCTGAATGGATACTCGCACATGAGTAGTGCTGTCTGTGAAGACCAGAGGTGTTGGATGCTCTGGAGCTGGAGTTAAAGGTGGCTGTGAGCCACCTGTATAGGAGCTAGGAATGGAGCTCACATTCTCTGCAGGAATGGTGCATTGTCTTAACTGCTGAACCATCTCTCCAGCCTGAGGCTGCTGTACTTTAAGAACAAAATTAATGTCTGTGTAGATAGAAATTAAGAGAAGGAAAATTAAGATAGAGGAGAGAAATCAGAAAGGTAGCTAGGAAACAGATCGTAGTTGACTTAATGCAGGGTAAAGAATGTGAGTTTTCCACAGACACAGTAGAAGACACATGAAGAGCAAATGGCATTGGCAGGAGTTTTGTTTTCCAAGATTTTTTTTTAACTTGTTTTATATAGAATTGTTTCCCAGGACAGCAAAATGGTTCATGAGAGAGTTGGATAATAAAAAACAAAGGAAATACAGGGAAATCAGTGGGAAATGTTTTCGGAGATAGAAGCAATATGGCTTGATGATTTTTTTTTAACTGATCAGACACACCCGACAGAATTATTTTTTGAGACACTGTCCAAAAAAGTGTTTGACCTTTGATCCTTTGTTCTTTCTTTCCCACCCTCCCTCAGGCTCCTGGCTTCTCTCCTCATCTCTGAATATTGGGATGCTTATAAGGTGAAGAGTAGCCATCATTAGTTTTAATAATGGTATTAAATACTGTTGATTCCAAGTTGGATCTCAGTCTAGATTATTCTTAGACACCTTTCTGCTTGCTGAGTCCCATTTGGATGGGCACACCTGAAATGACTCTGCACTGTCTCAATGCCTAGATTGTTCTGACTCAGTCAGTGGCAACTCTCTTCTTTCAGTGACTCCGATTCAAAAGCTTAGGTCATTGTTGATTATTTCTTTTCAACATTTTATATCTTAGCTCATTTCCAAACAACTAATAAAACGCATTAGCCTTTCTTCCTTAGTATGTTTGGAGCCAGCCACCTCTTCCAGTCTGGTCCAAGGCATTACTATTTCATTTGGATTACTGTCATAATCTCGCAAGTGCCGTTTCTTCTTTCGAATCCTCTTACCCTCATCTTTTCTCACGATAGATTCCAGTTAAAGTCTACTACTGTGCCTGAGATCCCCCTTTGGTATCTCTTAGAGGAAAATCCAGCATGTAGAAGGGAAAGATTATCTCGGCACACAGCAAGTTCTAAATACAAGTCATGAGGAAAGACTCCGCATCACAAGGGATGAAGCCTTTTAACATAGAAAGTTCTTTTGCATGTTAACTGTTTGCTTAAACACTTGCTTTGTAATTTAATTGCTGAACTCTTGTGTTGGAAGCTTCTGCTGACTATAGGACATTTGAAGTGTTCTATTTACTTCAACTATTTTAAATATTTTAACCACAGTAGTTTGTAGATATCCCTCCCACCCACCCATCCCTCACACACAGATGTGACGTTGTAACATTAAATCCAAATTCAAAATAAGGATTTTCTAAGCCGGAAAAGGATTCTTCTCACCTGTCACCTTCTTTGTTCTGTTTCCTACTTTCCTTGCAAGGAGAAACTTCTCCACCTTCTGATGAAGACTGTTCCATTTGAAATTACCAAAGCAGTGAGCTTCACAGCTCAGAAGGAATAACAATAATAAAGTTTGACATTAAATGTAGAAAACTTGTGAAATGAAAATTAGTCACAGAGGAATAGAAGATTGGATATTATGCTAGAAATGTAATTATGGATCTGTGCATCGTGTATATCTTCTAGAAATATTTCTTACCCCTTTTCCATGGGTCTAGGAAATAAAACAGAATGAATGTACTGAGCAATATTCAGACTATTATTGTTTATGTCCTTTATTAAAATGAAAGCAGTAGTTTTGATCAGGAAAGATTTCAATATTAGAGCAAACAATTATATGTAAAAGATTTTATATCTCTTTTTTATAGTTTTCCCTCCTTTTAGTATATAATTAGTGGTGTACATATGTGCATGCTCGTGTGTGTGTGTGTGTGTGTGTGTGTGTGTGTGTGTGTGTGTGTGTAATAGCCCGTGTATGGAGGTCAGAGGACAACTTCTGGAGTTGGTGGTTGGTTCCTTCCTTCCACCATGCGGATTACTAGGACCTGAACTCAGGTCATGAGGTTAGGCAGCAGGCACCACCACTTGCCGAGCCATCTCACCAACACTGGCCGTTGGGCTTTTGAGACAGGTCTTGCTTTTCATCCAGGCTAGCCTTGAACTCAGAGTCCTTTTATTTCTTCCTTCCAAGCGCTGAGGTTACAGATATGCATCGCTCCCCCAGCAATTTCCCCTGTTTTAATTATACTCAACAAGTTATGTCACACATTATAGGTAATTATGGCTTATAATTAATTATAGTTAATTATAATCAATATAATCCTTAATGCAAATTTTAGAGTCTAAATCCTTAATTCTAAATTAAGAGTTACAGTGGAAAGGTTATTAGCTTTGTAGTAAATTTAACTTGTGATTTTTTTTTTTTTGTAAAAGTTAAATTTCATTTGTAAAAAAATCTAACTAATTCTGTTTGCCCAATAATATATGGCAGTGCAGTGACTGTTCTCAAGCCTTGAGTTAAAGTTTGGAATGGTTATTGTTCACATTCATGTCTGTGTGTTCACAAGCATTCTGGTCTCCATCTTGGTTACTTGGAGACCTCAGTTCCACTTTTCTGACAGTGGCCATCTCCATATCTAGTCAAGCCCTGAGCCTCCCACAGGCATTACAACACCTCCTCTCACGTGTTTAGGATTGGGATGACCCTTTCTTTCGTCTTTACAAAAATTGCAGCAATTATTGGGGCCATAGACAAGCTTTTTCCTGAAGTGTAGTTTTGGTAGGTGCAGAGGGGTGTGCAAATGCACGCATGTACACTTATTCACATGCCAAGTGTACACAGAAAACACAAGTCAATATTAGAACATTTCTTTCTTTACATCGCTGTTATTGATGTGAAAATGCAAACATGTAAATTGATTTAGGTTTCTTTTTGCTGCTGAATACCAGGGCGTACATATAAATTAGGTGATGTAATTTATATAGTTAGCTATAATGTATCTATGATATGTATCATTTTTGATGAATAAGATATTGCCAGTTTATTTCTTTGCAATATCTAACATATTTATGTTAAAGTTTCTTTATATTATTATGCTATCTTTCTTGGTAGTAAATTCTTTTCTTTCTACTCTCTTGAAGGTGGACAAGTGTTTTTTTGTGTCCCTTGAGGTATTATATTATGCAGGAATGCCCCTGATGCCTTTCTAAGTTATGGATTCAATCTGAGATTGTTTGGTTGTTCCCACTAGAGCCATGGATTTGTCCACTGTTGTCAGGGAGTGGAAATGCAGACCGGAGTCTGGTGACATCTCTCAGTGCTAGAAAGCTTGCTCAGTAATGCATGATACTCTGGGTTGTATTTACAGTATCACAGAAAAGATACAGAAACATGTGTGTTTGTATATGTATATAGATAGGTAGGTAGACAAACAGACAGACAGACAGTTATCTCAGTTTTCTGAGATTTTGTTATTCCTGATGGAATTCTGGACAAGTTAAAATCGGTATTTCTGTGTCTATACAGACTATGTTCTATTTTCCCTAGTTCATCTAGGAAATTCAGTTTTGTTTCCTGTAATATTTATTTCCTAAGTCCCAGCCTCTAAGACAGACTCTTGTCTTCTAGTAGTACAGTGTAGTTGTGTTTAACTTCTGCTCATAACTGTGGTTATGTTCCCTCTTCATTTCTAGAACCTGCTAGATTTTGCTATTTTAAAAAATATAGTTTCAAATTGATATTTTGAAAGTTAAGTTTATATAAGACATCCCTCCATATTCTAAACTAAAGGGAACCATTTGTAAAATAGCTGTCTACCTTGATGAAGACATAGGTGATGGATGACCTTTACAATAGTGTTATCATATTCATAATTTTCTTCCAATTTTTGTATGACTGTATAGAAACTCACTTATAAGGACTTAGGTGCACTTAAATGCTGTGCGTATGTATTTTTTAGCAGTTGGTGTTCAGAACTATATGTACACTGTTTCCAGTTTAATTTTACTTTCATAAACTAGAACTAAGCATATTATAATTTAAATTTTGGATACAGTTCATATAATCATAAAATATGAAACTCATAAGAAATCATTTAATTGGTTAGGCTAGATGAAATTCATGAGATCATTATTACATGCAGTTTCTTAGTGCAGTAGTAGTATGTCTATAGAAGATAAGATCATCAGTATGTTTAATTTACTACTCTACGTTTTTGAATTTGCTATGTGGTTTGACTTTCACTCATAATGTTGCCTATATCTGTGAGTTTAAACATGGTATTTTAGAAAAGAAAAACAGTATGATGGTAGTTGATACATGTGGTAATAACTTGTAATAGTTTCTTGTGGGAAAGAGAAAAGTAAAGAGGAGTGACTCAAAGAAAACTTTCTCCACCCTGTTACAGAGAATTTGATTCCTAGAGACAAACGTGAATGTACATTACCTTTAGAAATATACTGTGAGACAGTGTTAGAAATATGCCATGGGACAGTGGTGGTGAACACCTTTAATCTTAATACTGGTGGGCAGAAGCAGGTGTATCTCTGTGATTTCAAGGCCAACCTGGTGTACAGAGTTCCAAGACAGCTAGGGCTATACAATGAAACCCTATCTTGAAAACAAAACAAAACAAAAAATTAACGAAAAATAATAATAAAATTAAGTTGGGATACATGTTTAATATGCTTGTGGATTTTTTAAAGTAAACTTTCTGTAGTTACTATGTTGATTAATAAATATTCAAGAAATACATTTTGTTCTTGTATATGAAGTCAGCTTTCAGCATTTTCTAGCTCAAGGTTAAAACTGGGGATCTTACTATATATATTTTCTAAGTGTGAATTAGCTGGCACTTTCAGTATTCTTTCTTTGGAGTTGATGTAGATGTGTCATTTGTCTTGTTGAACTAATTAGCAATCATAACTTTATAAAGAGTTAGTTGTTGTTTTTACTTTTGCTTATCTGATTCAGATAAGTTGAATAGATATGAAGTAGTTTTCATATTAAATTTCAAAGTGGGTAGCCTTGAAGAGAGATTGCATTGCATGTTACATGGCCAACTTCGTATCTCCTTTAAAAATACTTATAAAAGTCATTATGTTGATTTGAAATGAGTATTTATTAAATTCAGATATAGGAACAATTATAACTTAGGAAATATGTTACATTTAAATGGTGCCAATTTAACTATTAAGTTGATCTAATAGCTTGAAAAAAACTATGATAAATTTTTAAGTACTTTCAACATACTATCTACAACATTAAAATGCTTGAGTGCTTTGATATTTTATAGTAGTCCTTTTCCAACAAAACCATTTTAAAATTTTTTCAAATTAGTTTTAACAGATCTTGGGAAATAAGAATGAAGAAATTAATATTTTTCTTTCAAATTTGGGCATAAAGTTCTGTTCAGTATTAAGTATGAAAGTCCTGTCTAAAATAAACATAGCATTATTAATGTCTATAAAGAAAGAATTTCAGGTTTGTTTTCACAGGATCTGCTTTTCTAATGTTTCTAAAATGAGAAGTCGTTTTATTAGAATTAAAGTAATGGTTTCATCTAAGGTTGGTAACTCCACCTCAGTCCACAGGTCGATCCTCATAGCCAGGACAGGTCAGCTGCTTGTAGCTCTGTGCAAATCTAAACAGAAAAGTCACTGGAGGACCTGCTGAGCCATTCTTTCAGTGTCTGGATATTTCACTTTAAATAGTGTACACACACATACACACACACACACTAATTCGCTTACCTTACTGTCTTGTTCTTGTTTTCTCACCCGTGGTGTTAAGAGTTCTTAGTCTGGGAGAAAATCCGAGTGCCATGGAGTGTAATGCTCGATCAAACGCTTAAATCACTTCTAAGCCACAGGCTTTCTTTATGGTTCTCATACAGTTAATTGAAAGCCAAACAATGAAGTCAAATAAGTTGGAGATAAAGTTGTACATTTGCTGTTGCTATCAAATGAGAAGCGCGGATTGCTTACTTCACACCTGGAGAAGCAGGTTCTGCCTGTTCCTCACCTGTTCCTTAGATTAAAGGAAGAGCCTGTTCTCCGGAGCTCCTTGGTAGCTGGAAGTCCTTGTTAAACTGTCTGCACAGAGTTTGAGTACATTCTCTGGACGGAGTCTGCACTACCTGTGGAATGCCTTCCTTCCGAAAAATGCTGTTGTAGCTAAACAAAGGTTTCTTTGTAGATTTCAAAACCTAGAAGTACCCATGAATAGGAATGGAATGAAGCCTAGTGTGCAGCGTTTTAGATTCCATTTATGATTCAATCCTCTTCTACTTGGAAATCCCACAGGGCTTAACTCACAAAATAGAGAAATACTAGCCAGAGAAGACTTTTGTCTTTAAACTCCACTTTTCTTTCCGTACTGTTATTTTTACTTTGGAGGAAGTTTCTATAATTTTCAATGTAGAATAACAGTTACATATTATGTCAAGTGAATTTCTACCAGGAAGAAATATTTACAGGGAAATGTAGGAATGAAAATCCTTTCATAGTGTCAAATTTCCAAACCTTTAGTCTTTTGGTGTTCCCACGCCCACTGGAGATGTGAGCTGAACATGGCTGTAGTTGAAGTACAATTTAGATTGTGTTTGAATTCCCACTTCCTCAGATCTGCTCTCTCCCCCTGCCCTACCAAAGAAAACAACTCCTTCATGGTACTCTATGTAAAGACAAGAAATCCTTCTGTGCAGGATTGGTGATGGACACTGGATCATCTGTATGATATGTCATCCTGCAGCTTAGAGTGAAGTATAGATTGCTTTATTCTGCATCAAGATAATTTCAGAGCCGGGTGGTGGTGGTGGTGGCGCACGCCTTTAATCCCAGCACTCGGGAGGCAGAACCAGGCGGATCACTGTGAGTTCCAGGCTAGCCTGGTCTCCAAAGCGAGTTCCAGGAAAGGCGCAAAGCTACACAGAGAAACCCTGTCTCGAAAAACCAAAAAAAAAAAGATTATTTCAGGATTGAATTCTGTGTTTGGAAGAAAAAAAATCATGATACAAAAGAAACATGTTCTCCACAGTACCCAGTTGTATAAATTTTGAAATACCACCCAAAAATATGTTTATATTTTCAAAAGGGGACAACATGAAGCCGCATTAAGAAACAGTGAAAATGATTGTGTGTAGAGTGAGGGGTGAGGGGTGGAATAGGAGCAGCCTCCATGTTGATTCCATAGTTGCGTGTCTAGTCACTCCAGTGTGAAATGGAATGGAGTTCACATTCCCACCAGCATTGTTTTTAAGAAGAAAAAGTCTGGACTTTTGTCTGTGGGCTGTGGGAAGTAGCCTGCTTCTTCTTCTATTGGTAGTTTTTAATTATCGGTCTAGTGCTTCCTTGAACTTTCTCGACGGCTGCTTTTGTTTTTTTGTTTTTTTTTCTTTTAGTAGTAGCCAGTTCTTTCACACTGGATTTTAGAGCACTAACTATGAAAAGTTATGAAATCTGTGCTACAGTATTCCCTGAACCAGCTTATTCTGTAATCAGTAGATTTAAATCTTGGGAACAGAGACCGTGAAAATGACATTTGCTGTACAACCAGTTCATTTGTCTTCCTAGGTTGGCAAATAAACAGGACAAGGAGGGGGCCTTAGGAGAAGCCGATGTGATTGAATGTCTCTCCCTGGAAAAGCTGGTCAATGAACACAAGTGCTTGTGCCAGATAGTAAGTTGTTTATTATTATTATTATTATTATTATTATTATTATTATTATCATCGTTACTACTTTTACATTTTGTTAAGAAAACTTAGTTTCCATAAAAGTGATAGTCAACTAGAAAACAGTCTTTTGGGGTCGCCCTATACCATAGCTCAGCTAGAAAAAGGTATCCTGGCTTAGCCACCTGAGTCCACTCCCTGGGATCCCCGTGGTGGAAGGGGGAACAGATTCCTGCAGGTTGTTGTTGGGCATCTCCCCTGGAGCCGACCTCTCCAGACCCCACCCAAAGAAAGCCTGCCAAGCAGCAGCTCCACCCTGGAGAGTATTTAAGGTCTGGCTCTCAGACTTCTCTAGTGGTTTCCATCGGGGCTTCTCCCCTTCCCCTGGGACCGCCCAGGAATGCTCTGCGCAGATTAAACCTGGACTTAATAATTTGTCCTGATCTGATTTACTGCCTCGGCAGAGAGGCTTAATATCAGGGTACGGAAACTTTTTATCTGTCTCCTGACCTCTTGTGGGGTGGAGTTTGCTGCACACCCCCAGATTAATATATAAATGTAAAAAGATAATGAAAACAGTACTAAAATAATTTCCATGCCGTAACAATTCTGTCATTGCTCAGTTAATAGTAGTTAATACTGTAATGTCTCTTCTACTTTTTCACTAACTCCCAGAAACTTTCCTACATTGCTTCTAAGATTTTTGTTTTGGTTTTTCGAGACAGGGTTTCTCTGTGTAGCTTTTGGAGCCTGACCTGGATCTCACGTTGTAGACCAGGCTGGCCTCGAACTCACTGAGATTTCCCTGCCTCTGCCTCCGGAGTGCTGGGATTAGAGGTGTGTGCCACCAGGCCTAGCTCAGCATAAGAATTTATAATTTCCAGTATTCTCTCTCCCCCACTTTTTTTGAGGCAGAGCCTGTCTATGTCACCCTGGCTGTCTTCAAACTCTCAGAAATCTATCTGCCTGCCTCTGCCTCCCGAGTGCTGGGACTAAAGGTGTGGCTCCTGAGTCTCCTTGTTACGGGTGCTCTTAATAAATAGCAGTGCTTTTCTCAGGGGAGTTCAGTTTGTCTTCCAGTAAATTTGTATAAAATTGTATCTGGTCCTCTCATCTTATTCATAATGTAACATAGATAATATCTATAATTGTTTTCAACTTCTACTAGTACTAAACTAAATTTAGTTATTACAAAATTGTGTTTTGCAAGTTATTAACTTAAAAGGCTAAATTTTGCTTTGCCTATAATTTTGCTTAATGGTTTATGAATATGTTTGTGTAGAGAACTTTGAGTTTTAATCATTGAGTCAAATGGTTTGTTTTAGGAACCTTGTTCGGCAGTCTTGGGATATGGAAAGAAAATTGACAAGTCCATTAAAAAGGGGCTTTATTGGCTCCTGCATATCATTGCAAAAGACTTTGATGCCTTAAGTGAACGCATCCAAAAAGACACAGCTGAGCAGCGAGCTCTGGAGGAACAAGAGAAACGAGAGAGGGCCGAGCGAGTTCGAAAATTACGGGAAGAAAGGTGAGTAGATTAATTTTGCACGCAGTTCTTCTGAACAGTAAAAAGGGCAGTTTTAATCTGCTAGTTTTGCTTACGTAGTCTGTCTATTCAGTTTTATCTCTTTCCGTATGAAGGAAGATGTCTAGGAACCTTTGTATACACAAGTGTAGATGGTACTTCTGTTTTGTAGTGCTAGGGACCCAACCCGGGGCTCTGTGCATGGTAGGCAAGCATTTTACCATGGAGCCCTATCTCCATCCTGAGTGACGGACTTATAAAACTTTCCTGGGGCTGTGATAGTCATTCAGTATACTTCATAATTAGTCAGTACTTCCCAAAGTTTTAAATTTGTATCAATTAGTGGTGAGGAGATTCAGAGTAGTTCTTCTCAAAGGACTGGGAGATTTTGCTTCGGGACCAGGTGGAACTGTCTGGGGACATCTTTATTGGTGTGGGTGGGATGGCATAGATAGACGCCAGGGATAGTGTCAACCACCCTTTAATGCACAGGGAGCCTCAGAAAAGAAGTATTAGATTTAGTGTGTCAGAATTGCAATAGGATGAGAAGCTTGTGTGTACCCTCAACATAGAGCTAAGATGTTAGGGGATCCCTTAACTCAGACCTTGTCTGGAACACTAATTCTATCAAAAACTTGCACGGTTGCCAGGCAGTGGTGACTCACGTCTTTAATCCCAGCACTTGGGAGGCATAGGCAGGCAGACCTCTGTGAGTTCGAGGCCAGCCTGGTCTGCAGAGCTAGATCTAGTAAGAGCTGTTGCCTAGAGATACCTTGTCTCAAAAAAATAAAAAAAAGAAAAGGTATATTGTCTTGAGGTATTATTTTTAAGAATTTGTTTTATTTGATTGTGTGCATATGTGTGTATGTGTATGTGAGAATGTGGCTTTATGCACAGGAGTGCAAGTTCCCAGAAAGGACAGGAACATGGGATCCCCTGGAGCTGGAGTTGCAGGCAGTTCTAAGCCACCCATCATGGGTGTTGAAAACTGAACTTGGGTTTTCTGGAAGGGCTGTGCTCAGGTTCCTATCCACCAGGCCAACTCTCCAGACCCTAGCTTGAGGGTTTTTTTGTTTGTCTGTTTTAATTATTTTTTTTAAGAAAGTTTTTATTCATTTTATATATCAACCACAGAGACCCCTCTCATCCCTCCTCCTGCTTCCCCCTAGCTTCCCCCACCAAACCATCCCCCATCCTCTCCTCCAAAAAGGTAAGGCCTCCCATGAGGAGTCAGCAAAGCCTGATACATTCAGTTGAGGCAGGTCCAAGCACCTCCCCACTGCATCAAGGTTGTGCAAGGTGTCCCATCATAGGCAAGGGGCTTCCAAAAGCCAGCTCATGCACTAGGGATAGATTCTGATCCCACCGCCAGGGACCCCTTAAACAGACCAAGCTACACAACTGTCTAGCCTATGCAGAGAGCCTAGTCCAGTCCCATGTATGCTCCATTGCTGTTGATCCAAAGTTTGTGAGTTCCTAGGAGCTTGGTTCAGTATGGTTTCACAGGTTGCCTCCAAGTTGTCCCCTACCCGGGGGGGCTTTGTGAGGCATCTTTTCTATTGTGAAGGAAGCCTTCTGGTGGGACCTTTCACATTATTCAGAGATAGGACTTAAAGAAGTATGAGAGGAGTGACTGAAAATCAGTCATTTGCCATGTTAAATCCAATGTAACTGGTTTGCATAGTCATTTCTATTAAAGAATAGAATATACTATTTTATTATGAAAATGGTGTGCTATCATTTAAAACTTGAAATTGTTTCTAATGAATGGGTAACCACAATGGCTGTTCTATATGTATGTTCGTTTATAGACTGTTCTCAGATGAACACTTCCTCTGGTGCTGAAATAGCCTTCTGAGATGACTATTCTCATCTGTAGGAAAGGGGAGGCTCAGAATTCTAGGTCAAAGGTCATAAGAGGTAGTAAAGCAAAAAATCTCCATAGCTTGGCTTTCTAGGTTCAGAAAGAAAAGGTAGATATTTTCATCATGGAACATAGTTAATTGACATAGCAATGAACTGTATTCTACATACAGGCTGATTGGAGAACCATTTCTTTCTGGTATAATTATTAGAACATATTAATGGGTTTTGATGGACTTTGATTATAACCACCCTTCCTACTAACCTCTTCTGCTCCTGTTCCCTCATCTCTTTCCTGTTCCCCAATAATCCCTCTTTGACTTTCAGAGCGATAGTTTTCCCCCCTTTATTTCTTCAATGTATTAGAGAAAATTTGCACTCTTTAACTTCTTTGGCTCTTTTGCTTCACTTGATAACTTTAGTTGTATTCATTTTCTTTCAAAAGGCATAATTTCTTTCTTTTATGGATGAATAATACTTTACTGTATGTCTCCATTTGTGTAAAACAGTATAGATAATAGCTCCATTATATACAATATATAGTATCCATTTATTTTATATGTGTATATGTGTGTGTGTGTGTGTGTGTGTGTGTGTATCCCATTCATCTGGTGATGAGCTCTAGGCTGATTCTGTAACTTGGTGAATGTGAACAGTGTTGCAGTGAATGTGGGTCTGCAAGTATATGTTTTGTTTGCTTCGTTTTCTATAGGTGTACACCCGGAAGTGCTATAGCTGGATCATATAGTATTTCTCATTTTAGTTCAGTTTTTTTTTTTTTTTTTTTTTTTTAGCATCTCCCATATTGGTTTTCATTGTGGTTATACTATTTTGTATTCCTACCAGCAAGGACTGTTCCTTTTTCTCTCCTATCCTTGCCAGCCAACGTTTTCTTTGTTTCATGATGGTAACCATTCCAACTGTAGTGAGATTGAGTTTCAATGTGGTTTTGATAGTCTTGGTTTATATTTCTATGATGACTAAAAACTTCAACACTTTCTTTGTGTATTTGCACTTCTTTTGAGAAGTGGCTGTTCTGAGAATTGCCTGTGTTTCTTTGTTGAGTAGATTACTTATTTTGTTGGTAAAGTTTTTGTCGTTTCTTTTGGATACCTGTCCCTTGTCCTATGAATAGCTGACAGGGGCACTGGTTTTCTTCCATTCTGCACTTTTTCCTTTCACTTTGTTTATTGTTTTCTTTCCTGTGCAGAGCTTTTAAAATTTTATAGTATCTTATTTGCAAATTCTTGCTTTTGTTCTCCAAAGCACTGGGGTCCTGTTCAGGAAATTGCTTATCTAAGATTTTGAAGGACTCTCCTATGATTGCCTAAAGTAGTTTCAATTTTCCCTTTAAGGTTTCTAATTCTTTTGAATTGATTTTTTTTTAACAGATTGCAAGATAGGTAGCTAATCACAGTCAGATCCCTGTAGATGCTGAACTCATTTTGAGTGCTCTATACTATTAATTGGTTCACGTGTTTGTTAACAGTGCTGTGTTATTTGTTGGTTTTTCCTAGGCCACTGTAGTTTATTATTTATTTATTATTTATTATTATGATAGACCTAGCATTATTCTTCTTGACCTTGATTTCTTTGGCTATTCTTGTTCTTTATGCTTCTGTGTAAATTTGAGGTTTTTCCTAGTTATGTGTTTGAGTATGTTGATGGGGATTATGTTGACAAGTAGACTGCTCTCAATAGTATGTATGTTTTCATGGTATTCCACTAATCTTTGAATATGGAAGCTCCTTCTACCTTGGATTATCTTTTGCAGCTTCCTTCTTCAGTGTGGTTTTCATTGGAGCACTCTCTCTTCTGCTGACTTGTTGTTGTTGTTATTCTTGTTTTCCTGGGACCTTGAGGTGCATCATTCCATTGTTTAGGAATTTCACCCCATTTGAAAAAATAGAAATTCATAACCATGAACTTCCTTCTTCATATTATTTTCCTATACCCCACAGGTACTGTTATTTTGCTTCCAGTTTATTTGATCCTAGAAATGTTAAATTTTCTCCTGATTTCTTTTGTGACCTACTGCTTATTCAAAAAGTCCATTTTCAGTCTCCATGTTTGTATAGCTTCTTTAGTTTTTCTTGCTGTTTATTTCTAGTTTTGTTCCATTGTTATCTTTTCCTATGCATACATACACATGGCAGAACATTTGTCCAGCCATAAACGAAAGAAGTTATGTCACTTTTGCAAAATGAATGGATGGTCATCATGTTAAGAGAAATAAGCCAACTACAGTCAGTTAAAGACTGTGTATTTCCTTTCATATGTGGGCCTTAACTAAAAAACAAAAGGCGATGCATCTGAAAGGTAAAGAGGGACTACTAAGATGAGTGACAGAGACAAAAGAGGTGAGCAGGAAGGATGGATATGACAAAGCACATTACACATGTGTTTGGAAATGTCACAGCAAAATCCACTGCTGCTTGTTATAATAAAAAAGTGGTTCTTTAGTCCATGTGTAAGTAGAATTTGGGAATGCAATATTCATTACTGTGACAGTTATTAAATGTTCTGTGGTGGACTTTATTTTGTACCCTGGCATGTACTGATGGGAAGAATGGTTCTTGAACCCAGTGATCTCCCTGTGCTGCCTCTGAGTACTTATAGGCATGGCCTGCCATTTGCAATGTGAATCACAAGCTTTTACATGAGTCTTTTGGCCTTGTTTTTCACAATTGTATTTCTGTGTTGAAATTGCTATATCTGTTTTCATGGAAATATATTAACCAGTTAAAGGCGCAACTACCCTGATGCTAAGAGCAGCAGAAGAGAAAGGTAAAAGAAACATACAGTAAACTAAAAGATTAAAAATTAATAAACATAAAAAAGGATTAAAGATCTGTGAGTTTGAGAAAAAGAAAAAAGACCTAATTAAAAAGTAAAAAAGGGGGCTTGAGTGATGGCTCAGCAGTTAAGAGCACTGGCTGCTCTTCCAGAGGACCAGGGTTCAATTCCCAGCACCCACATGGTAGCTCACAACTGTCCAACTGCCTATAACTCCAGTTCCAGGAGCTCTGATGCCAATGTACATAAAATAAAGTTAAATAAATTATTTTTTTTTAAAAAAGTAAGAAAGTAAGTTAATACATTAGAAGAATAACAAACAGCCTTGCCCTTTTTGCCCAAGTTCTTGGATTGGAAGTGACTCCCTGTGGGTCTTCTAATACTCCAGTCCACCAGGTGTGAAAGGCCAGTGAGTTGTAGATGAAACCACTTGTCTTTCCTCTGCTTCCGCCCTCACAATTTAGGTCAGTATCCAGGCTGCTCCCTGGCTGTTTCCTGCCACACAGGTTAATTAGTGGTGACTCTGAAGGTTTTTTATATGTATATCAGAGGTGTGGCAAAAGTCTGTGTGCCAAGAACCCTATTGCATATGGAGCCTCAGCAATGTGTGGAATGGCCAGGCAGTGCATGCTACTTTCAGAGGCCCTCAGCCTGCCAGCCTGTAGGGCATGGCAAATACCCAAGCTGTGGTGTGTTTGTGGAATGTTCCTTGACAATGAAGGAAACAGTCGAAACAGTGAATTCTGTAAATCAGAATTGGCAGCCTGGGTCTATGTGCTTTCAGACCCAGACCCTGGTACATGTGGTTTCACTCTTCCTAACAGAATGGAACCCCCTCTCCCCTGTATACCACACTTCACCCTCTCCACTTAAACCTCACAGTTATTTTTCATTGATATCCAATCAACAACTGTATTGTTTGGTGGTATCCCACCTTGTCACTCTTACATAGGGTTCTTAGGACCCTGAGTTGTGATCATTCTCTGTTTTGTTTTGTTTTTTTTTTGATCCCTAGAGCAGTTTAGTTCCCAGCACTAGGACCTTTCTCAAAAATGGCTCCTAGTTAGAGCTATTGAGTGTTTGCTGAGCTGAGCTATAGGCATGATTTCCCTGGTAGTAGTGGGTTTTTAGGTATTTATTAGGTACAAGTATTACATTGAGAGCAGACTTGTTCTGGATTTACAGCTTCAGAAGCTTGGGTTTCTCCAGCAGTTAGGACTTCCGGCCTGCTGCTATTGCACGTGTTGCTGGGACCCTCACACTTACCTTAGGATTGCAGCTCGCATCATGGTGTTCTCCTCCCACAAGAGGCGTGGGACTTCCAGAACTGCTTTGTGCTTGTCTGAGGCCTTCCCACTTCTCATGGTTTTGATTTATCTTCACTTCCTGTTGGTTCCCAGATTTCCTCCAGGCTCTCTGTCCTGGAATATCTGGTTTCATTTGTTGCGTTGACTCTTCTTACTCAAACACTGGGAGGGAGGCCACTCCATTCTGCCAGGGTTTTTCCTCTTCTTAGATTTCTTTTAAAATTCAAATGATTGAATTTTGTAGAAACATAATGTCCTATTATCAGCATGTCTTTGTAGGTAAAATGATTCAGCCCCCTTTCAAAAGGAATTTTTTTTTCCCTCCCACAAACAGAGAACGAGAGCAAACTGAACTTGATGGGACCAGTGGTCTGGCTGAGATGGACTCAGGACCAGTTCTTGCTAATCCTTTCCAGCCCATAGCAGCTGTAATCATTGAGGTATGGATTGTGGCAATATGAGTTTTGATATGTTAAACAATAGAGGTAGAATTCGGTCATGGTGGTTAGGTGTTGGGACACTAGGCAGAGCAGTAGAGAATTCCTCAAGAGAGGATTTCCAATGAAGGTAAAGGTGTGGGACTAGGTGGAAGGTAACCATTTTTTTCCACTCATAGTTTCCTTTGTGGCCTGGGGATATTGCACAGTGATAGAGCAAATGCTTTCAAACACAATCTCTTTTTAAAATACCATGTTCAATACAGTGTAAAAAAGAGAAGTATGACTTCAAAATATATAGGAATAAAAGTAAAAGCTGAATATTTCATAGTTACTCTTTTTGAAAAAACCTATTTTGCCATATTTTTGTAGTACTAACATTTAATCTTTTTTTGTACCAGGATTGATATTATTTTCTCATGATAATGGAAAATATAATTTAATATCTATATTTTAAATTATATTATACTCATGTATATTATATGTTGACATAAAGACTTTAAAATGCAAAACACTCAAGCTACAAACCATAAAGAAAAAATTGATTTTATTACATTTGAATTTAGAAAAATTGCTATACAGAATTAAAATACCCAGGGCAAACTAAAATATAAATAAATAAAATAACCCTGATGCTAAGAGACACACCAGACACACAGTCCTGTGACTATGAACTAATACTAGAAAGTACTATAAGCATAATGAAAACCTGGACATTGCATTTACCAAAGGCAGGACTTGACCCCAACGGCGGGAGAGGGCATGACCATAAAGGTGTTTCCTAATCTTCTCCAGTAGTAACAAATTATAGTCATGTCAAACTCAAATCAAATTAAAACAGTGCCAAGTTAACATTTGCTAGTTTAGCAGAGCTACAGACTTGGCAATGACTTGGAGAGAAGCTAAGGATGTAGCCCAATGGTACAGCAGTTACCTAGTAGACACAAGGTCCTGGGTTCAATCTCCAGTATCCTCCCTCCTCCAAATCACTTAGAAACAAATGTCATTCTCCCAACCCTGGCATATATAATTGACTCAGTTTTTCTGAAGGTAAGGTTTGCTTTTATGACATATTTTAAAATGTACTGACCAACTGATCCATAGCCCCACTGAGAGGAAAGTAATTTAAAACACTAAGGAAATTTCCTTCTTATAATAGTGAAAAATTACATATAACTTCATCTGTTGGAGTGTGTACAGTAAGTCCTGATACTGCTGAATTCTGCATGACTCCAGAGATTGTCATAATCAGGGTGGTGAGGGAATGAAGAAAAGAGAGACACACAGAAAAGAGGAGAAGCACAGCACATTGGAAGCTCAGTGTGTTTAGTATATACAGCTGAACAGGGAAGCAGGGTTGTTGTATAGAGCGGAACAAGGGGGCAGCATTGTTCCATACTTCTGAACAAGGAGGCAAGGTTAGCTACTTTGAATAGGAAGTGTCCCTGTAGGGGAGCAGGCTTCAAGTCAGAAACCTACCAGGAACATTTTCTGCACACACTGTCTACATTTGCATTTGGACTCCTAGGAGGCTTTGCCATCCCTTTGAACCTTTCCGTGGGGATGGAGGTGGAGTGGTGTGGGATGGTTCTTTGCCGTTCCCATAGTCTGAGATATTGCAGTCCCGACATGGCTATGCCCAAGTCAACAGTAGGCATTCACTCAGGACTTCTCTCCCGCTACAATGATACAGCCATCTAAAAATGTTACTGTAATTGGGGAATTAGGGAGAGAGCTAATTACCTTATCCACAAGCATGAGGACCTGGATTTAGAACCCCAGATGAGTGGTTCCCTGAGTGGTTCCCTGAAGGTGTCAGACAGGAAAGTGAACTGCTCAAAGAGATGAGAATGAAAACCTGGTGGTGCAAATGACTTCATCAACCTGGATCTGACTTTGTTGGGGAGTCTAATGTCAGGCGGTTCATTGTCAGCATATTTAAAATACAGTACAGTTTGGGAAAAGGTTTCCAAGCAACAGTCAGTCCAATTCCAGGTGCACAGTAAAGCTTAAGGTGGGACTACATAGAAACTCCTTTTCCAAAGCACATGTGACCTTCGGGGGTGGGGGTTCTATAGCTAAACGGCCTAGAATCTAGTGTGGTCTCTGACCAAGGTAGCATAGAAGTGGACAGGATATAAAGTACATGTGACATCTCCCCTAAGGATGGGTAACGGTCTAGGGAGGCAAGAGTCCGGGATAATCCTTCTGGGGAATTTGGATGAGGTGTGCCTCTATAGCAAAAGGTGGGTGACATCTGCCTCCACAGGTAGCAAAAAGGACACCAGGTCATTAACAATATCCACTGCCAGCCTCTGGGTGGGAAGCAGGTATTTTATCTTACACTACTCCACTGAGACGAGGTCCCTGTGTGTTTAACATTCCTAGTTTTCCTAGAGATATGTGGGAGCAAGGACCCTTGTGTCCCCAACGCATAGAACCATGTAAAAAGGTGGGCATGAAGGAATACACCTGTAATACAAGAACTAGGAGACTGTGGTGATATATTGTGTACCCTAATAAAGCTTGCCTTGAGGATCGGGGACAGAACCAGCCACTAGATTAGACATAGAGGCGAGACAGTGGTAGCACACACCCTTAATTCTATCACTTGGGAGGCAGAGATCCGTCTGGATCTCTGTGAGTTCAAGGCCACATTGGAAACAGAGCCAGGCAGTGGTGGCACACACCTTTAATCCCAGTACTGGGAAGCATACAGGCCTTTAATACTAGGAAGTGACATGGCTGGGTGGAGAAAGTTATACAGGTGTGAGGAAACAGAAACTAAAGCAGTTCAGCTGAGATCCTTTCTGGTGAGGACTCAGGCTTTCAGTCTGAGGAAACTGGATCTGCTGAGGAGTTGGCGAGGTCAGGTTGGCTGTAGCTTGCTCCACTTCTCTGATCTTTCATGTTCACCCCAATATCTGGCTCTGGGTTTTTTATTATAAGACCAGCTAAGATCCGAACAACAGGAAAAACAGACAGGGATCTCTGTAGCTCATTAGCCATCCTATATAGCTAAATTTAGCTTCAGATTTACATAGAGATTGTATATCAGGTCACATACTACTTATACTCACACTAACAAGTGTATATACATGAATGCATACATACTATAAACATAAACAGAAATGTTAATTCAGTTGATAAAAATAGTAGGAGCTAAAACATAATATTTACTGAAGTTGAGGTACTGTTTTAAGTATTTCATGTATTCATTAACATGGAAGGAAACATTTTAAAATAAAACCTTCAGTTCATTTTTGTTTCATCAGCAAGTAAATGGTACGTGTGTACAGAGAGAACTACATTTATGTATGTTTGTTGGTGGTGTGTGTCTCTATGAGTGTGCCATGACTATAAATGGAATAGTGGTCATCTCTAGATTATGAAACTACTGGAAACATTTATTTTTCTTTAGACCTCTGTCTGTAGGGAACATTTAGCAGTTAGTATGTTTTAATGATATATTCACAGTTCATTGTGCATCTTACAGTGACATTGATTCACCAAAAATTGATTCACTTGCTTTCTTCCTTGAAATGATCATAAATGCCACCATTGTGATAAAGATAAAGTATTTCATTTTTGTTAGAATGAAAAAAAGCAAGAGAGAGAGAAAAAGAAGCAGACTGTGGAGAAAGAGAGTGATGTTTGCCTCCCAGAACATCGAGTGGAGCAGGAGCAAGTAGAATCACAGAGCCAGCCTAGTGGCTGCCCCCAAAACAACGACAGTGGAGTGGTAGAGAGTTACAAGGAGGCCCTTTCCCAGCAGCTGGACAATGAAGATGAGCTGGACCAGCGCTCATCAGAATCAGGTGCTAACTCTCAGCATTCCATGCTTGCCATATGGAAAGGGAATTTATACTCTATATTTCTATATTTCATTTTCATCATGGTCACCAAAATGGTTCTGTAATATAATACATTTTATTTCTGTTTTGATTCTCCATGAAGTGAGATGATTCAGGTTACATTTGCTCACTTAAAAAATTATTGTTTTCTAGATATATTTGCATTCCCTATAGTTTTGTATGTTTCACAGATGTTAGTTATGGCTTATGTTACAGATAATTTTCATTTTAGAAAATGTATTGTTATATATCTGATGTGTTGTTGTCTGTACATTTAAATAGATGAAATGAATTTTAGAAGTCCAGAAATTTTAGTTGAAATATTTTTATAACTTTTTTCAAATGTGTTGAATATACTGTTCAATTTTGGTTGTATGTTATTAATATTTATACATTACTATAGAAAGCCTTAGAGTGTTCATGTGTGTTTCTTCGAGAGCCTGTATGGTTTCTGTGTTTGCCTTTTTAGGAATAGTAGATTCTGCCAGGTCTACCAATGTGATGTTGGTTATATATATTTATACCAGACATGCCTGGTTTAGGGATTATTTTACTGAGTAATGTGTTTAGGTTTGATTGGGCTCTTGGTCATCTTTTAAACGGTTATTTTTGGAATACCTGTCCTTAGACTCAGTTATTCTGCATTATCTCTCTTGAGGAGTGTTCCCAGCTCTCCTCTTTCAGTAGGCCTTGCCGAGTTTTATGGAAAGTCCTACACTTAGACAGTTATAGTTGTTTAAAATGACTTTGAGCTTGGAAGAAATGCTAGTTAATTTTGGAAATGAAGACCTCTCTTAGAAATTGGTTGTTTGTGTTTTATTCATTAGTCATATACTTATCCTGTCAGCCATCTAAAATATATTCTTAGTGTATAAAAGTTCATACTTAGTTGTTAATAGTAATTCCCAAAGTTGAGTATAATCAGTTATTATGATAATAATACCAATAGTCTCAGTTTATTTTTGTTTGGTTTTTACATTATAGAAGTTCATTTTGTCATGATTTAAAGTTCCGTGTTTATATTCTTATAGACAATAGTAAAAAGAAAACTAAGAAACTAAGAATGAAAAGGAGTCATCGGGTAGAACCAGTCAATACAGATGAATCTGCTCCTAAGAGTCCCACCCCACCCCCACCTCCCCCTCCTGGTGAGTAAATTGATTCTGACACTGGGTGTAGAAACACTGATTTAAGTACTGGAGGAAGAAAAGGAAGAAGAAATTAGGTAGTTGGTAGTTAGTATTTTCATTATTTTGTCAGTGTGTGAGAAAGAACCCTTTACTGTCTGTGCCATGCAGCATTAGTTAACATTTCTGTTTTGTTTAAGAAGGAAATGGTAAAATGTATTAATGTAATTTCACACAATAATCCCTAGAATGTGATCAGATTATATTCAAAATATCTGTACCACACATTGCTGAAGGAAATTGAAGTTTAGTGGATTGGCGACTAGATTGAGATTTCAAATCTGGATCTTTAAT
Organism: Peromyscus eremicus; assembly: GCF_949786415.1. NCBI lineage: Eukaryota > Metazoa > Chordata > Mammalia > Rodentia > Cricetidae > Peromyscus > Peromyscus eremicus. The sequence continues at coordinate 33,700,936 of NC_081428.1, forward strand.
TGTTTTATCCCTAAAAGTTATGTAAATATGTGATTTTTCTCATATAAATGCAACATGCATATCCACCTCCTAAGATGATGCAGGAGTTAATGCATGTATAAACTGTGGGATACAATACACAAAAACTGTAAGTCACCTTCAACACTGAGCATAGTGTCCTACCTCTTACAGTTGTTGGTATATATGTGTGAACTAAATAAATACATGCATTATCAATTCCCTTGTAGCCTTTGTGCCAGAGCTTTATATGGTAATATTTTTTATTATAAATTTTTACAAGATTCATTTCTAGTATTATTTTTAACAAAACAGTTCTCTTAGCCTCTGCTAGGCATTATAATGGTTGCCAATAGTTTATTTGTGATGGTGATAAGAGGTGTGAACTTTTAGTTAAATGTGTGTTAAGAACTAAGTATAACTAACAATATATAGTATAATATAATATAATATAATATAATACAATATAATGCTAAGGCAAATGTTAGCATCCTATAGTAACATGGTGAATAGAAGCCAATTGAAAATGTGCCTGTTGAGAATTGTGTCACAGAATGTTAAGTACATTTCCTGTCAAGGGAGGGATCCTCTGAAAAGACCTTAACAAATATTCATTTAACAGAGCTTCTAAATGTTTTTCTTTTCCTTTAGTTGGCTGGGGAACCCCCAAAGTCACTAGACTTCCAAAACTTGAGCCTCTTGGTGAAACACGTCATAATGGTAATGCAAAAGGATCAGTTTTCAAGTGTCATCTGTGCATTATACAGCCACTTTTCTTTATCTTATAACTTCACATTTTCAGTATTTCATTTTTGGTAGCTTTCAGATCCACTACCATCTTTTTTGTTACACTTTTAACTTTCATTTTACTCCTTTTTTTTAATTTTTGAATGCATCTTACAATTATATAATTTGATTTTTTTAATCTTAATACAAATATATGAAGACTCATTCTTGTGTTTATTCATGATAAACCTTATAGAAACAATTATGACATGGGAAAAGCTTCCCAGCAACTGAAGTCTGAGCCACTGCGGTTTTATTTACTGTGCTAGAAAACTGCCATGCCCTGCCTGTGTTCATGCACTGTGTGATCATGAATGTAATTGCTCTCTCTACTCATAAGATTTCCAGCTACTAAACATTAAAGTGAAGTCAAGATCAACACAATATACAGAAGGAGAGATCAGATTAGTAAACCAAATACAGGAAGTTGTTGAAGGTTTTATTGAGTCAAGGAAACAATTTTCCTTGATGAAATGGTCATAGCTGTAATCCAGCCAGTGCACTGCCTTAGAACTTCAAGAAATAAAGCCTAGGAAAAGATAGTTAGGACTCACAGGCAAAAGTCATTCCTGACCAGAAGTCTAGGTTTTCACATTGAACTTAGAATGCAAAGGAAAAGTCTAATTATAACTTCATCTCCTCGCTCATTAAGAGCATCCAATACGGGCTGGAGAGATGGCTCAGAGGTTAAGAGCACCGACTGCTCTTCAGTTCCCAGTTCAATTCCCAGCACCCACATGGTGGCTCACAACCATCTGTAATGAGATCTGATGCCCTCTTCTGTATACATAACAAATAAATAAATCTTTAAAAAAAAAAAAAGAGCATCCAATACACTTTCTGTATTAACGTAATAGAACTGTTTCCTAAAAGGATCACTTTATAGAAAAAGACATTGAATCTTTAGAAAAAGCATTACCATAAACTCTACATTTGTGAAACTGAAACATACTATTTGAAAGCTAGTCAAGCCTGCTTCTTGCTTTTATTTTCAAAATACCATACAGGTTCCTTATGGTTTCTACTTAATCATTAGTGAAAATTAGAAAATTTATATTTATAGATGGATGAATTTACTGTTAGACTTCCTGATAGGGTAGTTCCAATAGAATTACATATTTCTATTTCATTTACTGATTTGTACACTGTAATGTTTTTATCAATAATAATAGGTTAAGTCCTGTATTATTATATAACCTGACTTTATTCATATTAGCATACATTATCAATTTAATTATTCAGTGTTAGAAAATAGTGGTAGAGTTTGTCCATTTATATGTACGTATATACATACACAGAAAAATAGTTTCTCCCAAGAGCAGAGAGCTTGCAGTGGCAACTTGAGGACATGCCAGCATACAGAAAGCCTTGAGGGCTCCATCTAGAACCAGAGCAGGGCTGGCCTTCAGAAGCTGCCCCTAGTGACCTGCTCCATCTCCTGGTGATGCTAAAACAGTGCCACTAGCAGGGGTCCGATTACTCACACACATACACGGGGAGGAACAGTTGAGAATCAAAACATAACCTGCTACTTCCGGACCCTGAAATATAAGACAGTCTCTTAGTTGTGAGCCCTCTAAAATAAAAAAGAAAGTTATATATTTCCAGTATAAAATGGCACAGAATAAACATTCCCTTCTCAGAAGGGAGAAACAGAATAGCAAGGATGGATGTGGAGCAAGACTGAAGCCCAGGAGGGCAAATATTAAGTCCTGCCATTACATGTACGGCATATAGGGCCAGTTGTGCTATCACATCAGCTCCAGTGGTCCTGTTCTGTCCTTCACCTGTGGCTTTGTCATTTGCAGCACATATGGCCTTTCTCTTGAGGTAGCTCCCCAGGGCCTGCCATTTTTTTTGACAGACATCCCATGTTGTGGTGAATCCAGGGTAACAGCCTAGGCTTTACCTTCACAGCTTCATGGTTCACACTGTCAGAGAATCTGCTGTTGCTAAACATGCCCTTGCCTTAGGCTGTTCTCTGCAACTCTTCCACGATTCTGTAACTCTTGCATTCTGTATGCCTGCAAAACCATCACCACATGGACAGCGACAAGTTCTGCTGCCCGCTGAAGATAGAGCTAAACTCTCATGGACTATGGATGCAGCACTCCTAGTGTCTCCCCATGGCTACAGAATCTTTCTCTAGGTGGCCTTTTCCTAGTAGGTCACCTCTTCTGCTCTTTCTTTGTAAAGGAAAGTCTTTCAAGTGAGTTTGTACTTTTACATTTTAGGACCTTCTCTGGAGCTATAGCCTCCAATGGACCTTTTCTGTTGTAGTGCAGTGTTTGAAGTGCGTAGCTTCTCTTCCCTGGTCCTAATCCCTTTAGTAGCCAGGCCTACAGTGTCTGCACTTGCTTTGTGTTAAATGTGCTCTTTTCCTTTTCTAGGACAAACTGCTTCCGTCTTTCTGTTCCACCCTTTGCTCTCTGTTCTCAGTATAGACTGGCTGAAAGCATCTAACAGTAACCAGGCCACAGCCTGAATGTTAAACACCAAAGAAAATAATCCATTAATTTTGAATTCAGGATGACTCGGATGTGGCCAGATTCTTTGTGTAATGGCCTCTTACCCAAACCCAATAGAGTCCTTGTTGCTGTCTGAACCCTCATGTACATGGCCTTCACTGCATGCATCTGTGTTAACTTGATCTTCCAGACGTCTAGCAGAATTTCTGTTGATCTTTATGGATAGCATTCTAGGGCTTCTCTAGCCCATAGCTCTAAACTCTTCTATATGCATCCAGAAAACCAGCTGTAAAAGTCTAGGAACTACAAAATAATATTCATTACAGCAAGGACTCCATTCTTCTGTTACTAATTTTCTGTAGTTTCCATAGCCTTCAAAACGGCAGCACCACCAGTTTGGGACTAAGGTGCTAAAACACGAGCTGGGAAGTGGGAGGGGAATCATGTCAGGCAATACCAGTGCGTATTTTTTATTTGAGACCAGCTAAATATTTGTTATATCAAGATGAGACATGCATTGATTTAATAAAAAAAAAAAAAGTCCTCTAAATTACTGTAGTCTATGGCAGTAAGTTCTTTAGTAAAAAACCCCATGGGTATTTATTTATAGAGAGTGGCATAAGAACTAGGGGTTCAAATAAGAAAATTCAGGATAAACAGCATCCAAAAGCAAGTATACCTATAATCCAGCACCACTGAAGGCTGAGGCAAGAGGATTGGGAGTTCTAAGCCATCCTCAGCTACAAGAGAGCCTGACTGAAAAAGAAAAACCAAACAACAAGCAAAACAAAGACAGAAAAGAACAATAGTTTGTCTGAAGGCATGGAGTTATATACTGGTTAAAAGAGGAAATTTTAAATTATAGAAAATGGAATGCTGGCCTTGGGCTAAATGGTATATTAAAGTATAAAGGCTTACTATTAGTAGTTTTTTAAGAGCTAATGTTCATTTAATGCATGGACATAATGTTACTAGATTTAATGTTTAAAAAAATAATTTTTAAAAAAGTACTTAATGTATATGAGTGTTTTGCCCACATGATTCTGTGTGCCATTGGTGTGCCTGGTACCTACAGAGGCCAGAAGAGGACATCAGTTCCCTGGAATGGGAGTTTGATGTATGTGAGCCATCTTGTGGTTGCTGGGAATTGAACCCTGGTCCTCTGGAAGATCAGCCAGTGCTCTTAACCTCAGAGCCATCTCCCCAGACCCTCTTCTTTTTCTTAATTTTGAACACTTCTTTCCCATTATATATAGATATATATGGACAAAAGTCTAATGACAAATATGCAGTAGATATATAATGGGCTAGTGGATAATTAAAAACCAGCTGTATGTGGTTTGTGATTTATACTTTACTGACTTAGACAAAAATTGCCATTATCATGTTGAAAGCAGCTTAAGGAGATTCTTACTTTGATTATAGACATTTGCTTTAGTAACAGCCTGTTTCTATAATCACTTTTATTGCCTACAAATCTTTCTCTGTGTAACGGGTAGGACAGAAACATTCAAAGAGACATAAAATAAGAAGCTGTATTTATTTTGTGAACACTCTCAGTCTGTATTTCTTCAGTGTGCTATATATTGAACATTATGAGAAGTAATCAAAGTTTCTGGTAGTCAAAAATACCAGCTATACAAATTAAAGAATATTGTCAAGGTTTAAAAGTTAAGAAGAAAGTTAAACATGTTTGTATACTTTTACTGCTCTTCAAATTTCATCTTAAAAATATTCGATAATCACCATAAAAATGTTTAGGAATTAAAATGCTGCATCTTATAGAATCAGTTTCCCATAAGGAAGTGATACATAACCCACTACAAAAGTATACTAATTTCTTGGAAGACGAATTTTACATACATGCATTTGGTCTTTTAATAAAAATACTTTTAAATTCATCAAAATAATTGGATATATCTTATCATTTTATCATAACAATAATAGCCTTATAATATGGGAAGCAAAATACCATAGGCAAGATCTTTCATGCCACTAAGCTGCAGAATCAAGTTTTGAACTTACGTCTGCCTGGTTTTGAAATCCATACTCTTAAGTTTTCATGTTTATACTATTCCATTAATATTTGTTAAGACATCTCAGCAGTTTAATTTTTGATTTGCAGTTGCTTTGAAAATATTTCCCCTCGTACATTACCAATGTGTTTAAGTGCTTTTGAATACCTGTGCTTCTAAAATAATTTTAAGGAAATATGCTAGAAAATAATTTATGATGACTTAAATGTGGCATTAGGTTTATAATCTAATTTGTGGCAAAGTAAGAAATAAAATTTGAGCCAGTGAGTCAGCCTTGCTGGTAGGGGTACTTTATGCTGCCAAGCCTAAAGACCTAAATTTGAACCCAAGACTAACAGCTGAAAGAGAGAAGCAACTCACACACATTGTTATACACAAACATCAGAAGAAGGAAATGCAGTACTTTTTAAAAGAGTATCAATGAGCTGGGCAGTGGTAGTACACAGCTGGGGCTACATGGTGAAACCCTGTCTCGAATAAACAAGCAAACAAACAGAGAATATAGTTGTATTATAAATGGAAAGGTTGGGGGCCTGGGAATATGGCTCAGTAACAGAGTGCTTACCTAGCATGCACAAGGTTCTGGATTCAGTTCTCAGTAATTCACATACTCAAAAAGAAAGACCGTTTTGTACGATCATTACCAAACCAGAGAATTGTAGTAGGATTAGGTAAAGGAAGTTAATCTGCTTCTTCTAAAATACCTAGACATCATTAGAAAGCAACATGATGTATACAAATGGTGACTGACCAGGGGTTTAGTAGCAGATGGTGTCAATTCACAGTATTTTGTATTTGTTTTCTAATGTGAATGTGTAATTAAAAAAAAAAAAAAACTTTAAGTATGTCTGTTAGGTATAACATTTTACCAGTCATTTAGAATTTACCCAGGTTGTTATTTTTTGAATTCATTCAATTTTTCTTGGATTATATTTGTTTCTGTTTTCTGTCTTCCCCACCTATCCACTCACTTGAGATCTGTCTGCGTCTTAATCTTTTAAGGATGTTGGCTGGAAAACAATTAGCTGTGAAAGACTTGATTACCATACCGTTTCATGTTTTCCATTTCCCTTTGTGCAGATTTCTATGGGAAGCCACTGCCTCCCCTGGCTGTGCGGCAGAGACCTAATGGTGATGCTCCGGACATGATCTCATAACCAAGTCAGACGGGTTGGTCTTTTTAATAGCAGACCTTTCCCAAAGCAGGAAAGCCCCTAACACTGATGACTGGGGCAAGACAACTATAATATCAGGGAGGAAAGAATACCCAAGAACTTGACCTGAACATTTACTTCTCCACATTCTGTGGGTAAAGCAGAAAGGAAACAAAATGACCAGTAGCTGACAAGAGCGTTTGGCCAAGTTAGCAAGATGTAGTATTGATTCTTTGGTTTACACGTGCCTACTCTTGGACATTCTCCCGAAGGAAAACCTCCTCAGAAATGGAGCCAGTGGACTCTACATACCTGATTTTTTTAATAGTCTGTATTTCTATGCATTAAACATGTTTTATAAAGTACACGTACATGAAAAGGGTATTCCTGGGCATTTATAACCTAAATTTCAACTATTTTTATATTTTTTCTAAAGCTTTTGTTTGAGTTTGCTATTGTATTGATTGTGCACTTTTCTACACATGCTTGCTTCAATCTGTCTGGATAGAACATTGGTTTACTTGACAGACATGAAGTGTACAAGCAGGATGTGTTTAAATGGCTTGAGGTATGTTTTGTAATAACATTGTTTTTAAATTGTACACCCTATTTTGACGTAATTTTAAAATAGTTGCTATTTTTTTTTTAAAAAAGTAGTTGCTATTTTAAAAAGCAAGTTCTCAGATCTTTATTCTACCCAGTTACATGATTTGAAAGTTGTACCTGAGGAGAGAATTCAGTTCCCTTGTCACTGATTGCTTTCATTGGTGATGCTCTCAATAAACGTTAAGGCATGTGAAATACTTTTTAAAAAACATCCTAAATTTGTTTAAATTAGTAAGAATGTGTCCTGTGAGACATTACTCAAAGCCCTAAAAGACCCAACTTAAGGACCGGAGCTCAGGTGCCCGCTGTCATGCCTTTCATCTGTTAGGAGCTCCATTGGCTATTCGGGTTGTTTTCATTCTCCATGCTGTGAACTTAAAGGTAAGAAGCCTGCGAGGGCTCCTGAAGGTCTGGAGAGTTCAGTTTCACAGTAAAACACAGCCATTTGAATGTTGGCTCAAATCCTTTTATAAAGAGCTGATTACAACATGACATCTTAATTTAAAATGATAGCACTGATTTTGCTCATGAGTGCCATCTATGAGGCTCTCTGTTCATCTGTCCCTTACCAAAGCTTCTAGAGATATATTTAGTAATAGATTCATATTGTAATATCCAACTGAAAGCATGCCTTTAAGTCCAAGTGAAGATAACAAGGAAAAATTCTCCTATCACCTCGTTAAGACTGGTACCTTATACTGACAATAGACATACTAGTTTCTGAATGTAAGTCCATCTAAGGTGGGTTGAAATGATTGTCTTTTAAATGTTTATAATGCATTGTTCCCATTTTAGCTCACCGGACCTAAATCAGTTAGGTCACATTATTCTAGTCAGCATTGGTAGAGTTTCTGTGAGTTTGTGCATAGTACCTACCTTGCACACTGAGGAAAAAGCATTTTAATTTCTATGCAAAACCCATATGCAGAATTGGTAGGTGGCTCAGATATAAGGAGACTCACAAGAACACAGGATGCAAATTCTGAACTGGAGTTTAGAGGAAAATGTGCTCATCTTTCTGGTTCACTTTGTAATATTTAAATTCCCTTTTAAAACTAAACTCACACTTTTGCTATCTCTTAACATTCATCTGGTTTGAGAATAAAGATTTTTTAAAAAAATTCTTGCTTCCTACCAGTGTTTACTGTACAGTAATTACCGACTATTTCATAAAAACAATTTTGAAACTGAATGTAACATAAACTGAAATCGATGTTTTCTATAATACTATATGTTTTCTTAAAGCCATGTAAAAACCTTTTAAAAGATGTTTTCTAAATCCTATCAGATTTTAACACTTGGATGCTTATTTTGTTATATTATACATTTTCATTCTTACCCATCATGACTTATAATTTATCACAATAAAAAAATAATTTACACCAGTATACCATTTTTCTCTTCCTTTTCTGGTTTTAAATTATGTTTAGCTAATCAATATTTTTTTTTGCATTATTACTGTGGAAAGAGTTAATTAGTGGATTAATTTTTTTTTTAATATGAAAACTACTTAAAGATGTGAGAAACAACATTGTGATTGTTTGTGTGTGTGTGTGTGTGTGTGTGTGTGTGTGTGTGTGTGTGTGTGTGTGCGCGCTACTGCCCCCAGTGTTTTGTTAACCCTACTGCCCAAAAGATATATTTTAACTTATTTACGAGAAAATTCCAGCCGGGCAGCGGTAGTGCACACCTTTAATCCTAGCACTCGGGAAGCAGAGCCAGGCGGATCTCTGTGGGTTTGAGGCTAGCCTGGTCTATAGAGTGAGATCCAGGACAGGTACCAAAACTACACAGAGAAACCCTGTCTCAAAAAACCACACAAAAAAGAAAATTCCATGTGCTCTTACTGGACAATCCATATGTATGCACTACATAGAAGACATTGTATGTAATGAATGTGGGGTGTGGAACTGTACTGAGTGCCAGCTGAAATTTCAAGAGATCTTATTTAGATATTTTCCTCAATTTTCAACTGTTTGAGGGAAGCAAACTTATAATTTTTATTATTTTAAGTGCTGTTTTCTTTTTTGAACTTTAAGAGGTTTTTTGTTCTGTTTTGGTTTGGTTTGGTTTTGGTTTTGGTTTTTTCCAAGACTGGGTTTCTCTGTGTAGTCCTGGCTGTCCTGGAACTCATGCTGTAGACCAGGCTGGTTTCAAACTCCCAGAGCTCCACCACCAGAGTGCTGGGATTCAAGGCATGTGCTAACCCCGCCTAGCTAAACTTTTTTTTATTTCTCTGGGTGTTTTGCCTGCATAATGTATGCATGCATGCATGCATGCATGAGTGTGTGACTGGTACACAGAGGCCAGCAGAAGGTGTTGAATCCCTTGGAACTGGAGTTATAGATAGTGGTGAGCTGCCATGTGAGCACTGGGCTGCAAACCCAGGAATTCTAGATGAGCAACCAGTGCTCTTAATTGCCAAGCTGCTACTGCCGCTGCCTCTCCAGCCCCATGCCATATTTTCTTCAAGCTGAAAATTAAACACTATTTTAGTTAATGTTTAGAATTTACTAAAACTCTTAATGGTCTAGGAAAGTTCACCTATAGAAAACACCACTAGACATTTTATTTTATTAAATGTTCTCTAGCTGGAAATATTTTGGGATCTGGAGAGATGACTAAGAGGGTAAAAGCATGTGCTGTTTTTGCATAACACCCGTGTTTCATTCTCAATATCCACATCAGGTAGCTCATACCTGGCTGTAACTCCAGTTCCAGTAGATCTGAAGCCCTCTTTGCTTCTGGGGGTCTTTGTGCTGTGGATGCATACCCCACCCCAACCCGTAACTAAATCGCTTCTAAAGTAATTTGACTGTCAGTGTGCTATGCCATCATACCCAGAGTATTCATTTTCTCCCACCCCAAGTAAAGAAATCCATGCTTTTGGCTAAAAGTTTTCAAAAGTTGAAACTGCTTATATAAACACAGCTGTAGCTTATAGGTCTTATTACCCCTGGCTTTTAATACCTGTTTTTGTCTGAATAGAGGATACTTTATAAGTGACATTCTGCTGATACTCATTTATTGAGAAATATATGTCATCTGACCCAGAGAATCAATTCAGACAATGCAAGTCTTAAAATAAGGCAGAGGTGATGAAAATGGTGATGATCTTTTTGTTTTGTAGAAACAGAAGTGTAGATGCTTATTCCTTTCCGGAAACAGGAAACCAAACAAAAAAGTAGGAAAGGAGAAATGCATTTCCTTTAATTAGTGGTTCTAATTTATAACCACAGGGTAAATAGGATGTAAGTCTTTAGTTGTAAGTTCCATTTATGTACTGATGAGGAAACAGTGTACAACACGGTGAATTAATCAGTAGTCCCCGAATTTTTATAACATGTTTTATCAAAGAATATTTGTATATTCTTCTATACCTGTTGTTACTATTTGGCTAGGGTTAGCATAGCTAAGTAACGCCATTTTAGTGGATTCAATAATTGTTTTCTTCCAGTTCTGAAGGCTGTAAGTGTAAGCCAAAGTGCCAGCAAGATTGACTTTTCCAAAGGCTTCTTCCCTTAGTGCCAGGTTACTGATTCTCTCCTCTTGTTGTCCCTAATGTGTCTCAGTGTATCCATTTCAAAAACTGTCACTTAGACTGGAGTAAGACTAATCTTCACAATGCCATTTTAACCTGATCGCCCCCTTTTAAAGGCAGTCCCAACCTAAGATACTGAGGACTAAAACTACAGTGTGAGCCAGGGGATGTGGTGCACGCCTTTAATCCCAGCACTCAGGGAGGCAGAGGCAGGTGGATCTCTGTGAGTTCCAGGACAGTATGGTCTATGGAGTGAGTTCCAGGACAGCCAGGATTACAGAGAGACCCTGTCTTCAAAAACCAAACCAAACCAAACCAAACAAAATAAAAAAGAAACTTCAACATGAAAATATTAAAACAACAAATTTAATCCCTCATACATTTATACATACAAACTTACCTGCATAACATACATTTTATGTCCCCCTACAAAAGGAATTTTAACAAAAAAAAATCCTAAAATGGAATCAAAATAGAGGTCATATTTACTTGTTCCTGCAGTGGATTGTACACTTGGGTTTCTACACAATAACTGGATCCCTAAAGTAATAGGAGTCTCATCTGCTGAAAGTCCATGACTGCCTGGACTGTGTTTGCTAGCCTTGATTGCAGGTACCTCTCTCACAATGCCTGACTAGTTTTACTACCCAGTGGTCCTTTACTTTTTTGGCAACATAAACAAGGAGAGTTTGACATATGATTGTACAAATATGAAAATTCATAAAATTGTTAGAAAAAGACTGAAGTATATCCAAAAGCAGTCTTTAACATAAAATGATTTAATGATAAAAAATGCTTAGATTAAAAAATCTTGCCTTAGAGATGTTACTAATCTTTTAACTTACTAAATCAACTAAATCTTTGAAACTACTGAGAGAGAAAAAAATGAACGGGGTTGGGATGCAGTTCATGTTAGCATTCACAAAGCTATAGGTTTAGTCCCCAACAACCACATAAAGTAGGCACAAAAGCATGCCACACATAGCCTCAGAACCTTCGAGGTGGAAGCATGGGGGGTCAATTCAGGTCATCCCTCACTATAGCTACATGAGGCACTACCTCAAAACAATATTAACAAAGAAACACAAGTAAATCCTCATACTTAAATGTCGGTTCTGTTTTTTATCTCGTGTCTTTATTAGTTCAAAACAAGTCTACTAATAGATCTGACCTTTCCAAGTTTAACAACCTAATAGTCTACCTCCTATTTTCTAGGTCTACTTTGCAAACATAAAGCTAGTCTATTAATTCAGTAGTTGAGCCATTTTATAACGAACACAGAAAATACACGAAATCTTTCTGTATATAACAGCTGAAAGGTAGATGAATTACTTGTCCCCAAATACACAACTGGTGGTATTCATTTAATTATTTGCATACCAAATATTGTATTTTATTTTGCACTGAATCAAAATTAACACGACACTTTTTAGACTTCTGAGAAAGTTACCTAAATCAATATGCCAAGCTTTCAATCACAATAGTGGTTAAGGACCATTTCCTTCGCAATAGCTTTAAGAGACCAGCACCGACCTATTGCATATACCTATACTGACATTTTGATAGTCCAGTGCTATCTCAAAATGGTGATGCCTAGTTACTATAAGAGACCAAATCATCTCTGAGAAATTGCAGGTTTGTTACAGAACAAGGGAAAAATGCTAATGAATGGTTATTCCTAACATAATTAACATTGCTGCTGGTTGAACTGTGCTGGGAGCTTTGTGGGTCCTTCCTGATCTTTGGGAATATGGTCTCAGTGCTTGGTAATAACAAGCCATTATTCAACTATCAATGACATAATAGTCATATCAAGTCCAGCCACCTACCCTCAACAAGCCTATTTGAAAAACATGAAAGTGGGAAGCAGAAAAGGACCACATTGGGAAAAGGAACAAAGATACAGTGAACACTCCCCCATGTCGTTCTTTGGGGTCTTAAGGAAAGATCCGTGGTCCCTGGGACTAGCGAGCCATCATCATCTGGGTTCCAACCTCATCCTGTTAGAAGATGGTCTGACCCGTTAGAACTGTTGTGAACATCTCTCCACCAGACAAGCTCCCCCTCTTGCTGGCTTCCTTTCCTTCTGTCGGGATGATATTCCTGGCGAAATCCCCATTTCTTTGGGGTGCATTGTTTCAGCAGGCTGAGACCCCGAGACACAAATGTCTCTAGGGTACCTTCAGGCGGGCCAGGTGGGCTACAGAACATACTGACAGCCAGCGCTGGGCGTCTGCTCCGTCGTCTCTGTCCCTCACTCGGTATTTCAAAGTTAACCCTTAACACTTCCCATTCTAGGGATACATTATCTCAGGCCACCCCCAAGGAAAAGCACCATTGAATCCTTCCACCGCTTTTCCTGACGAGGAGCTCAGACTTGGACATTAGCATGCCTCTACTTATAAAACCCTGACAGCAGCCGGGCGGTGGTGGCGCACGCCTTTAATCCCAGCACTCGGGAGGCAGAGCCAGGCAGATCTCTATGAGTTCGAGGCCAGCCTGGGCTACCAAGTGAGTTTCAGGAAAGGCGCAAAGCTACACAGAGAAACCCTGTCTCAAAAAAACAAAAAACAAAACAAACAAACAAAAAACCCTGACAGCCTAAAAATGATCACAGATGCCAAGGGTGACTTTGCAAACAATCACCCAGACTCGATCCTCTGCGCGGTTCCGAGCAGGTTAAAGCTTCCCGCCCGCGCCTCTCGCGGGACCTCTGCCTCCGCCGAGATTTGGAGGGGGGTGGGGGGGTCCCGAAAATACAATCGCGCGAGAACGGCAACAGGAAGTGCGAGGCCATCCGTGACCTCCTAGCGGACCCCGGAAGTGTGGCGTTTCTTCGTGTTCTTCTGCGAGCTCTTGCGGAGAACCGTGGTGGGCGAGCTCAGGCGGGACCATGCTGACTCGGGTGAGGCCCTCGGCGGTCCGGCGCTTGGGACTGAAGCCGCGGAGAGTCAGGGCGGACTGGGACGGGAGCCTCTCTGCCCAAAGCTCGGGACCCGTGCTGAATGCCGCCCTTGTGGCTCTGTCTGTCCATCCGCATTCACTGCAGGCCGGGCCCCGCAGGTCGGCGCTGAGATGCCGGGACCATGAACTCTGCCAACTTTCTCGGCCCTCGGTGCACTTGGGTGAATAAGGGAAACAATTGCAGGGGGTCCCAGGGAGTGAGGGCGACGGTTATTTCCGTAAATAAACTTCATTGTGGAATAATTTTACAATTACCGAAACCTAGCCCTGGTGATATATCTCTACTCTGTTACTAAGGAAAAAAACAAAACAAAAAAACTACCTTTAACCTGGGCCTTACATTTGGGTAATTACTATTTTGAGAAACGCCATTTTCATAAGTAGGTAGAATATCAATGATACAATTCTGTCACAGGTAAGGGGTTGCCCTCAAGGCAAGAACTGCTGTTTTGAGCAGTTCTTTAAAAGCAGGAAGCCTCACTCCTAACCGAGGAGTTACTGGCAGTAGCTGGCAGTTGCCGCAGGAAACTTAGTACATAATGATATCCTTTAAAAGGACAGGAAGTTGGGAGGGAAACTTACAAGGGGAGTCTGGCAGGAGTTGGAGAAGTGTGGGGGCGTAGTTATTACCCAAATACATTGTATACATGTATGAAATGCTCAATGAATAAATTCAGATGTAAAGAAAAAAATTAAGGTCATGTTAATGTCAAATCTCAATAAATGTGTGCTATCACAATGTTTCGTTAGCAACTCTCTTTTATCATCATAGCTGAAAGCAAAATCAGAGGGGACGCTTGCAAAACAGATTTGCAGAGTGGTGTTGGATCAGTTTGACAAACAGTATTCCAAAGAGCTTGGGGATTCCTGGAATACAGTAAGGTTAGTATGATCCATCTCTTGATATTTTATGAGGGAACAGTGGAAGTGTGTGCTGTACCTCTTTTATGAGAGTGGCCCCATGAAGGTAAAAGTTTAGTACACATTTTGGGAGGGAAGGTACAGTCAGAGTAAAGGTGAAGGAATCACCCAGCTGCACTCTCCTGCTTGAGCTGTGGACAAAATGGGGCATAAATGGTTTTAAAAAAATGAAGAAAACACAGCGATAGTAAAAAGCAATGCCTTCCACTCAAGCAGTGGCTTTTATCTGTAAAAATGGAAATGCTCTGCATTTTAAAACGATGGCTGTAAAAAAAAATCCTAACTTTGAAGACATTTAACTTTCTGAAATTCAGAAAATAACAAATCCTTAAAGTGAGTGCTCCTTTATCTTAGCTAAAGTCATACTTAATTTGGCAGTCCTAGGCACCATTACGTCTGTATTTGGAACAATGTATTTTAAAGAAATAAGCATATAATGCCAAAAAGTGGCCAGTGGGCCTGTGGTGCTGTGGGTCAGTTGGTGGGGAGGGAAGGCACATGACATCAAGGCTGGCATCCAGAGCGGGGACTACATTGTAAGTTGTCCTCTGACCTCCACGCTCAGTCATACTCCATGTCCCTGAAATAAATTCATTAATTTTTTTTTTTTTTAATGAAACATACGATTTGTGTGTTGGTGAGTTTGTGCTCTTGATCAGAATGGTAGTGAGTGGGGTTTTGTATGGAGTGCCTGATATGTGTATATGGTAACTCCCGGAATACAAAGAACAGCATAGTCCTCTGTCTAGTTTACACACAGTCTGTTCATGGTAGAGCCATGGTAAACATTCTAGAAACATGAGCAAGAATGGCGTCTTTTATTTATTGAATTGTGTGGGTGCCATTAAAAGCCACTGGTGACTTTGGAATTAACTTGGTAAAAGGAACCAGACAATAAGGACTGAATGGAGATTGCCTGATCTGTTTTGCAAAGCAAAGAAAAAGTGGTATGACTGTAGATAGTCTGAAACCTTAGCTCAGACAGTAATTTCTCAAATGATTGTTTTATATCATCTCATCTTAGACTAAGTATTTCTCCTTTTCACAGACGAGCTTTAAGCATATCTTGAGACAAAGATTAAGTCTTTTTAATAAAGATAATAAAATATGAAGTGGGTCAAAGATGATTTTAGGATGCTAAGATATTTAGGACACTTATAAATATTATAATATGGAAATGCAGCAGTTATTTCAATAATGCTACATTTTATAATGAGTCTTCTTTCAGAAAATGAATAGTGAAGTATATAATGAATTCATGAGGTTTTTAGTATGTAAAGGTATTACAGACTAATAACTAAAGAACCACACATCTTGCATGAATATTCTATGCAAGCAATGCCTACTTAAGTACTCCTGAGAACAAACTTGAGGTTTCTTTTCAGTGTTTCTTCTGAGGCTACAGCATGGAGTTAAAGTAACGTGCCGAAATTCATTCAGCTGATTAGTAAGTAGAGGTGGGATTCCTGCCCAGTCTGTCTAAGGGTAGATCTCCCGCTACTGACAGTACAGTCTCATACCTGGGATATAATCAGCATTCTAGGATGATTTAAAACAAAAGATTGTGAGAAATATTTTGTCTGGAGACGTTTTAGTAACCTGGCTATTCATAGCCTGTAATGAGTTGATTTTCTACTTCATATCTCCAGAAAGGCTTATAAATGACTATTTGACCCTGAACAAAATGAGCAGTGAACCTCAAAGCCATTTAATTAGCTGGGCCTTCTGTTCCATCTCCCCTTTTGCTAGGATTTCATGGTAACTTAAGTTTTGCATAAACATGTATAAAATTTGCCATAGGCAAAATAAAAGCTTTCTTAGAAAGACTGACCATGGAAGACAGCATAGGAAAATAACAGAATTACATGTTTGTAAGTATTTTTACTTTCAGCCTTGTCCTCCCTCACTTCTAGAAAGGGATTCCAGTTTCTCAAATTTCTGTAGCAGTGGGGAAGACTTTTGTTTCAGGGTTTCCATAATTCAGCTTTTGCTATACCTGCTTCCGGCTTGTTCCCTTCCAGGAAGTCCATTCATACAGAACCTGAACCTTTCCTTCATGTGATGTCTTACACTGTGCCGTTCTTTTTCAGCTTCTGTGCGGTACTTGTGTTTGCTAGCACTTACCCTTAGTTCCCCTGCTCAGCATACTCACATACACGTTATTGTTCTCTTCTAAATTTGCTGTTGCTTTGCGGATTGACTTACGTTCCCTCCTTTGTAGGCCTTACTTTCACACTGTCTCCTTACTCCATTAGACCTTTGTATCTTTGTAAAAAAGAAATCAGCTTCCTGGGAAGTGAGTCTGGAGTTTTTCCTCAGCTCCTGAGAGGTGATCTCTAAGTCCTTGAAATGTGCTGATACTGCCCTGATAGGAGAGAGAGCTTTACCTGGGGGCTTGTGCCACACCTGCTAGTCTGACAATATGATGGAAGAGGAAGTTACAGACCACAGATAAGGAAACCACGTCCAGGGGGGTTGGTGACTAAAGTTGACTATAAGGACTGTCAGTTAAGTCTCCCATGACAGAATCTCAAAAAAAAAAAAAAAGCCTGGTACCTAAGTTGTTATGAGCATCCTTGGTTGGCAGTAGTACTCCACATGGCTGTCAGGAAAAGCTAGACTTCTCTGCGGTTCTACTGGAGCCAACAAATCCCCGGGAGTTGTCTCTTCCCTGACATATTTGAGTTTGAGTGCTTTTGCTGTGGTGCACAATGCCCGTGACTGCAAGTACAACAGTTTTCATTGTGTCCTATGAATTTTGTAATGTGGGAGTGACCTCTGAGATCCCTGAAGTTGTAGTTGCTGTGGAAACTGCATAGTTTTGGCAACTCTGTATTACCGCAGATCAACCCCTCCCCCTAGCAAAAGGGAAAATGGCTGCCCATGGCTGTTGCTTCACCCCTTTATTTGGATACCCTTTAAATTCTGTCACTGCTGTTTATCTAGCCTTTATATTCCATTGTGTTACCCTGTCCACAGACCCTCTTTATGGCTTAACTATGTGCAGTGTTACATTTGAACCAAAAATAATAAAAGTAAATGTTAACATTCTGATCTCGCCCCTTGGCACCACCTTATGCCCCCAATACGCCTATTCTTAAGGGAAAACTCCACCTGTTTCCCTCTCTTCTCTCTTCCGCTTTCCTCCCACAAGGTGCAGATCCCACCCCCATCCCACCCCATCCCTCTCTGTCTCCCTTTCTGTCTTTCTGCCTCTTCATTTGTCTCTCTATTATAATAAACCATTTCCACGTGGATGAAATGTCTAGGTTGTGTATCTCCACCCTCATGGACACGGACTGGGCTCCCCCACACACACACACATCAGCCTGCAGTTTCTGGGGTTCCTGCCATGTATAATTCCTACCATTAAAGAGGCTGTTTTGCGCCTCTGGTCTGGATATGCTGCCTCCTCTGCCAGGTATACCCTTCCTTCTAGTCATTACGAGTGTGGGTTCAAAGCTCTCAGCATCTTGTAGCATATAACTTAGATGAGTTATTGAAAAATCTCTGCCACACTGACCTGATCTGTGAGACAAGCAAAATAGTGTCTATTCCAGAGTTATTTCAGAAGAGCAAATAAATTCTCATAAATATATACACCATTGGTTCTCAACTGTCCTAATACAATGACTCCATACAGTTCCTCATGTTGTGGTGACCCCAACTGTAAAGTTGTTTTTCTTGCTACTTCCTAACTGTAATTTTGCTACTGTTATGAATCATGATGTTAATATCTGTGTTTTCCGATGGTGATCTTAGGCAACTCCTGAGAAACATTGCCAGGAAAAGGTGAGAAGCCTTTAGCCCCGTGTTAAAAATCTCTGAAGAATAAAGATTAAATGCCTTGGAGAAAAGTATTTCCATGAGTCATATTTCTGAGACCAACCCTCAAAGTGATCTAGTGAACGCCCTCTAGTGGACAGTGAGAACATTAGGACTAGGACTTGCTGTATTTTTCAACACTTGAAATTTGTAACGGCCTTTGTGCTTAGCTTTACTTTATTACTGTAGAAGGTTGGATACAGAATAACAGGAGAAAAAGGTTGTCGCAGAAAAGCTAAATGAAGATTGTATTACCAAATAGGTAATTTTTCAACATTTTCATTTTTTTTTTTTTTTTTTTGGTTTTTTTCGAGACAAGGTTTCTCTGTGTAGCTTTGCGCCTTTCCTGGGACTCACTTGGTAGCCCAGGCTAGCCTCAAACTCACAGAGATCCGCCTGCCTCTGCCTCCCGAGTGCTGGGATTAAAGGCGTGCGCCACCACCGCCCGGCCGTAACATTTTCATTTTTAAGTGCTTGCTTTAGTTAAAATAGTAATTATAGGGCTCAAAGTGTATCTCAGTGGTAGAGTGCATTGTCAGCATCCATGAGACCTAGGTTTCATCACAGACCAAAAATAAAGAGTAATTGGGAAAAAAAAAAAAAAACTGTAAATGAATCTGCTTTTTTTACTTATCCAGAAGCGTCAGCACCCAGTAGTAGAATTGAGTTCTTACCCCAGTACAAACCAGCTGGAGGAAAGTGGCCAAGCAGACAGTTGGTTGACTGTTTGTTGCTCGTGTGACTTCATTGACTTTCTCAAAGGTCAGTCACTGCTGTGTACAAGTTTAGTTTTAGTTATTCTTTTTTAAAGTCACTTTACATAAGATTTAAACATAAAAATTTTTATACTGTAAATAGATAATAGCATATAGCCAAAGCATAGTGTTTATTTAGAGAATGAATGAATAAATCTTAGCAAGAAGACAGTAATAAGCTGGCATGTTGTAGTATGAGTAGGAAACATGAGTTACAAAGACTGTCATAGGCATAGACAGTCACAGCAAGTTTCAACAGTCTCTAAACCCTTTCAGAAGAGTGCTCTCCCATCTGCCTAAGCCAGTACATACTCTCCTTCCTCAGCTTGCCATTCTTGGTCCTCCTATAACCAGAAAAAAACAAAAACCACAACAAAACAGAACCCAGATTTATACCATACACACTTACAAAGAAAGCCATACTTTATCCTGACTTCTATGCAGCATTTTTTTTAAATTATGTTTTAGAGTTAGTTACTTTGTTTTATGTGTATGAGTATTTTGCTTGCATGTGTGTATAGATGTACCATGCGCGTGCTTAGTGCTTGAGGTCAGAAGAGGGCATCAGATCCCTGGAACTGCAGTTACAGGTGGTTGTGAGCCACCATGTGGGTTCCAGGAACCAAACCTGGATCTCTATATAAAATGCTTCATCTCTGAGCCATTTATCCAGCCTCTCTAAAGCATTTCCCCAGGGCATCAAAATCCACATATGCTCAAGACGTAGGACATTAACAGCAGGCCTAGGAAGTCAATGGAAAATTGTTTGACAGCTGAGATGTTTCCCAGGGCTTGATGTCAACAAAACTGAGAAGCTACAATTGACAGCTCATTAAAATAGTTTTGGTGATGGATCAGTAACAGTTTCGGAGACATAACTCAGAAGAATTCAAGGTGTGAAACTTGGCAAATGTATTTAACTTTACAAAACATTTAATTTTAACCAACTTAAGTAGGAATTTTCTCTGCTTTTTCCAAAATAGCTGTAAAATTGATCTTGAACCCTGGATCATTCTAGCAAAAAGTAATAATCGTCTATGGATATGTGGAAACAAAACATTGGTTGTTGGTTGTTTTTGCTCTTTTGGGGGGCCCGCCACCCAGCTCCCAAATAAATCACACATGGAGGCTTCTTCTTAATTATAAAGGCCCAGCCTTAGTTTGGCTTGTTTCTAGCCAGCTTTCCTCAACTTAATTATCCCATCTATCTTTGGCCTCAGCGCTTTACCTGTCTATATTCCTGTGTAACTCTTTGTTTCTTACTCCATGGCTTACTGTGTAGCTGGGTGGCTGGCCCCTGGGTCTTTCTCCTTCTCTGGCTGCTTCTTTCTCTCCTCCCAGATTTCTCCTATATGTTCTTTCTATCTGCCTGCCCCACCTGTCTTTTCTCCTGCTTTGCTATTGGCCATTCATTTCTTTATTAGACCATCAAGTGTTTTAGACAGGCACAGTAACACAGCTTCACAGAGTTAAACAAGTGTAACATAAACAAAAGTAACACACCTTAAAATAATACTCCCCAACACTTACTTCATTAAGATACCACTTTCCTATCAAATTTTACTTATCTTTAATGAATATCAAATTTTAAGTAAATTTGCACTAAGATTATTGATAATAAAATCTAGAAATTACCATTTATAGATTTAAGAGCACAGGGAAAGCAAACAGTACATGTGAAGTGTGTATGTGAGTGGGCATGCCACAGAAGTGTGAATAAAATGGTGAATAAAAATGGATTACAAGCTAGGAGTGGTGGTGCACACCATTAATCCCAGCACTCGGAAGGCAGAGGCAGGTGAATCTCTGTGAGTTTGTGAGTTTGAGGCCAGCCTGGTCCACATAATGAGTTCCAAGACAGCCAGGCCATGGCTACACAGAGAAACCCTGTCTTGAAAGACCCCCCTCCAATGAAAGGATTCCAAGTATTAAAATACATTGGAAAAAGTTAAAGGAAGCATAGATTTCTACTTATTGAAGAATCATCAGTATATGACAGGTGTCAAGTCACTCCAATATTCATGTTTCACTTGGTACATTTATTTATATTTGTTTATGTTTTGGTTTCTGAAACAGGATCTGGTATATATTAATTACACATAGTAGGTTTCATTATGGCATTTCCAGACGTGTGCATAATGTATTTTGAGCATAGTTATACTCTTTGTTACCTTCTCTTGTTCCCTTTCCACTCCTGATGATAATTTTCTTCCCAACTACCTTCACTTCTGCTTTCATGTCTTGTGTGTGTGTGTGTGTGTGTGTGTGTGTGTGTGTGTGTGTGTGAGAGAGAGAGAGAGAGAGAGAGAGAGAGAGAGAGAGAGAGAGAGAGAGAGAGAGATCTAATGAGTATCCTTAGGGTTTTCAGTTGGGACGTGGGTTACAACTTGTAGAAGCTTGGGCAGCTCACCAGTGGCTGCAACGATGAAGAAAATGTTTCTCTGTCTCGCACTAACCATTAACTGTATAAGTCTTGATGTGTCCTTCCTCTGACAAGGTGCTGACTGGTCTGACCTTGTGCAGATCTTTTTTTTTTTTAACTGTATTTATTTTTATTTTATGTGCATTTGTGTTTTGGAGTTACAGACATTTGTGAGCTGCCATGTGGGTGCTGGGAATTGAACCCAGGTTCTCTGGGAGAACAGCCAGTGCTCTTAACCACTGAGCCATCTCACCAGCCCTTGTGCAGATCTTGTGCATGTAATAACACTGCTGTGAGTCCAAGAATACAGCAGCCATGTCATGCCCAGAAGTCAGCAACACCCTACACTCATCTTTCTCTTTCTTCTGCTGCTTCTTCCAAAATGTCCCTTGAGCTTGGGAAGAGTGTGATAGAGACATGCCAATTATAGCAGAACATTCAGCCGTCATTTATTCTCTGTACCCTCACCAGGAATGGGTTTCTGCATTCACTGTTGACCACAGAAAAAAACTAAGCTGCTCTGACCAAAGCTGATAGCAGTACTATTCTATGTGCATAAACAGTTGTATCTAGGTCATGGACTTTGAAGGGGCCAGTCAGGCTGGTTTCAGATATACATGGTTTTCTCCTGACTGGAGACCAGGAACTGGAGTAGCTTCAAACTACATAGTTGTGAATCTTAGGAGGAGGCCCGGAGTCTGGAACCCAGCTCATCTGTATTCTTGAATGTTCTAATCCTATTTGTCCATCCATCATAGATAACTGTGCTATAGAAATAGTAACTGCCCTTGCAGTGTGTGTGTGTGTGTGTGTGTGTGTGTGTGTGTGTGTGTGTGTGAGACCTTACTCCATGTCTGCCCTGTGGAGGAAGCCCTGCTGCTGCGGTGTCCAGCAGTGACAGGCTGCTGCACAGGGGAGGTGTGAGTCCTATAGTGACAGACAGTGGTACTTCTCAGGGCTAGGAGGCACCAGCCTCAGCAGCTCCTGCAGGGCTTCCTTGAGTTTGTCCAGTGATAGCTGTTCCTATAGGGCAAGCAGTAGGCCTGCCTCAGTACACCAGGATAGAAATGCTAGCCCTCCCTCCCCCTTGTATACCTCTAATGCTGTAGGAGCAGGGTTTCCGGGGAACTGTTCATGCTAGGCACTCAGAAAGTTGAAGCTACAGTTTAGTCTGGACTTTATAGTGGCATTCTGTCTCAAAGGATCTTTTCTCAGGAATTCACACAGTTCTCTAGGTCTAGGTGTAGATCACAAGTTTTACTTGTTTTAATGAGATTTTATTTTGTCTAGTTCATAAATGAAGGAGAATAATTTCTGAAGATTTCTACTTCACCACCACAGTGCCTGTTTTCAGATCCGATCAGGCTGGCTCTCTCATCCTTAAGTCTGTGAAGAGTTACATCTCATTAAGCCAGTGTTTTAAATGCCACCCTGTGTCCATATCTCCAGCATGAGCCAACACCTACTATGTTCTCCAAATGCCAGTTCTTCCTCACATCAGTGGTACCTGTGCAGGAGCTGCTGCCCTTTTCCTGGAACTTCTTTCTAGTCTTGGTTTGTTTGTTTTAATTAGCATGTTAGCTAATAGACAAATAACGGGTGTTCCTACACTAACAGTCTTAGACAATGTGCTTCAAAGAAAATGGAATTAATAACATTTACTAGGAGAACTCAAAGAAAATCTTAATAAATGGAAACACATGACATGCAGCTTGGGTTGAAAACACTGAATGCCATGAAGGTGTTAATTCTCTCCAATTTAAATGATTGAGCTTTCTAGATACATGATTTTTTCACTTTTTTTTTTTTTTTAATTTGAGAAGGTTCTCACTCTGGCACAGTCTGATCTGGAACCCATTACAGAGCCCAGTCCACAATTTTTTTTTTTTAACCTGAGCACTGAGCAATGGATTCTTAAAATTTCTTTGAAAGAATAGAAATCCAAGAATAGCTTTGGGAGTTCTGAAGGAAAGTAAGACTGTGACCTAGGCCCAACAGTAGAGAGTACCCCCTGTTTCTTAAGAGATGTGAGGTGATGTAAGTGCGCCACTCCAGACTGTTGCATGTGACTCTCAGCATTGAGCAAGTCTCCATCTGGTTTGGGGGATACGAGGGGAACACACGCTCATATGATTTGTAAAGACTGTCTTGATTTCACTTTGGAGTCCATGTTAAAGCTGTAGTTCCCACAGTGTAGTCCCAGAGAACAGAAGTCATCATACCACCTAGAAACTATTTAGAAATGAAAAATGTTGGCTCTGTATCGAGGAGATAACTCAGTGGGTAAAAGTGCTTGCTAAGCAAGCCTGACCTTAGTTCAGACCCACTGAGTGCTACTGCACACATCTGTAATCTCAGCAGTCCTAGAGCAGAGGAGGAGGAGGAACAAGTGCCTGAAAGCTGGAGGGCTGGCCATCCTGGGCTACCAAGTGCAGCAGCAGAAATGAGGAAGACCCCGCCTCAGGGAGGGAGGGAGGTGAGTGAGTACTGACTCTCAGAAGTTGTCCTGTGGCTCCTCATGGGCACTGAGGTGTGTGTGGACCTGTACTTCTGCATGCACACCGTACACTCTCCGTGCACACGCACACACAAATAAGTAAGTAAGTCATCCGTTTTCCTAAAAAGAGACAAAAACTTGGGGCCCTCTCCTGCTGAACCAGTAACTCCAAACAGGATCCAGTCGCAAAGTAAATGAAATCGATGCCCCATCTATAGTAAAGCGGGAGGCAATGAAAAGCAAGAGCAGTCCACACTTCGGGTGTGATCGATGCTCACGTGGCATGCGTGAGTCACAGGTGTCACATTTCAATCCGGCCGTTTCTCACATAAGCAACTTCACGGTGAGTGGTAGTTGGAATTTATTTAATTGACCATGGTTAATGAGGCTCCCAAATAACTCAGCCAGAAAGGTCAGCTAGTAAATAAATTAAATGTTTCCTGCTGTGCCGGGTGGTGGTGGCACACGCCTTTAATCCCAGCACTCCGGAGGCAGAGGCAGTCGGGTCATTGTGAGTTTGAGGCCAGCCTGGTCTACAGAGTGAGGTCCAGGAAAGGCGCAAAAGCTACACAGAGAAACCCTGTCTCGAAAAACCAAAAAAATAAATAAATAATAAAAAAATAATTAATTAATTAATTAATTAATTTTACAATAAGCTAAAATAAATAAAATTGTGTTGTTAAGTAAAGTCAGGGTGGGCCACATCCCAGCCTTATGAGGCAAAAGGAAGAGTTGGGAAGACCAACCCTGTATTAGTCAGGTTTTTAAGTTGCTGTGACAGAGCAAGTTAAGGAAAAGACTGAAAGTGACATTTATTTTGCTCATTGATTGAGAAGTGTCGGTTCATGATGGGTGAGGAGAGCAAGGTGGAACAAAGCCAGTCACATCATCAGGGCCTGGATGTGATAACGGAATGGGGGGGGACTGAGGCAAAATTTACCTCCCCAGGACCCAGCCCCAGTGATTACTACCTCCCAACCAAGCTTCACATCCAACTTTTCATCATCCCCAATCATAGCATAATATATGGACCACCAGGGATTAATCTATTGATTAGGTAAGAGCCTCATGAACTAATCATCTCATCGACACATCCAGAAGTGTGCATCACTAAATCTAGTTTTTTTTCTCGGCCCTGTAACACTGGCAGTCCAGATTAACCACTACAGATCCTGTCTGAAAAGTCACAGGGAAATGGAGTGTAAACCTAGGACCACATTCACCTTATTAATTGTATAAAATCGCACTAGGTCATGATACTGATACTCATTTATTGCTCTTTTTCTGTCTTAGAGATGTTCTAATATCTCCATCACTGTGGCAATACGCCATCCTCTTGAACCGATTCAATTATCCCTTTGAGCTGGAAAAGGACTTACGTTTGCGGGGCTATCACACAATCCTTCAAGGGTCCTTACCGTATTATCCTAAGTCAATGAAGTGTTACCTCAGCCGAACTCCAGACCGAATGCCGTCAGAGCGACATCAGACTGGAAACTTGAAAAAGTACTACCTCCTCAACGCTGCCTCTCTTCTCCCAGTGCTGGCTCTGGAACTGAATGATGGGGAGACAGTTCTGGACCTGTGCGCTGCTCCTGGAGGCAAATCAGTAGCTCTGCTCCAGTGTGCTTACCCAGGTACTGTCTGTTCTCACCACACCTCACATCTGTTTCACATCTGAGGAGTCCAGATACTTTGAAAGTATATGAAGAGAAATGTGAGCTTGAGTGTACAGAGTTAGCATTAGTGTGCAGAGTTAGGGAGCCTGAGTAAGAGTTAGGACACCACGAGGAAGAAGGAAACAGATAGTTGAGGAGATAAGTGTAAAGAGCATTGTTTCCCAGGTGTCTGGCTATATTTCGGGAGCACAGATCTCCCAGAGAATGTGAGTGACTGCTCATAAGCTAATTGTGTAGGGTTCTGAGATTGTCATTTGCTTTTTGTGCTTAGTTTCATTGGGGGGGTGGTGGTGGTGGCACTCAGGACATCTCTCAGGCAACGTAAGTACTCTGCCTCTGAACTCCTTGTACTTGGAGGAGAAGATAGTATTAAACAATGGAGTCAGTTCTCATGATACACATGGAGGAGAAGATAGTATTGAACACTGGAGTAAGTTCTTTTATGGTGACTTGATTATTGTTGCTAATATTGGTGTTAAGTCTATGGCTAGGAATCTGTCTCAGTCAGTATAGTATTTGCCATGTGAATATAAGGACCTAATAAGCTTGGATTCACAGTCACACATTTAAAAGAAAATGTTGCGCATGTTGGCTTGTACCTGTAATCTTAGCACTGAGGAGACCCAGGAATGTCCCTGGGGCTATGCTGGAGATCTATGGACAAAGACAGATACCCAAAGTCAACCTCTGCCCCTCTACATGCTTGCTCAGCCACACGTGTGTGCACACATGAACAAGTATACACACATGCACACACATAATCTATTTCATTGTAAATTACCTTCTTAATAATATAGATGATCATTTTGCTAAAACTTTTAAAATGCTAATTCATGTTTCTCTGAATATTAGTTATTGCTAGATGAGGCAGAGTTGGTTCCAGTTTGGTTTGGTTGTGTTTTATGTTCTTACTTTTATTTATTGTTCACAGAGATAAAAAAATCAAGCAATACTGAGAGCTGTGCTATACTGGTTACATTGTCTGTTTAAAGTCCTCCTGAGTTACGGTTGCAAACTATAGGTGCAGCAGGTGTTATTTAATGATCTGTTAGGTGAGCACTCTTTAAATTGTTTTCGGTTTTTCAAAATTAAATTGGAAGTCCATTCATTTACTTGCTTAGTTGTTAACACATCACTCTTTCAAAAAAGAAATCACTTTCTTTCTTTAAAAGATTTAGTGTGTGTGTGTGTGTGTGTGTGTGTGTGTGTGTGTGTGTGTGTGTATACATGCAAAAGTGCACACACACACAGGTCAGAAGGGAGCTGTGGAAAGCCGGGAACTGGAGATGGAGGCAGCTGTGGGCTACCAGATGTGCACACTCAATCAAACTTTGGTCCCTTAAAAAAGCAGCAAGAGCTCTTACCAGCTGAGCCTTGTCTGCAGCCTCTTAGTGTTTTAAACTGTACTTTTTGATGTACTGGAGGTTTCTAAACTCTAGCACATTTCCTTAAGATTATGAATGAGTGAGAAGCATGCTTTTATTTGTAAAGCTGGTGAATGGACATGTAGAAAGAGATGCCTTTAGGAAGTGAATGAGCTAAACAGCGATTTGTTCAGATCTTCCAAGCTTGCCTGTCTCTTAGAAAGGTATTATTTTCCCCCCAGGACATGCATCTTCTAGCTTGTAGATTTCTTTCTTTATTTTTTCTTTTGAGAACATGTGCTATTGAAATAAAAATTTTTGGTGACATATAAAAAGTGAAACGCAGTTGTACCTGGCTGTGGTACAGATATATTAATATTTAAAAGAAAAATACACTGTATGTTTTAGATTTCTGATAAAACTCTGCAACTGAAGCTTTCTGTATTTTGTTTGGGTCTTTTTTTTTTTTTTTTGGTTTTTTCGAGACAGGGTTTCTCTGTGTAGCTTTGCGCCTTTCCTGGAACTCACTCTGTAGCCCAGGCTGGCCTCGAACTCATGGAGATCCACCTGCCTCTGCCTCCCGAGTGCTGGGATTAAAGGCATGCACCACCACCACCTGACACTTTTTGTATTTTGGTATAAGAAATAAAAATGAATAGACTACATTTTAGTAAGACTACATTATTATTTTTATAATTTGACTGTGCTTTTGTGAAATCATTTATTCCACTCTTTCTGTGTCCCTTGATGATGTTCTTATACTGACTCTTACAAGCTTAATAATTTTTGGTATAGAATGTTTAATATTGTAAAATATGGGAGAGAAATATCTGAATCTATTTCCATTTTAACAACTTACATTTTCATTTTAAACCTCCTCACTCATAGGTTATAGATACTTCACACATTTGTAGTGAGGAAGGGAATTGGCTCAGGAACCCAAAGGTTATAAACTGATAACATTCTAGGACTTTGAAGATGGGGAAAGTCTTCATCAAGGACAGTGAACTACCAGTAGTTTTCCAAATGAGGTAGCTTTTCTTCTAAGTAGACTAACGATAATGGTTCCCTCCAAAGCATTGATGTCTTCATGGTGATGTTTAAATCCCAAATTAAGTTAGCCACACTATTCAAATGTGGAATTCAGAAGCAATGCCTAGTCAGTGCTTCTATAAGCAAAACCTAAAATGAAGGCCATACTGAATGTGCAATTTATACACGGAATTTCTTTACATCCCCATTGGACATTATTCTAGACAATGAGGCTCTTGGCTTTGGGTGACAAAAAAGTTTAAGGTCATTAAAGAATTAGTCTGCTTGTCTATCTGTTGATCTAGACAGATGTGGTATTGCTTTCACCTGTACCACAGTGATGGACTGCCTTTTTAAAATTATTATTACTATCATTAACACAGCTTTTGCAGTGTGCTGGTTTTTTACTGAAAAAGACCAGACAATTATGATCCTAAATAGTAAAACATGAACTGTTAACCAGGGATGATGCAGCTTAATGGAGTGGCATGATCAAGCTTCTCCACAAGAACTGTAGAGTGAAATTTTCCTTGCTATCAGCGGTAAGATTTAGACATCTGGTTAACCTTTAGTAGTAAGAAATATTAGAAAGAACCCTTTGTTTAGTTATACTTGCCCTTTTATCCACTCCCTCATGTCTGTTAGAATTTCTATTGTTTTTGGTATTATCTCTTTATTCAACCTTTAAGGGCTCAGTCATAATATACCTCAAAATGAATTTGGTTGCGGTTGCATTGGATCTGATGTGACCATTGACATCTATGCATCTGGATTCCTGTATTTTTCTCTAGATTTGGGGTGGTTTCTCATGAAGTCTGTTCTACCCCATTGACATTCTCACTTCCTTTATGAACCCCTGCAACTCATATATTTGCTCTTTCAATGGTAACCCCAAATTTTCACAGGCTTTCTCTGTCTCTCCCCTTTTCAGTTACTTCTTTTATCTCCAACAGTATATTTTCATATACTGATTTCAAGGCAGCTGGCATTTTGTTGTTGTTGTTTGGTCTGTTCTCTGTTACTTGCTGCCTTCTATTGCATTTAAATATTTGATGTTTTTAAGAGTCATGTTAATCTGTCATTTCTCTGCTTAGGTATTAACTTGCTTCTTTGAGTTTTCTGAAACTTACCAAGTTTCCCTAAAAGTGCCATTTTTAGCTCTTTCCATAAGCCAGGTGCTGTTTGCGTTATGGTCAGTTTCTTGTCTTATTTTATCCATTAGGCTTGGTCATGATTCTGTGAATTCTGATGCTTGACCTATGACATAGTCTGTGCATAAACATTAGGTATTTCTCCCAGTCTTTGGAATCTAGCTATGTGTGTGCCTGCTCATTCAGAGTGGTTTGCATGAGTCTGTGGGCCTTTCTGGTACTTCAGCACTAGATGGCACCCTGACTCTAGGTTTATCACATCCCACTGTTGCATTTTTTGTTGTTGTTGCTGCTGCTGCTGCTGCTCCTAGTTCAGCTCCCTGATTCCCCATGCCGCATTTTGTCACCTATCTTCAGTAGGTATGTAGGGGAGAATGAACTCGAGGAGTGCCTAAATGTAGCAGTGTGTCATTGCAAACCTTTCTCCAAGGCTGGGTAGGCCCGCATGCCTCAGCTGCAGTCACTGGCCTATGGTCAGGCGACAGAGCTCTGTCTGGTTCTCCGTCACACTTATTTGGTGGCTTGATGTATACCTCCCTTCTCTTTCCTTAAAAAACAAAAACCAACATCTATCTATCTATCTATCTATCTATCTATCTATCTATCTATCTTTCTTTCTTTCTTTCCATAGATTTGTGTGTATGTGTGTTGGGGGCACACATGTACTCTTCCTAGGGCACACTTGTAGAGGTCAAATTACAACTTGCAGTAGTCAGTTGTCTCCTTCCAGCATGTGTTCCTGGGGATCAACTTTCAGGGGTTCGTTGTTTCCTCCTCTGTGCCTGTATAGCTCCAACTCAGGTTGTCAGGCTTAGTGGCAGACTCCTTTACTCAGTGACCATCTCACTAGCCCAGCACCTCCCTTTACTTGCCATGAAGTCAACAGCTGCTCCCTCTGATTTGTCTGGAGTCAGGGAGGAAATGGAGTTGATAGTTCCATGGTGAAGCACACTCTAACCCTGGATTATACACAGAGTGCACAGCCTACTGAGACCAGCATAGCACAGGGATACTGAAACCTACATTGCTATTTACTGTCTCTTCCTTAGGTGGATTTTTGTCCACTGGTGATCCAGAACATCTATCTCCAGCCACAAGAGATGCTGGCTAGTTTACAAGTTCAGTTGATGGTGGCATTAGGGCAGGTTTAGGAGCTCTGTCCATAGGCACTGGCGTGTGGACTGGGGTTGCTACAGTCTGCCTGGTGGAGGGGTGGTGGCTGCATCTACCTGCCTAGCTAAGGAGAAAATACAGTCACAGTCTGCATGTACTAGCCCAAGTGTACGAGCTGTAAGACTGTGTGGCACAGGGTTCTATTGGCAGGTTATGCCACTGGGTTTCAAGTCTGGACTTCATTCCTTTCTCCTCCCCCAAAAAGGAGGAATCTCTCATCACAGTGCCTAGAATTGGAGGGGTGTGGACAAGGACACCTCTTCCTTTTCTGCTTTCCTTAGTGCATCTCTTCTTATTCTGTGTTAATGCCAGACAGTGCCTCTCACCCGACTCCCCTTGCCCTGAAACCAGTGTCTCTGTGGGAGGCCTCCACTTCTTCAGCCACCATCTCAATTTCTGTCGCATTTAATCATAACAACCACTATGCAGGTATGATCCTCATTTTACCAACGCCACAAGGTAACGAAGGCTGTCACAGAGTTAAATAACTTTTCTGGGCTCTCAACTCACAGTTTAAGCCCATGTTTTCCTTACTGGTAGATTGTATACTTGCCCATTTTTATTTGACACTGTATTACCTACCTTCATTAAAAATGAATGTGTTGTCCCAACGAGGAACTTTACGTACCTCTCAGAATATACCGTCTACTCTCAACAGCTGGTACTTCAAGGTGAAAATGATACACGAGGTATTGGTAGTACAGCATCTCTAGGAATCTATGTTTTCACATCCCAAATTAAACTTGATTAAATAAATGTGAGAGCTTCTGGGAGGATGTGAGGCATAAGATGGTAAATATTTTATAAAGTGTTTATTTTTGTTTTTAAAGTTATCATAATGTTTACCTCTGAGCCCTATCTCTCTATAAAACTGAAGGATTGATTTTTCTGAAGTTTATTTGCTAAAAAGTACAAATTTACCAGTTGTATTGCCTTGGACTGCTTTGAACCTTTTTAATCCTTTATATCTAGGTTATCTTCTTTGTAACGAATATGATGGCCTGAGAGTGAGATGGCTGAGACAGACATTGGAATCTTTCATCCCACAGTCTTTGACAAATGTAATTAAAGTGTCTGAATTGGATGGCAGAGAAATGGGAGATGCCCAGCCTGAAACGTTTGACAAGGTACTTTTATTGTACTGTGAAAAGCTGAAAGACTCCTAGTGATATGATATTGTGTTGCTCCATTGTTCTTCACCTTCTGCTTCCAGATGGTACACTTTCTCAGTGATCTGGGAGATCCTGATAAAGTGGATGTGGAAGCATTTTTCATTTGATGGTTAGTATGGTTCAGTGGAAACAGTGACATTGGGTTTGGGGATTATAGAATGTTTTCTATTTTCCTGGTACCTCAGAGTTACTGTAGAAATGATCAGTTATCATTTGAGCCAGTAGAAAACACTTGTACATTTTACTTTAATTCAGAATATTTCATATCAGAGTATGGTAGATGAAGAAAACCCATTTCAATAAATTAAAATAGAATTTTTAATTCTAAAAAATAAACACTGGACCCTGG